>NC_090397.1:60978920-61278920 GCF_036365525.1 Heterodontus francisci | reverse complement strand
TCCTGTAGCCATTCCTTCAAATACATTAAACTGTTGTTTGCGGGTGAGGAAATTTCTAGCCCTCTGTCAGCACCAGGGCTAATTTCAAGTTTGTTATTTTCTGCCTTTGATAAATGCTTGTTATTATTTTGTCAGTCGCCCATGTGACTGACCTCTGTGTGATTCAGCTGAGAGACTAAGCCAAGTTGGTTTCTAATTTATCGAGCTCACATCAGATGAATTACAGTATTTGATGAATTTGACTCTGACTTGAGTAAAGATTAGTAGTGTTTACAAGCACAAATTGTATTGTAAAATCATAACTGGATTTTTCCCCAGTGTCTTGCTTATTTATTATTTAAAATCACTCGCTCTTTATGCTAATACGATGCCACCAGTTATTAACATTAACTGGAAGATGCAAACTACGAGTAACTAAATCACTGGTAGCTTTACCACTGTGGCAAGGTTTCTGTTTTGTTTACTTGAAATATCAAAATAGCTTGTTAAATTTATTCAGATAACAGCATTGCTCCTTTGAGTGAAAGGTTATTTGTTCCATTGTATAGTTTTACATGATCAATGCAGATGTGAAGCGATCGTATCTTCTGAGATATACATCACTGAATTGGTAACATTTGTTTTCTCTTTTTCTGAAAATTGTTAAATTTGTCTCATTCTCTGCATCATATGAACAGAAGTGTCAGTTTTGATATCTAATGATATAAAAGCAAGAGTTTGAAACAGGGCATTAATTCTTTTAAAATCTACTGTTTGATCAGATTAAAAGTGTTAAGAGGATATACCAGGACAGACTCCTACTAAAGATTTGCAAGAAGATGAGAACAAGACTGAAATTTATATTGCACTTTATTACGTGTCTCAGATATGTTCCAAGGCACTTAACACAGAACCATCGAAGTTTATAGTACAGAAGAACACCATTTGGCCCATTATGTCTGTACTGGCTTTTCCAGAACCACCCTGTGTTAATTGTATATTAATTACGTTTAATTGTATGCAGGTGGGGAATTTAATGGTGATTCACTTGAATCCCTATAAATAGAAACAGAATGAAACTGTGGTGGTTGGGTTAGGAGATATATGCTTGAAATGTGTAACCGTAAATAAATAACGATTAGCTTCAGTTCTATTCTTCACCAACTGGCTTTCTGGATTATAACACCCTGCTGTCTCCTCGTGGCCTTGTATTTTTCCACTGCTCCAAATATTTAGCAGTTTTTCCCTGAAACGATGCAGTGGTCTCTGACTTAACTATTCCCTGTGGCCAAACATCCCAACTTACTATGTGAAGACATTTTGTCCAACGGTATCTGAATGATCCCTTGCCACTGAGGCAACATGTGCCATTATGCAGGACATGGGAGATAGACGAGTGTTAACAATCCATTGAAAACTTTGAGTGTGTTACGACATTCCATTTCCCATCGCAAGTTTTGTCAATGAGGGAACCCATTTTAGAAGTATCATCACTAATCTGCAGTACTTGTAATACCTGTAGGTGGCACTTTAATGGGCACTGTTGTCAGTGTTGATTCTGAGCTAACATTACACAAGAAACACTAGCTTGCATAGACCATATGGCCCATCAAGCCTGTTCTGCCATTCAATACGATCATGGCTTCAACTCCACTTTCCTGCCCACTCGCCATTTCCCTTGATTCCCTGAGAGACCAAAAATCTATCTATCCCAGCCTTAAATGTAGTCAACGATGGAGCATCCACAACCCTCTGGAGTAGAGAATTCCAAAAATTCGCAACCCTTCGAGTGAAGTAATTTCTCCTCATCTCAGTCCTAAATGATCGGTCCCTTATCCTGAGGCTGTTCCCCTGTGTTTTAGATTCCCCAACCAATGGAAATGATCTCTCAGTGTCTACCTATCCAGAATCTTGTATGTTTCAATGAGATCGCCCCTCATTCTTCCAAACTCCAGAGAGTATAGGCCCAATTTACTCCGCCTCTCATCATAGGACAACCCCCTCATCCCAGGGACCAATTTAGTGAACCTTCACTGTACCACCTCCAGTGCAAGTATATCCTTTCTTAAATCTGGAGATCAAAACTGCACACAGTACTCCAGATGTGGTCTCACCAAAACCCTGTACAACAGTAGCAAGACTTCTTTATTCCTGTACTCCAATCCTTTTACAATAAAGGCTAACATGCCATTTGCCTTCCTAATTACTTGCTGTACCTGCATGCTAACTTTTGGGGTTCCTTATACAAGCATATCCAAGTCTCTGTCATTACATGACAAGTTAACTTCAATAGATGGGTACATCTAATCAGTCTACTGCTGTAGGCTTGGGCCACTGGCTGGCATTGTGACGTGGACTCTGGTATGTTCCTTTGTGATGTCACCTTTATTTTGCTGGTTAGAGGGAAGTTCTCCTGCATATAGGGTTGCCAATCCTCCCAAATTGTCTGGAAGTCTCCTGGAATTGAGGATTGGTCTCCCAGACACTGCTGTGAGCAACCCTTTTTATTATGTATTACATTTTATATACAATTTAATGACAAGAGTTACTTTAAGTTTAAGATAACACAAAGATGGTGGGGAAATGGAAATATAAGTTTTCAACCGCGAATGGACAAAGAAGAAACAATTTGGTGGCAGACTGAGTTCAAATGAATTTCTAAACAAAGTATTATAGTTGCACAATGTCTCTTCAGACAAAATCTGGTTGTAGAAACCTTGTTATTAAATTGAAACTTAAAAATATAATCCAGGTTGCTTGTATCCATTGTCTCCCACTGTAATTAAATTGAATCAATCTTTTTTCTTCCAATTTCATTTCTCCCTTGTAACTTTAAAAAAAAAGAGCTTTTTATTTTGTGATTTTCAAAACAAATTTTAGGGTGCGAAAGTTAAATATTAATTACTTTGTGTTTTTTTTGCAAAATTTACCAGGATTACTTGAGACAGAAGAGGCACAGCAGAGCAAAGAGCTGCCTTTGGTGAAGCGTGTTTGTGTTTGGTGGATGTAAGGGAAATAAAGAAAAAAAATGAGTGAGAAAGGGGATGAATAATTGAAAGCTTTTCTTATGGCTACCGATTTATATTTTCTGAAGTAACTGAGAAACTTCATATTCACTTCATCAAATAATTAATTAACACCAATCTTCTCTAATTAAACAATGGATTTGGGTTCAGTATATATTTCTGTTGTTTCTTAAGTTATAAAAATTGGCAGAAAACCATGGGGATTTCAGGTTGATGGTCTACAATACTGAAGCATTAGACTGGAGTGTAGCTATTTATGTATTACCATTATTACATTAAAAGAAAGGAGAAATTTCTATAGGGCCTTTCACAACCTCAGGATGTTCCAAAGCCAATGAAGTACTTTTAATGTGTAGTCACTTTTCTAATGTAGGAAACGGAGCAGCCAATTTGCGCAGAGCAAGCTCCTACAAACAGCAATGTGATAGTGACCAGATAATTTGTTTTAGTGATGTTGGTTGATAGATTAAAAATTGGGTCAGGACACCAAGGAGAACTCCCCAGCTCTTCGTTGAAATAGTGGGATGGAATCTTTTACATGCACCTGAGAGGGCAGATAGGGCGTCAGTTTAATGTCTCATCTGAAATGTTCCCTTTGGATTGTAACAGTTAATGCTGAAGTGACAGTTTCTCTGCTTTTCTGAGATTGAAAGTGACATGATTTCAGACAGATACAGTTACAACCGCCTGATTCAATCGCTTTACGATTCAGTCACCCCAATACATCTTTTCCAATGGACAATTGAATTGATATTGTCCACTTTACGCTGTCTCCCAATGTCACAATTACCCCCCAATGCATCCAATGCCTTGTCGATTTCACACCTGCGGATCGTGCCTGTGCATTTCTTTTGCCTGTTTGCAGGAAGTCTCTGCACGTCACCTGCTGGCGCAAAACCACAAGTCAAGTAACTCAAATACAGCGACTCCCAAACATTATACAGTCAATGCAATAACACGTGCAAATAGCAGGCAAGTGTCATGTCATCAGAAATCAGGTGATCAAGCCTCCAGCAATACATCCAACCAGAGTTCACAACCTTACCTTACCTCCACATAAATGATCCTTTTACATTTGTTTATATTTTAACCTTCTGAAAAAAGTAGTTTTATATACATGAAGTTTTATACTTTGGCTTTCTTCCAGCAATTCCTTTCACCTGTTTCTTTTGAACTGACAATGCCCCACCGCAACCACCCCCACCCCCTCCCCAAACCACCCCATATATTTTAAACTCACAATTTGCAACTATCTTGTGGATCTTTGAATGACAAATGCCAATGTTAAGTCTCAGGTGATATTAAACGTTGTAGTTGGACTTCATACTATTGGAACACTATGCAAATATCCACATGGAAAATTTCCATTCATATCGTTCACACAGCAGGCACTGAGCACCAGCAATGACGCGACAATGAACTAATTGCTCTGTCTCAGAGCCCTGGCCGTTGTCACTGCAGAGGCTATTTGTGTATAATCACCATGAACTTCAGAACAACACAGGACAACTGGTCCTGCCATCACCTCAACAGCTGGAAACAGGGAACACTACACAAGAGAGTCATGTTGGATAGAAGCTGGCCTTTCAATATATCTTCAACGGAGGAGAAGAATGGAAGGTTTGTAGTTGGACATGTGAAAAAAAAAAATCAGCTCTTCAACTTCTACCAGCAGTGCATCAATCCAGTTATACCACCCTCAAAGTCCCAAATTCAATTCATATCTGTCCCCTGCTAAGGTTTCTTTTCCATTTAACCTGTAGACTAGACAGGAGTCCCACCTGGTGGTTTTTTAAGGTTCTGCCCATTGTTATCAATGAGACTATAGATGCAATTTCTAATGCTTACCTTGAAGAATGGGGTTGATGAGAAGGCACTAGTTGAGTTTTTAGACTATGCCACCTGACAGCATTACTGACAGATGCTATGACTTTAATATGACCTTCATTTTAGGATGTGTTTTATCTGATATTTGTGGCAAAATAAGTGAATACACATGTAAAGAAGGATATTGCTTAATAGTGAAGAGATGGAATTTTCCTCATTTGTAACTTTCATTAAACTTCCACTTGACATTCCAGCACTGCAGCCTCCTGATATCCTATGGACCTGCTGAGTATTTCCAGCATTTTCTGTTTTATTCTAGGTTTCCAGTCTGCACAGAATTTTGCTTCTGTATCTTGCAGCATTCCAAAGGGCTCATTCCCTCTGTCACACCCTGGTTCACTCCTCAACACTTACCCACAACACCCCTGCCCTTTCCCATGGCCCCTTTCCATGCAAACACAGGAAATGTAATACCTGTCCTCTCACATCCTCCCTTCTTAGCATCCAAGTCCCCAAACACTCCTTCCAGGTGAAACAGAGATTTACCTGTACTTCTTTCAATTCAGTACTGTATTCGCTGCTCACAATGTGGTCTCCTCCATACTAAGGAGATCAAATGCAGATTGGGTGATCCATTTGTGGAACACATCCATCCAGTCTGCAAGCATGAGCCTGAGATTCTGGTTGCCTGTCGTTTTAATTCTCCACCTTTCTCCCACTCTGACCTTTCTGTTCTTGGCCTGTTGCAATGTTCCAAAGAAGCTCTATGTAAGCTCAAGGAACATCTAAGTTTTGATTAGGCACTTTACAGCCTTCCAGACTCAACACTGAGTTCAGCAATTTTAGATTGCATCCTTTGTCCCTATTTAGACTCCTTTCTCATTGCTGGTTTTGATTTTTCTGTCTTGTTATTCTCTTTATGTTTTCTTTTCGATGGCACATGTTCCTGATTTTGCCATTCACACCTCCTCTAGACCCATCTTCTGCTTCTTTACTTGTCCCATTACCACTCCCTTTGGCTTTGCACCATTAACCCTTTCATCATTTAATCTCTCCTGTCCTCCACCCCATCACAGATCTTCCTTTTTGTTCTTGTTCCCACTTCCCCTCTTTCACTTGCTTCAAACCTATTGTATTTCTAAACTTTTCCTAGTTCTGATGAAAGGTCATGAACGTGAAATGTTAACTTTCTCTCTTCACAGATGCTGCCTGACCTGCTGAGCATTTCCAGCATTTTCTATGTTTATATCTTATGAAAGGTCGGATTGGTAACAATCTTCAACTTACGAATCAGTGATGTAGCCTTTTTGACCACTTGCCTTTAGTCAGTTTGCATCATCCTATTCAACTGGACAAAGCCCAATCTGGATAGTAGTCCATAATTTCCCTGCTGACACATTAAGCTTGTGAGTTCCCAGTTCCTGAAAGCCTGAGGAAGTCTGTTGGTTGTGCTGCAGGATACCCTGACTGCAAAGACTGAAAGGGCCTTTCTTCTGCTTGAAGTCATTCCACAGTGTGGCTTTTAGAGGTGTGCATTGACTCCTCTGTGAAAGTACTGATTCCTCCTCATGGTCAAAACGTTTTTTATGTGCAGATATCTTGGCTCCAAACTTATGCAAGTGTGCAACATTGGTTTCTTGCCTGGTGTCGACGGTTACAGTGGTTAATCTAATCCAGGAGGACTAGTGTTAGCTTTATGTATTATAACAGTCAAATGTCAGTGAATCACTGGGACACCTGTGGATGGTTGCTACACTCTGGGCTTAAATTATTGGCACCTCTTTAATGTTAAGATTATGAAAGAGTGATATGTGTACATAAGCAATTAATTATACACAATATTTAATTAAAAACTCATGATGGGTTATTAAATTGCAATCATTATTTTAGTCTATGCTTGACTTACATTTCAAATGCTTCAGGCATTGCAGTCCAACCTGGTTCATCCCTCGAAGCTTATTTTCATGCATTCTCAGGATGCGGCCATCGCTGACAAGGCTGGCATTTATTACCCGTCCTTAATTGTCCTTGAGAGGGAAGTGAGGAGCCTTCTCCTTGAACCGTTGCAGTCCATGTGATGAAGGTTCTTGCACAGTTCTTTTAAGTAGGGTGTTCCAGGATTTGGACCCAACGACGATGAAGGAACAGTTTTATATATATGTCCATGTCCGGATGGTGTGTGCCTTGGAGGGGAACTTGGAGATGATGATGTTCCCAAGCACCTGCTATCCTGGTGGAGGTCGCAGGTTTGGAAGGTGCTGTTGGAAAATTGCACCAATCTGAAGCACTGTCTCACCGTCAGCTCCACAGGAACCATTGATTGTAGGATAATGAGCCTCTTCCATGCTGAGATCATCAGCTCAAATCAATCTCTCCTTTTAAAATCACTTGGCCACATTCTAGTCATCCCCACCTTGTATAATTTTGTAATCACAGTGAATGATTTTGACCATTTTTCTTCCATTCACTGGGCCTTAATATCATTTCATGCCATTTTGCTACTTCATTCTCCAAGATCCATCTCTGACACAAATAATCCCGACTTCTTTATTACTTCCATTTGCTACAGCTTGCGGATGAGAGGACAGATGTGAGACTCACTTGCAAAGGTCAAGCAACTCAATTCTAAGTTGTCAAGATCTTTAATTTGCATAGTTGAATAATGTATTTAATTGGACAGCTAAACCAATTGCTCTGGGTTCTGCTGCTTGGGCAAAGCAGTTCTCAAAAACATCATGACCTGAGAAATTGCCTTTTGAAAGTGCCGGCTAAATTGGGATTGTACCTTCAGATTTTCCTGTCTAATTCCACATCTTGAGTTTTTTTTAATCCTGATGTTAAAGTTGCTATAAAAATGCAGGCTGTTGTTAGAATAAGGTATATGCTACAAGTTGAGAGTGGAGGGAGGGATTCTCCAGTTGCTCCTCTGCTATAGGCTGGGGCAGACTGGCCAAATGGGAGATTTCCCGACTTCTCCTGCGGGTGGTTCCGTAGCGCTGTATTTCCAATGTCCACCATCCCTGTCCCCCAGCCTTCCCTTTTCTTGTGAGAACCCCTGACTATTTTAGGGGAGCCTGTCCACTCCTGGCTATAGAGAAGTGTCCCAGAACTTGGACTTTTGATACTAATGGGAGTGCTCTCCAATCAAGCTGAGACCTTTTTGGGGGAGTATAGACCATACTGTTTATCTGTGGACTTCTTTGTCTCACTTTGGGTGAAAGAGCAGCTCCCCAATAGTTTAGTGCATAAATCCAGCCTGTGGTGTGGTACTGAGCCATGCACAACAGAAGGTTCCCAGTTCAATGGCCAGTCTGTACTGAGTTAATAGATTTTATACAGGCAGCCATTGGGGCATTATAATTGGCCTCAGAGACACAAGGCAAGATGGAAAAGGAAAACTCAGGGAGGATTTGAGCCCTTGATCATTATTCAGCTTCTTGGTGGAAAGTGCATATGTGTGGGCACAGAGGAGAGAATCAAGTTTGTGATCCTCCCACAGTTAAACAGCCTGCTGATACTCAGGGCTGAATTTTCCTCTGAGGTTCCACTGGAAAAAGTCAGCAAATGCTGGATCAAGTGAAGGAAACATCGTAAAGGGGCAGAAAGGCCTGAATGTTTTAAAAAAAGGATTCTACAATTGGCTTAGAAGACGAGGTAATTTTAGTTTTGTGGCAGTGCGTAACCAAAGGGTATTGCATTGGTCAACTGTTATACACACCACTTGAAGTACGTTCCACTGACTTGAGTAGAACTGTATATCAGGCGGGCAGATAGCAGTGTCCAGGCTCCCGTGTGAGGCAGTGTCTTGGGTGAGCTACAGACAGCTGCTAACGCCTGTACAACAGAGATCAGCAGAAGAGGGGAGAATATGGGAACAAGAAAAGCAAAGCTTGTGGCAGACAAGGCTAAAGGTTAAATTTGATGGTTTTTATAGGAAATGGGAGGTCGTTGTGGTTAGGCCATGTTAGGCTGGTGTCAGGCGAGATTCCTGCTGCTGGGTTTATGTCTGGTGTTGCATGTTGAGATCAGAAAAAGTATTGTGTATTATAGAGTAAAGATTTGCCACTAGATCATTACAGAGGGGAATGTATAATGTAAGCATTTTTAGCAGATATAGATTTACTGTTGTTAAAAAAAGTTAACACTGCGCTAGAGGGAAATGAAGGTCTTCTGTTGCAATTTTCAACCATTTCACTGTTAAAATTTTGGTTCAACAGAGAAATTAATCCAAGCAAAGGGGGAAATAGAAAAATGGATTTTAATCAATACACTGTCAGCTATTAATAGAAAATGACCCTTGCACAATTGTCCAGATTTATATTTAAAAAGCACAGTGAAAGCAGAAAATTACAATAAAAAAATCATAGTTGAAAATGATATTTCTTATGTTTTTCTCAATCCTCTCTTGTGGGGCTGGCCAGACTAGTGTTCTGCCAATGCCAGTCTGTAAACAGCCACCAAGAGGTGAATGAGCCATCTGCAGACATTCTCTTTCTCTCAAAGACTCTCTCTGCTCCGCTGCAGGGCTCACCCATTGATGCTTTCGTGCTACAGACTTGCTTTTGATGCACCCTCCCATACAGAGTCCTGCAGTGATGCTCTTCCCCCATAGAGTCACTCTCTGCTATTCTTTCTTAACCTGAACCCTTTGCTATTTCCTGTTCCACACATTCATCCTCTGATCATCCCTGATCCTCAAACTTGCCCTCTAATATCGTCTACTCTACACCTATTTGCACTCTTTTACTCTGGCCCTGCAGACATACCCTCTGATCCTCCCTCTTGTGTAGATGCTAGAGTTCCCAATGCTCCAAGGTGGTCCTGGAGTCTTCAGGAATTAAAGTTTAATTTTCTGGACACTATTACAAGCAGCTCTGGAGAAAAATCATAGGGGCATTAGAAAACTTGTGACCTCTAAAACAAAATCTTTGAACACTTCTGTCCATTCATTGTAAATATATTGGAGAAGGGAAATAAGTCTGCTGGACCCAAAAGCAAAATACTATGGATGCTAGAAAACTGAAATAAAGAGAAAATGCTGGACACACTCAGCAAGTCAGACAGCAACTATGGACAGAGAAACAGAATTAACAATTCCAATGAAGAGCCACAGACTTGAAAATGTTAACTCTGTTTTTCTCTCTCCACAGATGCTGCCTGACTTGCTGAGTATTTCCAGCGTTTTCTCTTTTTAAGTCGATTTGACTGATGGTCAAAAATTATCCAATTGCATAACAAAGTGACTTAGGTGCAACTTTACAATGTAAGCTTTAGATTGAAGGGTTTAAGCCCTCTGTTAAAATTGTGGCATGTTTGCAAGCTTGCTGTTATCATCAATTTCTAAAGAAAGTAAGACTTACATTTATATAGCACCTTTCACAACCTTAGGATGTCCCAAAGCCCTTTACAGCCAACTAAGAACTTTTGAACTGTAGTCACTGTTGTAATGTAGGGCACTTGGCAGCCAATTTGCACACAGCAAGCTCCTACAAACAACAATGCAGAAATGACTAGATCATCTGTTTAAGTCGATATTGGTTGAGTGATAAATATTGTCCAAGACACCAGGAAGAATGCCCCTGTTCTTTTTTGAAATAGAGGGATCTTTTATATCCACCTGAGAGGGCAGACAGGGCCTCGGCTTAATTTCTCATGCAAAAGACAACAGCTCCAGTGGGGCAACACTCCCGCAGTACTGCACTAAATTGTCAGCCTAGATTATGAACTCAAGTTTCTGGAACAGGGCTTGAACCCACACTCTTCCGACTCTCAGGTGCAAGCATGCTACCCATTGAGCCGCAGCTGACATGTCCTTAACTGTATTGCTCTTTTCAATCCACTAAAATGGTTTATTTTCTTTCCTTAGGGGAATTAAAATTATTATACAATGCAGCTAAAACTAAGAGCATGAAGATGTGGTGCATAGAAACTGAATGAGTTTTATGCTCACTGACTAGCTGCTAACAATCTAGGGTTTGCAACCTCTTTTACTTTTAATAATCATTAATGGGATTCCTAATTTTTTCTGGTGAATGTTGACCACCCTGGAACAGATGACACCGATACTTTCCTGGTTGCTACAAGAACAACAACTTGCATTAACATAGTGCCTTTAACGTAGTAAAACATTCCAAGACACTTTGTATGAGCGTTATCAAACAAACATTGACACTGAGACACATAAGTAGATAAGTGAATAAAGTTTGGTCAAAGAGGTAGGTTTTAAGCAGCATTTAAAAGGAGGAGAGGGAGAGTGACAGAGAGGTTAAAGGAGGGCATCCCAGAACTCAGGGCTTAGGCAGCCAAAGGCATGGTCACCAATGGTGGAGTGGTGAAAAATAGGGATGTGCAAGAGGCCAGAATTGGAGGAGCACAGAGATCTTGGAGGGTTGTAGGGCTGGAGGAGGTTACCGAGATAGGGAGCGATGTGAAAACAAGGTTGTATCGGGAACCAATGTAGATCAATGAGTGCTGGCATAACAAAAGGACTTCAGCTCCCTCTGTGCAAACAAACCGGAAACAACTTCCAAAATTAATCTGTTGTAAAATCCTAAATATATGACTCTCAGTATAGTTCTCTTTAATTGAGAAATGGAATGACAAAGATTTGAAAATAAAATAGGGAGCGGAGTTGGCCAGAATGCCAACGAGAACTCCCCTGCTCTTTGAAATAGTGCCATGAGATCTTTTACATGCACCTGTGAGGGCAGATGGACACAGGTGGGTGTCAAAGATCTCGTGGCACTATTTCAAAGAAGAGCAGTGAGTTCTCCCTGGTATCCTGGCCAACTCCGCTCCCTATTTTGTTTTCAAATCTTGGTCATTCCATAAGTGCAATGACAGGACAATTCAAATAGAGCCAGTTAATATATTCACACCAGTAAACATCCTCCTAATCCCAAATAAATAGCCGCAACTAATCCTGAAGAAACTGAAGCTCTGCATAACAGTTGGACATGCCCCAGAAAGTTTCAATGAGGGAAGTATAACATTTTTAAAAGCTGCATTTCATCACCTTCTTGGTTATATCTAACTAAAATAAAAATAGAAAATGCTGTCTATACTCAGCAGCTCAGGGAGCATGGGTTGAGAGTGAAACAGAGTTCATGGGCTGGATTTTCAAATGGCGGCGAGGTTGGGACCAGGTGCAGATGTGATTTGAAAATCCTGGAGATCGACTCCAGAACCCGATGCCTCCAGGACAGTCCAAAATTTTCAATGTGAGGGCAGCGGGGGAGGGAACGAGAATCCACTTGACTCCAAATAAAGGCCCATTAAGCTCATGGAGGAGCTCATTAAGGGGCCGATGTGGGGCGGGGGGACGTGTGCACTGTAATTTTCAATTGTGTTTCCAAGTGAGCTCGACCAGTCTTTTGCATGATAGAGCATCGCTGCTGGCCTCACAGCGGGCAGAAGGGCAAACTTTATTGTCGGAAGATGAAATGTTTTGGGCCCGTGGGGATCTTGTGCCGGGCCACGCCCTGTATTTTTTTTATTTTGGAAGTGATGTCTCACATCTTTATTCTGCTGGCCCTCCAAGGAGCTGCCTGCTCTCTTCAGTAAGGCAATGGCAGGCCCCATCATGCAAATGCTTGTCGCCACTAATTGGGCACTGAGCTCGTTTTCTGGCCAATTAGGGTATTAACATTTAAAGATCACAATGCATTAGCAATGCAGCAGCGTAGGGACCCGGAAATCATATGGGCGTCAGGTTCCTGGCCCTGTTTTGAAAATTCAGCCCCATTTTTCAGGTGGGGCCTCTTTGGGGAAAAGGGCAAATGAATACACTTATAACCATCAGCTCATCTTAAAGCTTCTTCTGCCTGAGGTTTGTGCGTAACCAACAGCAGCAGGAAGTAACATCTGATGGTTTTGACATCCTCCAAGCTCACCATCTGACTAATATGGTTGGTTGACTCTGACAACCTTCAACCCCCAGTGAAAAACATGGAACTTTTTCTGAAATGTTAACAAGCTGGCATGTAGTTGTAATCGTGACAGTCATCTGAAGGTACTGATGAGTTATATGTTTGGGTTCAACACCTGCTCTATATATCATGTCTTTGCTTAACACCTCCGGTACAATATAGATCTCTGTTCAGCACCTCCTTTACATTGCAGACCTCTGCCTGGAAGGCGCTTGACCAGTATCTCTCGTATTTATCAAAGCCTGTGCCCAGAAAGACTCTCCAGAAACTCCTATAGACAGTGCATCTTAGCCCAGCACCTCTTAGTAATAACTAAAACAATATCATCAGCTTGACACAGAGAGATCTGCAGATGCGAGTCTACTGCCTACCAGCCTTTAGTGTGGTACGTTGATGTATTAATGAACCGTACTATAAAAATAACACTTTATTTCCAAGATGCCAATTAAAATGTGAACTGGTTCATCCTTTCAGCTGTAAATACTTTATGCGTTTGCGAACATTATATGAAATGATTTTGGATTGTGGAACACGTTAGATAGGTGCAATTCCAACGTCATAGGCCCCCTGAGTTCTTTTCAAAATGCAGACTTTTGGGGCAATTAAATGCTGATTCTTGTCAAGTTGGGAGGGATGCAACTCCAGCAGCTGAACATTGGTACAGTTCATTTTAACTTCTATGCGCTGCTCCCTCTTGTGGCGAGACCAAAGGCAGGTGGGTAAAAGGGTTTGGATGGAAGATAATCACATTTAAAGCACATTTAAAAATAACACCCTTTCACCTGTAATTTCTTAAAGAGCTGCAAGCTGAAAGCAACATCTTTCCTGGTTGTTACCCTCCCCCTCCCAAAAAGGCACAAACTTCACAGAGATTTGTGAACCCTGGGTTAGTAATAACTGGGAAACATATATTTAGCAGGCAGCTGTGTAGCAAGTGACAGGTGTTTGTTTCTAAAAAAACAAAGTTCTATTCAAAATAGCAAAATAAAATGGTGCATCAGTCACTACAATATACAACAGCTCTCAGATGAAGGATGAGCTGTAATTAGGCCTTTATTACAGGATGATATAAAATTCAAACAGGAATTCCTTATTCATGTGTTAATTAAAAGCAGTGATTAGTCTTTTCATTCATTGGAAGATTAATTGTACTTGTTTGCTACAAGAGTAATAAAGAGAACAAATATTGAATCATGAAAACATTTTGTTCAACTCCGTTTCAATCAATCCATTCTTATATCTGGGAAAACTGTGAATTCTGAGTGCGAAAAGAATTTCTTTGTCTTCATTTTCATCTACCCAAATGGTCTCCCGTTTCCTTTTGCAATTACATTTATTGTCTTGCTAAATATAAGTCCTCTGCTCAATGAGCCTAGTACATATGTGAATCTCTGCCCAGGGTGTGTGGTTTCAGGTGAGTATCAAGTTTAGCTTCGATGCCCAAATATGGTCCAGTCATCTGCTGAAGCTCACTGTCCCCAGGCTCACAGATGAAGATTTGAGTAAGGTACCAGAGGAGGTCCAGTGCTGATGGAACGGTATCTGAGCAAAAAGTCAGTGCTTCAGGAGAAGAGGAGGCAGCCCTAGAGAAGAAACAAAAATCTGCAAGTTCATCATGTTACTGACCATCTTGTGGACATGTCTTTCAGCACAATTGTGGGTGTTAAGGCTGCTCTCCATTTTCCATTCATTAAAGTTAACATTAATGGACAGGAAATCTTGGGAGGCTTGCCTGCCATTGCCTGACATGGGGCATGGCCAGTGGGCAAGGCTCCTTGCTAGCAGCACATATTCATAAAATCTGAAGTTGGAATGAAATCAGAAGTCATGCTTATCCTCTCCATCACTAAGACCTCCTGCTTCCACCTCTGTAACATCACCCGACTTCACCACTGTCTCAGCTCATCTTCTGCTGAAACTCTCATTCACGCCTTTGTTACTTCTGGACTTGATTATTCCAAGGCACTGCTGGCTGGTCTCCCACATTCTACTCTCTGTAAACTTGGGGTCATCTAAAACTCTGCTGCCCATGTCTAATTTGCAGCAGGTTCCATTCTCCTAGCACCCCTGTGCTCAATGACTACATTGGCTCTCGGTCATTTTTAAATTCTCAACCTTGTTTTTAAATCCCTCCATGTTCTCACCCTTCCCTTTCTCTATAATGTCCTCCAGCCGCACAACCCTCCAAGATATTTGCACTCCTCTAATTCTGGCCTCTTGTGCATCCCTGGTTTTAATCACTCCGCCATTGGTGGCCGTGCCTTCAGCTGCCTAGGCCCCAAGCTCTGGAATTCCCACGCTACACCTCTCCGCCTCACTTTCCTCCTTTACAACACTCCTTAAAGCCTACTTCTTTGACCAAGCCTTTGGCCATCTGACCTAATGTCTCCTTTTGTGGCTCAATGTCATACTTTGTTTTATAATGCTTCTGTAAAGTGCCTTGGGACGTTTTATTATATTAAAGGTGCGATAGAAATATAAGTTGTTGTTGTTGTTGATTAATTTGCATGTATTCACCATTCTCCTCGTAGCCACATTCTTCTGCCTGCAAATAATCTAAAACACTTAATCTGTGCAGATTTACACTATATCACCATCGCCATGAAGTAGTATTCAAATAGTAATGATCCTGTACAAAGCGAGTGGATAGGGGCTCTGCTTTGTGATTCCTCCTCTAATGACTAAGATCAAGTGTAGTATCTGTTCTTATCAGTGCTTATTTGATTGAGAAGAGACCATGATCATTGCCTTTTGATCCTGGGGAAGCTTTGAGTAAAATGGCTATAACCAATTTTCGAGCTTCGGGCCAGGGAGTGCGCAACACCGTTCGGGTGGTCGTGAAGGACAAGGAAGGAGATGCACCGGTCGATCGCAGCTTCTTCATCAAGAAAATTCTTTTCGATTGCTGCGGATTTCAAGCGACGGACGTCTTCTGCCTGCAGGATTTCCCCAGCAGTGGATACTTCGACGTGACGTTCTGGAACGTGGCGGGATGCATCAAGTTCCTGAAGGCGTTCAAGGAGAAAGGGGACCGGGCGCCGCTGTTGATCCTCACTGCGGAGCCGCTCTTCACGCTTCCGTCACAACGGGACCGGGTGGTGACGATTCACCTCTACAACCCCCATGTTCCGGTGGTGGATGTACTCACCTTTCTCGCCAGGTACGTCGAGGTGGCCGGCAGCAGCACTGATGTCAAGGACCCCTTTGGGATCTGGACCAGCAAGCGGCAGGTCAAGGTGACCTTGAAGGTAGATCCCAGTGGAGCCATCATCCACCCTCCCTCCAGCTTCGCTATCGGGGGAAGTCGAGGCTTCTTGGTCTACGCTGGGCAGCCCAGAGTTTGCCGCACCTGTGGCAAATCTGGTCACATGGCAGCCAACTGCAGCACGGTTGTTTGCAAGAACTGCAAGGAGGAAGGCCATCAGACCAAGGACTGTAAGCAGACTAAGTGTTGCAACTTGTGCGGTGCGGCAGGCCATCTCTACAAGACCTGCCCCAAACGTTGCCTCAGCTATGCTCAGGCGGCAAGGTCCAAGGAAAGGCCGGGTGAAGGTTCGACGAAGGCGTCCGCTGTTCGAAAGGAGACCAGCAACCTTCTCCGCAGTGAGGAATTTCAACCTGAGAAGGAAGGGGAGGCGGCTGAAACCAACGACCCAGCACCTACCCAGCGCCCGGAAACCCCTCCTCCACAGACAGAATCAATGGAGGAGGAGGCAGCAGATGGACAAACAGGTCAGTGGCAAGTGGTCCAGAGGAAAACCACAAAGAAAAAACATCCCAAAGCCACCACCCAAACCAGTGGCAAGAGGAGGCTCTCTTCTGAATCAGACTGCAACAACTCCTCTTCACTGGACGGGGAAATGCTGGAACGACAGCCCCTTCAAAAGAGGCGGCAGAACTCCGAGATGGATGATAAAGCATCCCAGCCCCCGGGCACAGGAAGCTGTGATGAGCCCTGCGTGCCCCAACCCCAATTCCCCACACGTAACGACGTGGCCAACGCATCTCAGCTCCGGGACACCGGGAGCAAAGACACGTCTGGCGCACCTGAGCTCCGGGAGACCGGGAGCTGTGATGTTTTCGAGGAGGAACAGATGGAAGCAGCTGAGGACAACCCAATCCTCTCTGCCTACAAGACCCCCCCGATGTCACCCGAGCGGCACAAACCCTGCATGAAAAATCAGGAGGGGTTTCTGAGCCCAACCAACGGGAAACTGCTTGCGCATACGATGGGTATGCAGGAACATCCCGAAGGGGAAGGACTGGGACTAGCGAGGACAAATGGTATGGGAAGCAACAACTAATTTTTAGTAAAAAATGGGTGTAAGAATTGCTTCCATTAATGTGCGTAGCATTAAATCGACTACGCGATGTGTTTCAACCTTGGATTACCTTGCCAAGGTCAAAGCTGACCTACTGTTTCTGCAGGAGTGTGGAATACCACACCTCAGCACCTACAGGCAGTGGTCGCGATGGTGGTCCCATGGGCCATCGATCTGGTCGGGGGGTAATGACTGCCGTTCCTCCGGCCTGGGTATTCTGCTGCGGGGAGGTAACTTCACCATCTCCGAAGTTAAGGAGGTGGTGGGCGGCCGCCTCCTCGTAGCAGACGTGATGTACAACAACGCTCCGCTCCGGTTGATCAACGTGTACGCCCCGGTACAACGCAGCGAGCGGCTGACCGTCTTCCAGCAGCTCCCACTGCTGCTGGCGACGTCCAGGCCGGTCATCCTAGGCGGTGACTTCAACTGCATCATCGATGCGGCTGGACGATCCGGCAGTGACGACAGCAAACTGGACGCTACGTCCAGATTCCTAATAGAAACAGTTAAGGATGCCAAACTGCACGACGTCTTCAGCAAACCTGCAGACGGAGCGCAGCGCAGATACACATGGTCAAGATCGGACGGGTCTGCCCGTTCCAGGATTGACTTCCTGTTTGTGTCCCGTGCTGTCACGGTCGGATCCACCGACGTCAAGCCGGTGTTCTTCTCCGACCACTGCCTCTTACTGGCCGACTGTCACTTACAGGACGACCAGCGGGTTGGCAGAGGGACGTGGAAGCTCAATGCGACACTGCTGACCCCAGAGAACGTTGAGGAACTCAAAAGGGATTACAATGGTTGGAGGACCGTGAAACCCCTCTTTGAGTCTCCAGTTCACTGGTGGGAAGCGATTAAGGAGAACATCAAGAGGTTCTTCATCCACAAAGGTGTTCAGAAGGCGAGAGAGAGACAGAGGGAACTGTCCCGACTCCAGAAAATTATGCAAAATCTACTCCGGTTGCAGTCAATGGGGGTCGAGGTGAAGGAGGACCTCCAAGAGGTGAAGAGCCAGCAGGCCTCGCTCTTTGCCAAGGAGGCCTCCAAGATCATCTTCCGGTCCAGAGTCCGCTCCATCGAGCAGGATGAGACGTGCTCGCGTTACTTCTTCCAAAAGGTACACAGAGAGAGCTCTGTTATCAGCAGCCTGAAGGAAGAAGATGGCTCGGTAACGTCTTCGCAGTCCGACATACTAAGGATCAGCAAATCCTTTTATGCTGGGTTGTATGACGCGAAGCCCACAGACAGCAGAGCCTCCCAGTCCTTCCTGTCATCTATCACAGAGGTCTTAGATGACAGCAGGAGGGAGGGACTGGACAAGCCGCTAACTCTGGACGAGCTGACAAAGGCCGTCGAGTCTTTCGAGGCGAGTAAAACTCCCGGGAGCGACGGCTTACCGGTCGAGTTGTACTCGGCCCTGTGGGACTGGGTCGGCCCGGACCTGCTGGAAGTATACGAGAGTATGCTCCTGGCCGGTAGCATGTCAGAATCCATGAGAAAAGGCATCATCACCCTCATTTACAAGCAGAAGGGGGAGAGGGTAGAAATCAGAAATTGGCGGCCCATCTCACTGCTTAATGTTGATTACAAGATTCTGTCCAAAGTCATAGCCAGTCGAGTCAAGTCTGCTCTGGAGCTGGTGATTCACCCCGATCAGACCTGTACTGTACCCGGCAGGAAGATCTCTGATAGCCTCGCGCTACTCAGGGATACGATCGCCTACGTACGGGACAGGAGGGTGGACACCTGCCTCATCAGCCTGGACCAGGAGAAGGTTTTTGACAGGATATTGCACACCTACATGATGGACGTGCTTTCCAAAATGGGGTTTGGGGAGGGAATCTGCAATTGGATCCAACTGCTCTATACAAACATCAGTAGCGCAGTGTCAATCAACGGGTGGGAATCTGAAAGTTTCCCGATCAAATCTGGAGTCAGACAGGGCTGTCCTCTGTCCCCGGTCTTGTTTGTTTGCTGTATTGAACCCTTTGCTGAGTCTATTAGGAAGGATGCGAGCATAAGAGGGGTGACAATCCCAGGCAGCGGAGGCACTCAGGTCAAAACCTCCCTGTACATGGATGACGTCGCCGTCTTCTGCTCGGATCCGCTGTCCGTGCGCAGACTGATGAGCATCTGCGACCAGTTCGAACTGGCCTCGGGAGCCAAAGTTAACCACGGCAAGAGCGAGGCCATGTTCTTTGGGAACTGGGCTGACCGATCCTTTGTCCCCTTCACCGTCAGGTCAGATTACCTGAAGGTGCTGGGGATATGGTTCGGAAGGGCCGGGGCGTGCACCAAAACATGGGAGGAGCGAGTAGCCAAGGTACGACAAAAGTTGGGCATGTGGGGGCAGCGATCTCTCTCCATTGTGGGTAAGAACCTGGTCATCAGGTGCGAGGCGCTCACGTTGTTGCTCTACGTGGCGCAGGTCTGGCCCATACCCCACTCCTGCGCCGTGGCAGTCACCCGAGCCATTTTCCGCTTCGTCTGGGGATCTAAAATGGACCGGGTCCGGAGGGACACGATGTTCAAATCTCTGGACATGGGCGGGAAAAATGTACCCAACGTGGCCCTCATCCTGATGACCACCTTCGTGTGCGGCTGCATCAAGCTATGTGTCGATCCCCAGTACGCAAACTCCAAGTGTCACTACGTGCTGAGGTTCTATCTGTCCCCGGTGTTGCGAAGGATGGGCCTGGTCACATTGCCGCGGAACGCACCATGCAGTTGGGCGGCGCCGTACCACCTATCCTTCGTGGAGCAGTTTCTGCGGAAAAACACCTTTGACCACCGGTCCATCAGGCAGTGGTCTGCACGGAATGTCCTCAAGGCCCTACGGGAAAAGGAAACGGTGGATCCTGTCGGATGGTTCCCCGAGCAGACCGCCAAAGTCATTTGGCGGAATGCCTCATCACCAGAACTTTCAAACAAGCACCAAGACGTAGCTTGGCTGGTGGTGAGAAGGGCCCTCCCCGTCAGATCCTTCATGCACACCCGAAGTCTCGCCCCCTCCGCACAGTGCCCCCGCGTTGGCTGTGGTGGGGAAGAGACGGTCGCCCACCTCCTCCTGGAATGTGCCTTTGCAAAGCAGGTGTGGAAAGAGATGCAGTGGTTTTTGTCAAGGTTCATCCCAAGCAGCTCTGTAACACAGGAGTCTGTGCTCTACGGGCTGTTCCCGGGGACGCACACCGAGACAAACATCAACTGCTGCTGGAGGGCTATCAATTCGGTGAAAGACGCCCTTTGGTCTGCCCGAAACTTGCTGGTCTTCCAGCGCAAAGAGTTGTCCACCGCCGAATGTTGCAGACTGGCACATTCCAAGGTCCAGGACTACGTGCTGAGGGACGCACTAAAGCTTGGGGCAGCCGCAGCAAAGGCTCAATGGGGAAAGACCACAGTGTAAGGTTCCCCCACCAAGCTGGACTGAGGGGCTGGATCCATGGGAAACCCCTCGAACTGTATCGTTAATATTCTGAATTGCTGTAAATGTAAAACTGTAATTGACATGACAATTGTGAAACGGAAGGGTTGGGAAGAAACTCATGACAGTATTGAAGGAAACTGATCTCCCTTGCAATGTTTGTATTTTTTGGTGCTGTTTGGAAACTGTTTGGCAATGTAATTTTTACAGATTTTTATGAATAAAGAATATTTTGGAAATAAAAAAAAAAAATCAGTGGATGTGTGAAATGCATTGCTGCGGAACGCTCCATGCAGTTGGGTCGTGCCGTACCACCTATCCTTCGTGGAGCAGTTTCTGCGGGAAAACACCTTTGACCACCGGTCCATCAGGCAGTGGTCTGCACGGAATGTCCTCAAGGCCCTACGGGAAAAGGAGATGGTGGATCCTGTCGGATGGTTCCCCGAGCAGACCGTCAAAGTCATTTGGCGGAATGCCTCATCACCAGAACTTTCAAACAAGCATCAAGACGTAGCTTGGCTGGTGGTGAGAAGGGCCCTCCCCGTCAGATCCTTCATGCACACCCGAAGTCTCGCCCCCTCCGCACAATGCCCCCGCGGTGGCTGTGGTGGGGAAGAGACGGTCGCCCACCTCCTCCTGGAATAAAAGCAAAATACTGCGGATGCTGGAAATCTGAAATAAAAACAAGAAATGCTGGAACCACTCAGCAGGTCTGGCAGCATCTGTGGAAAGAGAAGCAGAGTTAACGTTTCGGGTCAGTGACCCTTCATCGGAACTGACAAATATTAGAAAAGTCACAGGTTATAAGCAAGTGAGGTGGGGGTGGGGCAAGAGATAACAAAAGAGGTCTAGATTGGACCAGGCCACATAGCTGACCAAAAGGTCACGGAGCAAAGGCAAACAATTTGTTAATGGTGTGTTGAAAGACAAAGCATTAGTACAGATTAGCTGTTAATACACTGAATATTGAACAGCAGCAAGTGCAAACCTGAAAAAAAACAGTGGGTAAGCAAACTGAACAAACTAAGATGAAATGAACTAAATGCAAAAAAAAAGATTGTAAAAAATGTAAAAAAGAATGTAAAAAAAAAAGGAAGAAAAAGAATTAAAAATGAATGTAAAATGGGGGGCTGTCATGCTCTGAAATTATTGAACTCAATGTTCAGTCCGGCAGGCTGTAGTGTGCCTAATCGGTAGATGAGATGCTGTTCCTCGAGCTTGCTTTGATGTTCACTGGAACACTGCAGCAATCCCAGGACAGAGATGTGAGCATGAGAGCAGGGGGGAGTGTTGAAATGGCAACAGGAGGCAATTTGTCCTGGAATGTGTCTTCGCAAAGCAGGTGTGGAAAGAGATGCAGTGGTTTTTGTCGAGGTTCATCCCAAGCAGCTCTGTAACACAGGAGTCTGTGCTCTACGGGCTGTTCCCAGGGACGCACACCGAGATAAACATCAACTGCTGCTGGAGGACTATCAATTCGGTGAAAGACGCCCTTTGGTCTGCCCGAAACTTGCTGGTCTTCCAGCGCAAAGAGTTGTCCACCACCGAATGTTGCAGACTGGCACATTCCAAGGTCCAGGACTACGTGCTGAGGGACGCACTAAAGCTTGGGGCAGCCGCAGCAAAGGCTCAATGGGGAAAGACCACAGTGTAAGGTCCCCCCACCAAGCTGAACTGAGGGGCTGGATCCATGGAAAACCCATTGAACTGTATCGGGAAAATTTCTGTCTCCTGTATAATGTAAAAATGTATCTGGCAGGACAAATGTGAAATGGAACGGTTGTGAGGCAACTCATAATTGTATAGAAGCAAACTGATGACCTTTGCACTGTTTGTATTTTTTGACTTGACGCTGTTTTAAACTGTTTGGGAATGTAATTTTTACAGATTTTTATGAATAAAGTATATTTTGGAAATAAAAAAAAAGTGGATGTGTGAAATGGTGATTGGGTACTTACCATGGAAGATGGAAGGGGTTTATTCTTTACATCGCATCTTATGTTCCTTCTATATATGTGGTGATGTTTATAATTGCATTAAGTGCATTATAATCACACACACGAAGATTATTTGATTTGATACAGGAATGGAATCTAATGTTGGTTTTGACACCTTCGGAGATACAAGCAGAAACTTCAAGACAAGAGAGGAATTCGACTGAAAATTAAGGGTCTGAACAGGATGTGACCTCCTTTTTCACAGCAAGGGTGGAGACAGATTGAATCTGTCATGCAATATTAAGAATTTTATTCATCTAATGGACTGAGACACTTGAGGGTCAATTTTACTGGCAGGAAGACTCACCCACTGGCTGTGCATGCTGGTAAATTACAGGCATGCAGTCCGCAATGTTTCGTCCATTAAAATTAAAATTAATGGATGGAAAATCACGGCAGGATCCCTGTGATTTCCCAATACTTGAGGCCAGCCAGCAAAGCTCCCAGTTCTGTAATTCATTCTTTTAAACAATAAACCATGTTTCCTAAAGGTAATGATCCTGTTGTGCCCATTCTCTTTGTATTTATTGTTTGCTTAGTCTGTCTTGTTCTTCCAAAACCCTCATCCATGCCTTTGTTACCTCCAGACTTGATATTCCAGCATTCACCTGTCTGGTTGCCTACCTTGCACCCTCTGTAAGTTTGAGCTCATCCAAAACTCTGCTGCCAACATCCTAAAGCATTAAGTCCTGTTCATCCATCATCGCTGTGCTGATTGGCTCCTACTCCAGCACTGCCTCAATTTTAAACTTCAAATCCCTCCATGGCTTCATCCCTTCCTAGTGATATAACCTCCTCCAGCCCTACAATCCTCCACTGTTGGTGGACATGTCTTCTGATGCTTAGGCTATAAGTTCTGGAATTCCCTCCTAAACCTCTCTGCCTCTCGACCTCTCTCTCCCTTCATTCAAGACACTCCTTAAAACCTACCTCTTTGACCAAGCTTTTGGTCAGCTGTCCTAATACCTCCTCATATCTCGGTGTCAAATTTTGTTTGGTAATGCTCCTGTAAAGCACCTTGAGATGTTTTACTATGATAAAGGCACTTTCTCAATGCAAGTCATTCTGGTTGTTGGTGGTCATATTGGATTTGTTATTGTAACGATGACATTTATTTATTGAGATATCTAGCCGATATCTCAAATGGGAGTCTTGTTAATCTCTCAGGTACATACCTCTGTAAGGGAAGAACAGTAAAAAAAAATGGAAAGACTTGAATTTCTATAGTGCCTTTCAAGAAGCCAGTGAAGTAGTTTTGAAGTTTAATCACTGTTGTGATTGTAGGAAATGCAGCAGCCAATTTGCACACAGGAATCTCCCATAAACAGCAATGTGATAATGACCAGATAATCTGTTTTAGTGATGTTGGTTGAGAGATAAATATTGGTCAGGACACTGGGGTGAACTCCTATTTGAATAGTTCCATGGGATATCTTGCATCCATCAAAGAGGGGCAGCTGGGTCCTTGGTTTAATGTCTGCCACCACCTCTGGGCAGCTGCCCTGTTCCACGACATCTACAAAGAAATCCGCAATTGCATTACAAAATCCCAGTCGGCCTCCAACAATAGGCCTTAAGTGGCCATTAACCGGGTCAATTGGCTAACCACCTCTGGGAAAATGGCCCCTGGGTGGGATGGAGCAGTGAAAAATGCTCATGGCTAGCGGCACAAAATTCCACTCCTGCCCGCCCCCATTGGGACCTGAAAATTCAGCCCTGTATTCAGCAAATTTTGAAACAGGGTTATAAATTAATGTGTTTTATTTTGGAGAGCAGATAATAAATGAATAAGCACGACAGAGACATAATATTTGAGGGTGATTGAAGTTTGATGGAGGTCAGATCTGTTGCTTATAATATCCATCTAAAGCCACGTATCCACAGCAGGCCTGTGCCTCTTGAACTACAATAAGCAGATAAGGAAACATAAGGTTCAATCAACACTTTCAACAGCTGTCATTTCCCTTGGGGCCTAATCTTACAATTTCTTCCTTTCTTTAATTTTCTTCCTTTATTCATCTCTTCACTCCTGAAGGTGATGGCTGCAGTTTGTTCATGGAGTGCTGGCAGTCCCCCAGTACCTCGTTGATGTAGTCA
Organism: Heterodontus francisci; assembly: GCF_036365525.1. Classification (NCBI taxonomy): domain Eukaryota; kingdom Metazoa; phylum Chordata; class Chondrichthyes; order Heterodontiformes; family Heterodontidae; genus Heterodontus; species Heterodontus francisci. The sequence goes on along the minus strand of NC_090397.1, from coordinate 61,254,323 downwards.
TTCTTCATGTGTAAGCCTGGATGCTGAGTGTTGGGAGTGTATTTGTCACTGGCCTGTCCTGGAGTTGAGCCCAATCCTGTCCTCACTGAATGCCCTGTCCACACAGGTGGACGTTCAGCATTGGGCATCACATAACCACTGATCAGATCAGAAGTGGGAACACTGACTAAAATTTATTCTTCTATGGCCCAGGGAGGCAAAGGTCAATTGCAGAACTTCCATTGCCACCTCGCTAGAGAACAGCTAACTCAACACAGATGGGAAATCGAACCTGGGTCCTTCCTGGTCCATGTCGCTCAACATCACACCAAGCTATTGTGAAAGCTCAGCTTTACCAGAGCAAGCCTCAAAAGCCGAGCTGTTAGGGGAATGTTCATGAAGTGACAGCATCGCTCGCCATTGAAGACTGATGCAACGTCCCTGAACGGAAGAGGGTCGTTGGATCAGTAGGATGATGCCATAACTCTCAAGCAGCGAACAAGGATTTGTCAGAAGCATATGAAAACCACCTGCAGGATGACATCTGAAAATACTTTTCAAAAGGATTGGTATGAATTTACAGTAGTAAAAGATAAAGAAGATGTGCATTAATACAGCACCTCTCGCGATGTCAGGGTTGCCCCAAGCACTTTACAACTAATTAAGTACTTTTGAAGTGTAGTCAGTGTTGTAATGTAGGAAATGCAGCAGCCAATTTGCACTCAGCAAGCTGTCACAAACTACAATGAGATAAATGACCAGAAAATCTGTTTAAATGATGTTGGGTAAGGGATTAATGTTGGCAAAGATACCCAAAAGGCTTTAATTGTTTTCACTTATTTTTAAATATAAACCAAGAGTCACCCCCATAGTGTAGGAGGGAAATTCACTCCAAGGACTGAATTTGCCTGGCCCCGTGCAGATGGAATTAGAAGCAAGGGTGCCGGGAAAATAGTGGGAGCCACACCGTGACGGCTGCTCAATGCATTCCTGCCTCTGGGTTCACTTTCCGGCGGCGGGCGGGCAAGAAAGTCGGCAGCCTGCTCCAATGAGGTGGACAGCCAATTACACCATATAAGGGCCCAATAGGGGCCATTTTCTAATGGAGATGGGATCTTCCTGCTGTCAGAACAACTCCCCCTGCCCACTCCGCTGTGTGTGGAGCCCACCAGCTCTCCAGAGCTGCCCCCTCACTGAGCCATGAAATCTTCATAGGGCATTTTCATCTTGACGTGCCCTCGAGGTCTCCCACCTACACTGGCAGTGCCCATCATTCCCAGTCAGGCTGTTGACTGCCCACAGCCTCGGCCTTCCTGGTTGTTTAGCCTACCTGCTGTCCCTAATTGGACAGGGTTCCCGGAGGTAGCCTGTTAATTGGTCCCAAAGACCACTGGAAAATTCAAAGCCAAGTCTCTCTTGGTGTTCAATTTCAAAGTGCCATTGATGGAGACGACAAGTTATTGAGCTTCTTCTTGGCTAAGGAGAAGGGCAGGGAAAATATAACATTGAAAGAGTTTCATGCTCAGAAATAATATTTAATAATAAATATAATTCCTTCATGGTTGTCAAAACCTTTCGGAAAACACAAATAAAAAAAATTAGAGGCCATTCCACTACATTTGTAATGTCCTCAAGGGAATTAAGGAAGATCACTTAACCTGCTCCCTGATACATTATGGACACAGCTGGTTGTTACAATTCAGTCACTGTCCTTAAAAGACATTGGCCTGTTTCTTGGCTCTTTGCTAAAATTACTGCCTAGCCTTAGACAATAACGGATAACTTTCTATTACCATTAAATCATTAGCATCCGAACATACGTTGGAATTTCTTGCAAGAGAACCTTGAAAGTCAGACATTCCTGTCTTCAATCGTGTTTTTAACATATGTATAATTGGGTAGTGGTTATCGTCCTGGGCCGACAACCCAAAGGTTGTGAGTTCAAATTGTTAAAATGAACATAATGAAACTGGTCATTTGTGGGCTGGCACAAAACAAAAATGGCATTGAGAGTTGACAAATTGTCGTTAAAAACCCAACTTAGGTATCAGCCATGGCTTGGTGGGTAGTAGTCACACCTCTGAGTCAGAAAGTTCAGGATTCAAGTTGCACTCCAGAGACTTGAATGCAAGATCTACCTAATCGGACACTCCAATGTAAAACTGAGGGTGGTGCTGCATTGTTGGAGGTGCTGTCTTTCAAAGGAGACATTCAGCCAAAGGCCTTGTCAGGTGGATATAAAAGATCCCATGACACTATTGAAAGAAGAGCAGGGAGTTGTCCTGGCCACCATTCATCCCTCAACCAAAATCATTAAAAAATAAGCAGATTCTCTGGTCGTTATCAAGCCATTTAATGTAAGTTAAGTTCAACAGGGTCTACTGTTCGTGGGAGCTGCCACGTTTCCCATATTACAACATTGTCTACATTTCAAAAACTATTTAATGGGCTGTAAAGCCAATGTCCTGAGGCTGTGGAAGGTGCTATATAAATGCACATCCTTCTGTCTATCTTTGTAATGTCCTTCAGAGAATGGAACAAGCTAACCCTACTTGGTCTGATCTGTGTGTTATGCCAATTCACACTGTGTGCTTGGATCACAGTGCCTAAAGGGCAATAAGAGAAAGGCAACAAATGTGGCCTTGTCAGCGTCGCTCACATTCTGAGATTTTTTTAAATTAAAACCTTACATCACATCCAGTCTGGTCACCACGCTTTAGGAAGGATGTGAGGGTCCATGATAGGGTGCAAAGGAGATTTACCAGAATGAGGTTGGAAAAGCTGGGGCTGTTCTCCTTGGAGCAAAGGAGATTGAGGGGAGATTTGATAAAGATGTACAAGATTATGACAGGCTTAGATAAGGAAGGCAAAGAAAAACTGTTCCCATTAACTGATGGTACAAGTACTAGGGGACACAGATTGAAGGTTTTAGGCAAGAGATGCAGGGGGGAAGTGAGGAAGAACTTTTTTACACAGCGAGTGGTAATGACCTGAAACTTGCTGCCTATGAGGGTGTTGGAAGCTGAGCCGATCAATGATTTCAAAAGGAAATCAGATGGGCACTTGAGGGAACTAAACCTGCAGGGCTAAGGGAATAGAGCAGGGAAATAGGACTGACTGGATTGCTCTACAGAGAGCTGGCATGGACTCGATGGGCCAAATGGCCTCCTTTTGTGCAAAAATGACTCTATATTCGAAATAATTGATTCCGAAGAATGCTAAACTGGGATCTCCTTTACTTGCTGTGCCATTCCTTTAATCTATAATCAAGCCACTGTATTGTGCCTTATCTCAATTCTGTTCTACTCTTTTCACCTTGGGGATGTCCTAAAGTTTGGCCTTTGGTACCTCATCCTGTGGTTCTCAGTTTTTGGTTTATTGGATTAATCAGAATCTTGCATTTTCAGAGAGAGATGGGATCATAAATACAGTTTGCTGATTCAAACTGCCTAACACTTGTGCAGGATTATCTTCTTGGACTAGTCATATGTCAAATGGTATTAAATTACAGTCCAGACATGTGTGCTTATTTATATCCAATTAAAACTGATCTAGTTCCCAATCATTTCACAAGCTGCATCATTTCTTTTGTTCTCCTCTCCACTACCATGCACGTTCTCTCACTGAGAGGTCAGACTGGGGATCTGTTTCTAGGCCTCCACTAATAGTACTGAGTAACAAAGAAGTGTGTGCAAGTGTTCCAAGGTGACTGACCATTGGATGTTTCTCCGCTCCTTATGATGGCCTCTATTCAGCCACTCTCTAAAGCAATATGGTTGAAACCACAAAGCTGACATACAGGGATCTGCAGGCACAGAGAGGTTGCTCACCATTCACTGGCACAAATTTCTTGGAGCACTCCTGGGATGTGTGGAGATGAAGGGAGGAAGCCGACAGGCGAGAAGGAATTGCCTTCAAAATGAAAACTCCTGCTTCACCTCAGTGTGAGATGAAAGTCTCTTCTCTGTGTCGACTCTGGGATTCCTGTGCATAATAGCCCAGTGCCTAGTGGGCTTGAACCTAGAGCACGAAGTGCCCACAATTTGGTATTTTTCTGGAAGTCACACTAATTGGCTAATCACACTGCACAATAAGGGATGTTCTTCTACCATTACGGTCGAAGCACGTGTCGTGATGAAGCACGGACTCTGAATGATAAAAAAAAGAAAATGTTTCACTCCAGCAATCCTGCCATCAAGTGCCTTACAAGTATGTTAATATACAGATAAACAGGATTAGTTTAAACAAGGACATTATTCATGCAAAAAGGTGTCCATCAAATCCTTTCTTACAATCTGGGGAGGGAAAAGAACCAAAAGCACGGGCAGGATAAAATCCTGCCCGTCGTGATGGGAATGGGGGGTGGGGGGCACATAATATAGTATGAGGTGGCATCGGGTGGTGTGCCCGGTGTTGTCCCGCTCCCATGCCAGTCACCCTATGGCGGTGGAGTTGGAGGACAGTCCTCCCACCCAAGGCCAATTGAGCCATGTACTTGGCCAATTAAGGACCACTTAAGTAATAAAAACAAGAAATGCTGGAACCACTCAACAGGTCTGGCAGCACCCGAAACGTAAACTCTGCTTCTCTTTCCACAGATGCTGCCAGACCTGCTGAGTGGTTCCAGCATTTCTTGTTTTTATTTCAGATTTCCAGCATCCGCAGTATTTTGCTTTTATTTTAAGGACCACTTAAGGGCAGGTTCCCGCCAACGCTCCCATTTCACTAACATTGGAAGGGCCTGCCACCTCATGGAGATGCCGCCAGGTGAGACCTGGTAGCCTTCTATTGGGTTCGGGAGTGGGGGTCTCTCCTCTGGGGGTAATCCATGGCCCACGGAGGGGTCCCCGCCCCCCCTGCGGTGAAAGCCACCCCTGCAGCAAGACGTCGCCCCTCACCAATCAACCCCTCTCCCCACTCCCTCACCGGGACCTGCCTGTCTGGCCCCGGTGACCCCGACCCCACTTACCTTGCACCCAGAGTCCCCTCCAACTTTACCACTGCACGCCTCCTGCAGTACCGGCAGTGGCCACCACTCCCAGTGGCATGGCTGGTACTGCTGAACAGACAGCCCTCTGATTGACCAGCAGCTCAGGAGGAAGGAGCTTGTTCCTTTTAGGGACAGTGTCCCTGACGGTGGGCAGTTAATTGACTGCTTGCTGTGGAATTCCACCGGGAGTCCGACAGAGAACTGAGGCAGGGTCACCACCAACCCCACCCCATCTTCCAGCCCACCACTGGGACCCTCCGTCGCTGGGATAAAATCCGGCCCAGGACGAGTCATTCTCACCACAATGATGTCAGATCTAATTCATCTGTTTCGATGCAATTTACCTCAAAATGTGTCGATCAAACTCTTTGCAGTAAAGACAGTACCCCAATTGGTTCATAGGTTTTTTTTAAAAATCCAGTTACATTTTGAACCATGCAGGCCAGGAAGATTCTAGCTGAATCATTGATCCCTGTGGAAACGGCTCATCTCAGCCAGGCCAATAGGTAAGGCGCAATAGTAACCTGGAATAAGAAGAGGAAAATCACCCAGAGTTCCCTTTTGTAATTGCACTGGAATATATATTGTGAGCGTTTGTGAGTGTGTGTCAGTATGTGACTGAGTAGGTATAGAACTGTGTGTGTAGGTGTATATTTGTGTGTGTGCGGGTGTATATCTGTGTGTGAGCATGTATACCAGTGTGTGGATGTATATCTGTGTGTGGGGGTGTATATCTGTCTTTGTGGGTGTATACGTGTGTGTATGTGATAATTTCTGTGTTTGGGTGTATATCTGTGTGTGAGGGTATATATTTGTGTGTGTGTGGGTGTATATTCGTGTGTGTGTAGATGTATATCTCTGTGTGTGTGCGGGTGTATATCTGTGTGTGAGCATGTATACCAGTGTGTGCATGTATATCTGTGTGTGGGGGTGTATATCTGTCTTTGTGGGTGTATACGTGTGTGTATGTGATAATTTCTGTGTTTGGGTGTATATCTGTGCGTGAGGGTATATATTTGTGTGTGTGTGGGTGTATATTTGTGTGTGTGTAGATGTATATCTCTGTGTGTGACCACCTCCGGCAAACGTGCGAAGAGGAATGCAGACTGGTTTCAATCTCATATTGAAGAGCTGGAACCTGTCATAGCTGCTAAGCGTTCTGCACTGTTGAACTACAAGAAAGCCCCCAGCGAGTTAACATCCGTAGCACTTAAAGCAGCCAGAAGCACTGCACAAAGAACAGCCAGGCGCTGCGCAAATGACTACTGGCAACACCTATGCAGTCATATTCAGCTGGCCTCTGACACCGGAAACATCAGAGGAATGTATGATGGCATGAAGAGAGCTTTTGGGCCAACCATCAAGAAGATCGCCCCCCTCAAATCTAAATCAGGGGACATAATCACTGACCAAAGCAAGCAAATGGACCGCTGGGTTGAGCACTACCTAGAACTGCAGTCCAGGGAGAATGTTGTCACTGAGACTGCCCTCAATGCAGCCCAGCCTCTACCAGTCATGGATGAGCTGGATGTACAGCCAACAAAATCGGAACTCAATGATGCCATTGATTCTCTAGCCAGCGGAAGAGCCCCTGGGAAGGACAGCATTACCCCTGAAATAATCAAGAGTGCCAAGCCTGCTATACTCGCAGCACTACATGAACTGCTTTGCTTGTGCTGGGACGAGGGAGCAGTACCTCAGGACATGCGCGATGCCAATATCATCACCCTCTATAAAAACAAAGGTGACGGCGGTGACTGCAACAACTACCGTGGAATCTCCCTGCTCAGCATAGTGGGGAAAGTCTTTGCTCGAGTCGTTTTAAACAGGCTCCAGAAGCTGGCCGAGCGCGTCTACCCTGAGGCACAATGTGGCTTTCGTGCAGAGAGATCGACCATTGACATGCTGTTCTCCCTTCGTCAGATACAGGAGAAATGCCGCGAACAACAGATGCCACTCTACATTGCTTTCATTGATCTCAACAAAGCCTTTGACCTCGTCAGCAGACGTGATCTCTTCAGACTACGAGATATGATTGGATGTCCACCAAAGCTACTAAGTATCATCACCTCATTCCATGACAATATGAAAGGCACAATTCAACATAGCGGCACCTCATCAGACCCCTTTCCTATCCTGAGTGGCGTGAAACAGGGCTGTATTCTCGTACCCACACCTTTTGGGATTTTCTTCTCCCTGCTGCTCTCACATGTTTTCAAGTCTTCAGAAGAAGGAATTTTCCTCCACACAAGATCAGGGGGCAGGTTGTTCAACCTTGCCCGTCTAAGAGCGAAGTACAAAGTACGGAAAGTCTTCATCAGGGAACTCCTCTTTGCTGACGATGTTGCTTTAACATCTCACACTGAAGAGTGTCTGCAGAGTCTCATCGACAGGTTTGCGGCTGCCTGCAACGAATTTGGCCTAACCATCAGCCTCAAGAAAACGAATATCATGGGCCAGGACGTCAGAAATGCTCCATCCATCAATATTGGCGACCACGCTCTGGACGTGGTTCAAGAGTTCACCTACCTAGGCTCAACTATCACCAGTAACCTGTCTCTAGATGCAGAAATCAACAAGCTCATGGGAAAGGCTTCCACTGCTATGTCCAGACTGGCCAAGAGAGTGTGGGAAAATGGCGCACTGACATGGAGCACAAAAGTCCGAGTGTATCAGGCCTGTGTCCTCAGTACCTTGCTGTATGGCAGCGAGGCCTGGACAACGTATGTCAGCCAAGAGCGACGTCTCAATTCATTCCATCTTCGCTGCCTCCGGAGAATACTTGGCATCAGGTGGCAGGACCGTATCTCCAACACAGAAGTCCTCGAGGCGGCCAACACCCCCAGCTTATACACACTACTGAGTCAGCGGCGCTTGAAATGGCTTGGCCATGTGAGCCGCATGGAAGATGGCAGGATCCCCAAAGACACATTGTACAGCGAGCTCGCCACTGGTATCAGACCCACCGGCCGTCCATGTCTCTGCTTTAAAGACGTCTGCAAACGCGACATGAAGTCCTGTGACATTGATCACAAGTCGTGGGAGTCAGTTGCCAGCGTTCGCCAGAGCTGGCGGACAGCCATAAAGGCGGGGCTAAAGTGTGGCGAGTCGAAGAGACTTAGCAGTTGACTGGAAAAAAGACAGACGCGCAAGGGGAGAGCCAACTGTGTAACAGCCCCGACAAACAAATTTTTCTGCAGCACCTGTGGAAGAGCCTGTCACTCTAGAATTGGCCTTTTATCGCCACTCCAGGCACTGCTCCACACACCACTGACCACCTCCAGGTGCTTACCCATTGTCTCTCGAGATTAGGAGGCCAAAGAAGAAAGATGTATATCTCTGTGTGTGGGTATATATTTCTGTGTGTGAGTGTAAATTTGTGTGTGTGTGTATATCTCTGTGTGTGGGTGTATATCTATGTGTTTGGGTGATATATTTGTGTGTGTGTGGGTTTATATTTCTGTGTGTGTGGGTGTATATCTATGTGTGTGGGTGGTATATTTGCATATGTGTGGGTGTATATCTGTGTGTGTGGGGATATATTTGTGTGTGTTTGGGTGTATATCTGTGTGTGTGGGTGTATATCTGTGTGTGTGGGTATATATTTGTGTGAGTGTATATCTCTGTGTGTGGGTATATATTTGTGTAGGTGTATGTGTGCATGTGCATAAGAGTGAGGACAGGATCACACTTGGTCTTGATGGCCCACCACTGTACAGTTTATTATCTATTTACTTTCACTTTCTAATCTGAAAGCTTGAGCAGGATAACAGAGAGCATTCAGTGTCTATGATATAGAAAGGAAAGAAGCAATTTTCTCCCCTGTCTCTTCTTAAATCTAATTTTGAAGCTGAAGGATGATTCACTTTATATGGGGTTTGACCCTTTTTTAAAAATTCCTCGTGATAACCCTGCCTTCTCCAATGGAAATGCCAGCTGGTGTATCACAATAGGGTTTACACATTGCCCAGCTTTCATATCCCTTAATAATAGGCAGTAATGGCACAACTCAAACAGCCAAGCCTTCCAGGCATAACTCATCCAAAATACCACAGAAAGGAAGAAATGATTCTTCATTCTTTCATTACAGTACAGTTTTGACGGTTAAATAAATACACAGAGCTTTTGTTTGATGATGTTTTCGCTGAGTCACAACAGTGATAAACAAAACACATTTAACAAACCCTATCCATTGAGAGACCAGCACTTCACTGACTGAGTAGTTTCATTCATGGATCGACTTTCATCCGTATATGCCAGAAATATTTTTCATAAATGCTTACAAACTTGATACCTAAACTATAAGTTTATGGATGAGAGATAGTTTTGTCCCTTGTCCTTCAGTGTTATCCTGCTGGGAATATTAATGACAGAATGGTGAAACTATGCTGCACTCTACAAGGTATTCTCGTGAATTCAGTGTTTCATTGTGTGACTGTGCTCCTTGAGTGTGCCACTGGCACTATTTACACCTGTGCACAGATGTATTATTGGCCTTTATTGTTGGTACAAGTGATAGAATTGTGCATTAATCATTGCTAAGAGATCACACTTCCATTCCCATCTACGCTTCCACCCCCCACCACCTCCCCCCCCCCCCCCCCCACCCGCCCCTCTTTCACCCTGTTCCAATGACATGGAGCAAGTGAAGGAATTTAAAAATACTGTGTTGGCTGCTGATAAATTTTCCACTAGAGGTGGACAAGAAATGTTTCTGTATCTGAGAGTTGGTCTTAGCTAGCCATCGGGAGAACTGTCAATGAAATATAAGAGGGAAACACATCAGCTAGGATTTCCACTGCTGCATTCTTCTGAATGTTCTCCCCATTCATTTTAACGGATGGAAAATTACAGGCTGGTCATCTTGTCTCGGAAAGACCTGAGTCCCAAAATACTTGATGCAGGTAAAATAAATAAAGTCTTTCTTTTTTGTTTTTAAATGTAAAAAAAATATGGACTTTTGTTTAAAATGGCTTGTTTTTTGCTGGTCACCTCACACATGGGGTTAAAATTTAGATGTCAGTCTTAGGTCTCTGGTAGACCTCTTGTTTTTTGGAGCAGGAGGTCATGGGTTCAGACTCTCCTCCAGAGAATAGACTGGGGATTTCCTACGAGCTGCTTCTGCTCAGCCTCTGCAACTTTGTGGGAAGTGCCATTTAAGTATAAAATCAAGGCTGTTAAACATAAACAAAAAAACTTCTACTGTCCTTCCAAAGATGGCTCAGTGATAAATGCCTTAGAGTGCAGTGTTGATTTACCAGAACATGCCTAGACTGCAAGGGTCAAATTACGAGGAGTGATTACACAATCACAAGTTGTATTCCCTGGAATTTAAAAGGTTAAGGGGTAATTTGATTGAACTTTTCAAGATATTAAGGGGCTAGATAGAGAGAAATTATTTCCACTGGTTGTGAGTCTAGGACTAGGGGGCATAGACTAAAAGTTAGAGCCAGACTTTACAGGAGTGAAATTAGGAAACAGTTCTGCACACAAAGGGTGGTAGAAGTTTGGAATGCTCTTCCACAAACAGCAACTGATGCCAGATCAATTGTAAGTTTTACATATAAGTAATAGGTTTTTGTTAACCAAAGGTATTAAGGGATATGGGGGTAAAGGCAGCTATCTGGAGTTAGGTCACAGATCAGCCATTGAATGGCACAACAGGCTGGACGGGATAAATGGTTTACCACTGTTCTTATGTTCCTATGTTTCTAAATGCACCCATCAGGTTGGTACTGATCCATCCAGATAAGGAAGGTTTCTGGTCCAGTCCCTGGCCTGTGCTGAGTCAGTTGATCTCAGTTGTAGTGGTGGAGCTTGCTACAATTGACTCAGTTTCTGTGCACTAAGAAGGGCAGAACTCCCGCTCCTGGTGAGAGATGTATGGACATCAGTGTTTAGATAGGGCCAGGGTTGGCTGTGATGCTCAAATGATAAAGTAGCATGCCAATACTGTCTCACTTCACACATGAAGAACTGTCATTTGGATGAGGTATGGGATGGCTGCCAATACCTGTGACAAGCTATGTCCCAATGTCTTCAGGAGAGGTGGGACGAAAAGGGAGACAAAGAAAAGGTAACTTCCAAGGACATAGAATTTACAGCACAGAAGCAGGCCAATCAGTCCATACTGATGTTTATGTTCCACACAACCTTCCTCCCACCATACTTCATTTAACCCTATCAGCATAACCTTCTACTCCTTTCTCCCTCTTGTGTTTATCTAACTTCCCCTTAAATGCATCTATACTCCTCATCACAACCACTCCTTGTAGCAGGTTCTATATTCTAACCACTCTTCAGGGAATGAAGTATACATTTGATAAACTAAATGCATGGCTGCATATGTGCATTTGGATAGCACTAACCTTTTTCAGTGCTGTACTATTAATGATGGCAGGATCCCCAAAGACACATTGTACAGCGAGCTCGCCACTGGTATCAGACCCACCGGCCGTCCATGTCTCCGTTATAAAGACGTCTGCAAACGTGACATGAAATCGTGTGACATTGATCACAAGTCGTGGGAGTCAGTTGCCAGCATTCGCCAGAGCTGGCGGGCAGCCATAAAGACAGGGCTAAATTGTGGCGAGTCGAAGAGACTTAGTAGTTGGCAGGAAAAAAGACAGAGGCGCAAGGGGAGAGCCAACTGTGCAACAGCCCCAACAAACAAATTTCTCTGCAGCACCTGTGGAAGAGCCTGTCACTCCAGAATTGGCCTTTATAGCCACTCCAGGCGCTGCTTCACAAACCACTGACCACCTCCAGGCGCGTATCCATTGTCTCTCGAGATAAGGAGGCCTAAAAGAAAAAAAAGAACTATTAATGGTATGGAAACCTTTACACAGTGCTTTCTTCCTGTACTCAACAAATGTGTCACTGTGCCAGAGCCAGATACTGAGTATCTCAGTTTGAAAGGTCCCGATGACCTTCTCGAAAAGGTGTGAAGACCTTCTCGGTTACAGTGGTTTCCATATCATTTTAAGTCTACAACACAGTCTGGTGCTAGACATTTTGTCCTATTTCTCTTGGCAACAAGTCTCGTTTGCAGGGGATAATGACTAAAACATTGACTGTCTTCATAAATAGGTCTGCACTTCAGTCATGGCACTCTTGGAAATGTGAGTTGGTACACATGACAATATGGGCTACATTCCAAGTGTCAAGCTCCTGAGTTACCGTGAATATGTATAACAGTTTCTTGCAGAATTTTGTGATCATCACAGAATGTCTTTGAAGAAATAAGGGGCAACAATGACAAATTCTAGTGCACAAATCCCACTTTAAAAGTCATGTTGTTTCAAATATCTTAAAGTGATCTCGCTCCAGTTTCCTGGACCTGTGTGTATGTGTATATATAGATGCATTTAAAAGGAGGCTAGATAAGCATATGAATGAGAAGGGCGTGAAGCGTTAAGCTGATACAGTTAGATGAAGAAAGACAGGAAAAGTCTCGAGTGGAGCATAAACACCGTATTTCGGCCGAATGGCCTGTTTCTGTACTGTTTATTCTCTGTAATATGTAATCCTGCCCATCAGCCCGTCCTTCATCCCTCCTTTCCCTGAGATTGCAAAAAAAACACAGAATTGTTACAGTGCAGAAGGAGGCCATTCGGCCCATCATGTCCGCAAGAGCAATTCCCTCAGTTCCATTCCCCTGCCTTCTCCCCCTAACCCTGCACCATCTTCCTTTTCATATAACTGTCTAATTCCCTTTTGAATGCTTCAATTGAACCTGCCTCCACCATGTTCTCAGGCAGCGCATTCCAGACCTTAACCACTTGCTATCGTGTCACTTTTGCTTCTCTTACCAAATACTTTAAATCAGTGCCCTCTCGTTCTCAATCCTTGCACAAGTGGGAACAGTTTCTCTCTATCTACTCTGTCCAGACCCCTCATGATTTTGAATACCTCCATCAAATCACCTCTCAGCCTTTTCTCCTCCAAGGAAAACAGTCCTAACTTCTCCAATCTATCTTCATAACTGAAATTCCTCATCCCTGGAACCATTCTTGTGAATCATTTCTGTACTCTCTCCAAAGCCCTCATGTCTTTCCTAAAGTGCTGCACCCAGAACTGGATGCAATACTCTAGCTGAGGCCGAACTAGTGTCTTATACAAGTTCAAAATAACTTTCTTGCTCTTGTACTCTATGCCCCTATTAATAAAGCTCAGGATACTGTATGCTTTATTGACTGCTCTCTCAACCTGTCCTGCCACCTTCAATGACTGATGCACATATACACCCAGGTCCCTCTGCTCCTGCACCTCCTTTAGAATTGCCTTTATTCTATATTTTCTCTCCACTTTTTTCCTACCAAAATGAATCACTATACATTTCTCTGCATTGAACTTCATCTGCCGCCCGTCTGCCCATTCCACCAACTTGCCTATGTCCTTTTGAACTTTTACACTATTCTCCTCAAAGTTCACAATGCTTCCAAGTTTCGTATCATATGCAAACTTTGAAATTGTGCCCTGTACACCAAGGTCTAGGTCATTAATATATATCAGGAAAAGCAAGGGTCACAACACTGATCTGTGGGGAAATCCACGACAAACCTTCCTCCAGCCTGAAAAACAGCCATTAACCACTACTCTTTGTTTTCTGTCATTCAGCCAATTTCATATCCATGTTGCTACCGTCCCTTTTATTCCATGAGCTACAAGTTTGCTTACATGTCTGTTGTGTGGCACTGTATCAAATGCCTTTTGAAAGTCCATGTACACCACATCAACAGCATTGCCCTCATCAACCCTCCGTTACCTCCTCAAAAAACGCCAGCAAGTTAATTAAACATGATTTTCCCTTAAGAAATCCATGCTGGCTTTCCTTAATTAACTTGCATTTGTCCATATGTCTATTGATTTTGTCCTGAATTATTTTTTCTGGAAGTTTCCCTACCACCAAAGTTAAACTGACTGGCCTGTAATTGCTGGGCTTATCTTTGCACTCTTTTTTGAACAAGGGTGTAGCGTTTGCAATTCTCCAGTCCTCTGGCACCACTCCCGAGTCTAAGGCTGAAAAATTATGGCCAGTGCTTCTGCGATTTCCACCCTCACTTCCGTCAGTATCGTTGAATGCATCTCATCTGGTCCTGGTATTTTATCCACTTTAAGCACAGACAGCCTATCTAATACTTCCTCTTTATCAATTTTAAACCCCTCTAGTGTCTGATTTACCTCCTCTTTCAAAATTGCCTGGATTGCATCTTCTTCCTTGGTAAAGACAGATGCAAAGTATTCATTTAATACCTCAGCTATGCTCTCTGCCTCCATGTGTAAATCCACTTTCTGATCCATAATCGGCCCCACTCCTCCTTTTACCACCCTTTTACTATTTATATGCCTATAGAAAACATTGGGATTTCCTTTAATACTAGCTGCCAGTCTCTTTTCATGCTCTCTCTTTGCTTCTCTAACATGTGCATATATAACATTTCATCACATTTCTCAAAAATATGCGTAAAGTGCAATGAATTAAAGGGTGTCTTTAAGCTAAAAGTCAAGAGAAATGATAAGACTTTTAAAGCTACAGAGTGTTTAAGACACTATTTACTGACAGTGGTCAATCAGCTATGCCCCCCCAGTGGAATATTAGATACAAAAGTATGCAAATTTAAGAGCATAAAAGTAACAAATTAACTTTGAATAACAAGTCAGGCTTTATTTTCATTGGGACAAGCTCCTCATATTTGCAAGAGCATGGCTTAATATTTTCATCACAGAATTCATGGGAATGAAGAAAGCAACCAAAAAGCAAATATTGAATATGGGTGGAGGTGCAAGGAGCGTAAAGTAACCTTCCACCTTCCCCCCAACAAAGTCAATAGCAATTTTTACCAAAAGTGTGACAGGAAGTGATCTAATGACATGGAATGGGTGGTAAAAGAGAAGGTGGTTCATGCACAAGATTTATAAAGCAAGCACCATCTGGGAAAGTAGTTTTGCATGCAGAAAGAAAAGTGGCTGTACTGCGCCACCTGATGCATGGAGAAGAGAGTACATCCACCCAACGCTGGGCTTCTGTTCCTTCACATTCTACATAATGTTCCCCTGTATTTAAAAAAAATACAATTCTGTTGAGCTTTCAGGAGTTTGTATTCAGATAAGTATTCTGTGAAGCCAGTGTACATTTTGATTACATGGTGCCGGCAGTTAAAGTATGTTGGTACAAGGGAGATAAAAAGATGGAAAAAAATTATTGTGTGTTGGAAATATAAACAGAAAATGCTAGAAATACATAGCACGTCGGACCAAGACGCAGGATGTTATAACCCACCATCAGGCCATTCGGTCCATCAAGTGTGTGCAGGTGTTTTAGCCACATGAGCAACCTAGCCCCATTCTGCAACTTGCTCCCCATACCCTTTAATATTCCTGTTTTTAAAGCAACTATCTAATTCCCTTTTAAGGGATTTATGGGTCTATTTCAACAAGCGGTACAGCATTCCGTTGTGCAGCTTTTTCGTTGTGCAGCTTTTCCAGGAGCACAGGCATTGCGAGCGAGGAGTGAACAGCTGGGAAGTCAATTTCATCGGGAGTTTCGGTGGAGCAGGGACTGCTGGGTAAGTAGAAACCTATATATTTGGGCTGTGTAAATTCTCTTACCTTTTTGTTGTGCAGCTTTTCCAGGAGCACAGGCATTGCGAGCGAGGAGTGAACAGCTGGGAAGTCAATTTCATCGGGGGTTTCGGTGGAGCAGGGACTGCTGGGTAAGTAGAAACCTATATATTTGGGCTGTGTAAATTCTCTTACCTTTTCGTTGTGCAGCTTTTCCAGGAGCACAGGCATTGCGAGCGAGGAGTGAACAGCTGGGAAGTCAATTTCATCAGGAGTTTCGGTGGAGCAGGGACTGCTGGGTAAGTAGAAACCTATATATTTGGGCTGTTTCTGAACCCGAGACACTACTCTTGTAGTGTCTCCCACCCGCCCTCCTCCTCTTACCAAAAAAAAGGACTCGGTTGTGTGTAGGTAAGGTAAGGCTTTTTCTATTTCTCTTCTTGTTTTATCGTGTGATTGGTTAAAAACGTGGGAATTTAGAATAGTGGGAATGGAGGTTAAGGCAGTTGAATGTTCCTCCTGCAGAATGTGGGAGGTAAGGGTCGCCAAGGGTGTCCCTGCTGACTGCATCTGCGGGAAGTGCACCCAGCTCCAGCTCCTCGAGGACCGCGTTCGGGAACTGGAGCTGGAGCTGGAGGAACTTCGGATCATTCGGGAGGCGGAGGGGATTATTGAGAGGAGTTATCGGGAGGCAGTCACACCTCAGGAAAAAGAAGAAGGTAGATGGGTTACCGTCAGGGGAAGGAGAGGGAACCAGCAGGCAGTGCAGGGATCCCCTGTGGCCGTTTCCCTCAACAACAGGTATACCGTTTTGGATACTGTTGGGGGAGACAACTTACCAGGGGTAGGCAATGGGATACAGGTCTCTGGCGCAGAGTCTGTCCCTGTTGCTCAGAAGGGAAGGGGTAAGAGGAGCAGAGCATTAGTCATTGGGGACTCCATAGTTAGGGGAACAGATAGGAGGTTTTGTGGGAACGAGAGAGACTCACGGTTGGTGTGTTGCCTCCCAGGTGCCAGGGTACGTGATGTCTCGGATCGTGTTTTTGGGATCCTCAAGGGGGAGGGGGAGCAGCCCCAAGTCGTGGTACACATAGGCACCAACAACATAGGTAGGAAGACAGATGGGGATTTAAGGCAGAAATTCAGGGAGCTAGGGTGGAAGCTTAGAGCGAGAACAAACAGAGTTGTTATCTCTGGGTTGTTGCCCGTGCCACGTGCTAGCGAAGTGAGGAATAGGGAGAGAGAGGAGTTGAACACGTGGCTGCAGGGATGGTGTAGGAGGGAGGGTTTTGGTTTCCTGGATAATTGGGGCTCTTTCTGGGGTAGGTGGGACCTCTACAAACAGGATGGTCTTCACCTGAACCAGAGGGGTACCAATATCCTGGGGGGGGGGGGAGATTTGCTAGTGCTCTTCGGGGGAGTTTAAACTAATTCAGCAGGGGGATGGGAACCTAAATTGTAGTTCCAGTGTACAGGATGTTGAGAGTAGTGAGGTCAGGGATAAGGTTATAAGGTCACAAGAGGGCACTGGCAAGCAAGAGCTTGGTTTAAAGTGTGTCTACTTCAACGCCAGGAGCATCCGGAATAAGGTGGGTGAGCTTGCAGCATGGGTTGGTACCTGGGATCTCGATGTTGTGGCCATTTCAGAGACATGGGTAGAGCAGGGACAGGAATGGATGTTGCGGGTTCCGGGATTTAGATGTTTCACTAAGAACAGAGAAGATGGTAAAAGAGGGGGGGGTGTGGCATTGTTAATCAAGGAAAGTATTACAGCGGCAGAAAGGACGTTTGAGGACTCGTCTACTAAGGTAGTCTGGGCCGAGGTTAGAAACAGGAGAGGAGAGGTCACCCTGTTGGGAGTTTTCTATAGACCTCCAAATAGTTCCAGAGATGTAGAGGAAAGGATAGCAAAGATGATTCTTGACAGGAGCGAGAGTAACAGGGTAGTGGTTATGGGGGACTTTAACTTTCCAAATATTGACTGGAAATACTATAGTTCGAGTACTTTAGATGGGTCTGTTTTTGTCCAGTGTGTGCAGGAGGGTTTTCTGACACAGTATGTAGACAGGCCAACCAGGGGCGATGCCACATTGGATTTGGTACTGGGGAATGAACCCGGCCAGGTGTTAGATTTAGACGTTGGTGAGCACTTTGGTGATAGTGATCACAATTCGGTTAGGTTTACCTTAGCGATGGGCAGGGACAGGCATATACAGCAGGGCAAGAATTATAGCTGGGGGAAAGGAAATTATGATGCGATTAGGCAAGATTTAGGATGCGTAGGATGGGGAAGGAAACTGCAGGGGATGGGCACAATCGAAATGTGGAGCTTATTCAAGGAGCAGCTACTGCGTGTCCTTGATAAGTATGTACCTGTCAGGCAGGGAGGAAGTTGTCGAGCGAGGGAGCCATGGTTTACTAAAGAAGTTGAAGAGCTTGTCAAGAGGAAGAAGAAGGCTTATGTTAGGATGAGACGTGAAGGCTCAGTTAGGGTGCTTGAGAGTTACAAGCTAGGCAGGAAGGATCTAAAGGGAGAGATAAGAAGAGCAAGGAGAGGACACGAGAAGTCATTGGCGGATAGGATCAAAGAAAGGGGCGGCACAGTGGCGCAGTGGTTAGCACCGCAGCCTCACAGCTCCAGGGACCCGGGTTCGATTCCGGGTACTGCCTGTGTGGAGTTTGCAAGTTCTCCCTGTGTCTGCGTGGGTTTTCTCCGGGTGCTCCGGTTTCCTCCCACAAGCCAAAAGACTTGCAGGTTGATAGGTAAATTGGCCATTATAAATTGTCACTAGGATAGGTAGGTGGTAGGGAAATATAGGGACAGGTGGGGATGTTTGGTAGGAATATGGGATTAGTGTAGGATTAGTATAAATGGGTGGTTGATGTTCGGCACAGACTCGGTGGGCCGAAGGGCCTGTTTCAGTGCTGTATCTCTAAAACTAAAACTAAAACTAAAACTAAAACCCTAAGGCTTTCTATAGGTATATCAGGAATAAAAGAATGACTAGAGATAGGTTAGGGCCAATCAAGGATAGTAGTGGGAAGTTGTGTGTGGAATCAGAGGAGATAGGGGAAGTGTTAAATGAATATTTTTCGTCAGTATTTACAGTGGAGAAAGAAAATGTTGTCGAGGAGAATACTGAGATACAGACTACTAGGCTAGATGGGATTGAGGTTCACAAGGAGGAGGTGTTAGCAATTTTGGAAAGTGTGAAAATAGATAAGTCCCCTGGGCCAGATGGGATTTATCCTAGGATTCTCTGGGAAGCCAGGGAGGAGATTGCAGAGCCTTTGTCCTTGATTTTTATGTCGTCATTGTCGACAGGAATAGTGCCGGAAGACTGGAGGATAGCAAATGTTGTCCCCTTGTTCAAGAAGGGGAGTAGAGACAGCCCTAGTAATTATAGACCTGTGAGCCTTACTTCGGTTGTGGGTAAAATGTTGGAAAAGTTTATAAGAGATAGGATTTATAATCATCTTGAAAAGAATAAGTTCATTAGAGATAGTCAGCACGGTTTTGTGAAGGGTAGGTCGTGCCTCACAAACCTTATTGAGTTTTTTGACAAGGTGACCAAACAGGTGGATGAGGGTAAAGCCGTGGATGTGGTCTATATGGATTTCAGTAAGGCGTTTAATAAAGTTCCCCATGGTAGGCTATTGCAGAAAATACAGAAGTATGGGATTGAAGGTGAATTAGTGCTTTGGATCAGAAATTGGCTAGCTGAAAGAAGACAGAGGGTGGTGGTTGATGGTAAATGTTCATCCTGGAGTATAGTTTCTAGTGGTGTACCGCAAGGATCTGTTTTGGGGCCACTGCTGTTTGTCATTTTTATAAATGACCTGGATGAGGGTGTAGAAGGGTGGGTTAGTAAATTTGCGGATGACACGAAGGTCGGTGGAGTTGTGGATAGTGCCGAAGGATGTTGTAGGTTACAGAGGGACATAGATAGGCTGCAGAGCTGGGCTGAGAGATGGCAAATGGAGTTTAATGCGGAAAAGTGTGAGGTGATTCACTTCGGAAGGAGTAACAGGATTGCAGAATACTGAGCTAATGGGAAGATTCATGGTAGTGTAGATGAGCAGAGAGATCTTGGTGTCCAGGTACATAAATCCCTGAAAGTTGCCACCCAGGTTAATAGGGCTGTTAAGAAGGCATATGGTGTGTTAGCTTTTATTAGTTGGGGGATCGAGTTTAGGAGCCACGAGGTCATGCTGCAGCTGTACAGAACTCTGGTGCGGCCGCACCTGGAGTATTGCGTGCAGTTCTGGTCACCGCATTATAGGAAGGATGTGGAAGCTTTGGAAAAGGTGCAGAGGAGATTTACTAGGATGTTGCCTGGTATGGAGGGAAGGTCTTACGAGGAAAGGCTGAGGGACTTGAGGTTGTTTTCGTTGGAGAGAAGGAGGAGAAGAGGTGACTTAATAGAGACATATAAGATAATCAGAGGGTTGGACAGGGTGGATAGTGAGAGCCTTTTTCCTCGGATGGTGATGGCAAACACGAGGGGACATAGCTTTAAGTTGAGGGGTGATAGATATAGGACAGATGTCAGAGGTAGTTTCTTTACACAGAGAGTAGTAGGGGCGTGGAACGCCCTGCCTGCAACAGTAGTAGACTCGCCAACTTTAAGGGCATTTAAGTGGTCATTGGATAGACATATGGATGAAAATGGAATAGTGTAGGTCAGATGGTTTCACAGGTCGGCGCAACATCGAGGGCTGAAGGGCCTGTACTGCGCTGTAATGTTCTATGTTCTATTCCACATTAGAACCATCAATTGTGCAAAGATGCTGCTTTTTTCAAACCTCACTTTTAATTTCTTTTGTGATTATCTTAAATTTGTGCTCAGCCATGACTCAATTGTAGCATTTGTGCTTTTGAGTCAAGAGCTTATTACTCCTGAGACTTAAGCAGAAAATCTAGGGTAACACTTTAGTGCAGCACTGAGGGAGAGCTGCACTGTCAGATGTGCTGTCTTTTGGATGAGTCCTTAGTTTAATGTCAGCTCTCCCTCTCAGGTGAAAATAAAAGACCCCCTTGCACTATTTTGAAAAAAGAGGGGTGAGTTTATCCCATGTCTTGGCCAATATTTATCCCTCAACCATCATCAATAAAAAAAGATTACCTCGTTATTTATCACATTGCTATTTGTGGGACCTTGCAGTGTGAAAATTGGTTGTCACATTTCCTACATTACAACAATATCTAACTACACTTAAAAAAAGTACTCAATTGGCTGTAAAGCTCTTTGAAGCATCCTGAGGTTGTGAAAGGTGCTATAGAAATACACGGCTTTCTTTTTCTCTTGTTACCATCTCTGTGACTGTGACCACGGTGCATTTTCCCTCCTTGACCTCTCTGCAGTTTTCACCCAGTCAACCACGCCATATTCCTTCAAAGCCTCTCTGTTGTTCAGCTGTGTGAGACTACTTTCATTTGGTTCCGCTCTTGGTTCCCAGATCTGCAGCGGGAAAGTGCAAGGGTCTTTCCTTATGATACAGGCGTGTAGACTCAAGTGATGTCAATGTTCAAAAAAAAAATTACCTGAGCACCGCATGGAAAAATAGCCTGCCAACGCTTACTGTCTCAGCTCACACATGAAGTATGGTCATCCTTGCAGGATGGCAAGGCATGTCTCAATGTCACTCAGTGCCTTCAGGAGAGGTAGAAACATAGAAAATTCACAGTACAGAAGGAGGCTGTTTGGCCCATCGTGTCTGTACTAGCCGAAAAAGAGCATTCCAGCCTAATGTCACTTTCCAGGTCCTGGTCTGTAGCCTGTAGATTGCAGCATTTCAAGTGCATGTCCAAGTACTTTTTGAATGTTATGAGGGTTTCTGCCTCGACCATCCTTTCAAGTAGTAAGTTCCAGATCCCCACCATCCTCTGGGTGAAAACATGTTCTGCTTAACTCCCCTCTAATCCTTCTGCCAATTACTTTAAATCTATTCCCCTGGTTAATAACATTTCTGATAAGGGAAACACATTCTTGCTATCCACTCTACCTAGGCTGCTCATAATTTTATACACCTCAATTAAATCTCCCACCAGCCTCGTCTGCTCCAAAGAAAATAACCCCACTTTATCCAATCTTTCCTCAAAGAGGATGAAAAGTGATGTCAAGAGAAGGTAACCTTCAAGTACACAGTTACTAAACTATCGAGAGGATATGTTGTTTCCAGATAGTTGCGTCTGGACCTGCAGAAATGCTTTGGTGGCATTTTGGCAAGTGCAATCCATTGGGTCATGCTAACACTTGATCTTCCTTCTTTCATGTAGTACCATGTAAAGCATGAATTGCTGTGATCGGGCCTAGCTTCTGAAGTAATGTTCTGCGTAACAGTCAGGAATTCACATGTCACAGTGATACCGACGGGGTTTGCTGGTGGAGATTCTTTTGGGAGGAAGATCCTTCAGCAGTGAGAACAGCTCACCTCTTTTTGCAGACGCAGGTGTATGGATGGCCAGTGGAGGGTGTAGAACCCATCTCAGGTAATCTGACCTGTCTGCCGTTCCTTCATAGGTCATTCTCTTCTTAATACCTCAGCTTTGAGGATTCTTATTGGGAAACTCATCAATGCAATTAACGGGAGCTGGAGGCAAAGATAAATAATGAGGAACAACTGGCACAAAGGGTTATGAAAGTCTTTTTAGTAAGCAGGCAAGACAGAACAGAAAGAAATCTAAAAAGGGTGCAGAAATGGGTGAAAAATATTCACATTTGTAATTTGTCTCCTTTTAAGTGGTATCCAACCTAATGGTCTACCCTTAAGAAACATGGACACAAGGCTTTCTGGGTGTATTTTGAACTTGGTGTCCTGCATTCTTGCTGTTGAAAAATGGAGTGGAGGTATTCCACACACTCTTTTTAATCTTTTGTGAAGTTCTTATCTGTCTTTTTTATTCATTCATGGAATGCAAGTGTCCCTGGCAAAGCCAGAATTTGTTACCCATTCCTAATTGCTCTTGAGAAGGTGGTAGTGAGCTGCCTTCTTGAAACGCTGCAGTCCGTCTTGTGTAGGTAAACCCACAGTGCTGTCAGGGAGAGAGTTCCAGGATTTTGACCCAGCGACAGCGAAGGAATGGTGACATAGTTCCAAGTCAGGATGGTGTGTGGCTTAGAGGGGAACTTGAAGGTGATGGTGTTCCCATGCGTCTGCTACCCTAGTGGTAGAGGTAACAGGTTTGGAAGGTGCTTTCGAAGGAGTCTTGGTGAGTTGCTGCAGTGCATCTTGTAGATGGTACACACCGCTGCCACTGTGCACGGTGGTGGAGGGAGTGAATGTTTAAGGTGAAGTACTGATCAAGCGGACTGCTTTGTCTTTTTTTTCGTTCATAGGATGTAGGCGTCGCTAGCTAGACCAGCATTTATTGCCCATCCCTAATTGTTCTTGGATGGTGTCAAGCCTCTTGAGTGTTGTTGAAGCTGCATTCAACCAGGCAAGTGGAGAGTATTTCATCACAACCCTGACTTGTGCCTTGTAGATGGTGGACAAGCTTTGGGGGAGTCAGGAGGTGAGCTACTCACTGCAGAATTCCCCGCCTCTGATCTGCTCTTATAGCCACAGTATTTATATGCTTGGTCCAATTAAGTTTTTGGTCAAAGGTAACTCCCACGATGTTGATTGTTGGGCATTTAGCATTGAATGGCAAGGGAGATGGTTAGATTCCCTCTTGTTGCCATATGAGCCCAAACCTGAATGGTGTCCAGGTCTTGCTGCATGCGGGCATGGACTGCTTCACTATCTGAGGAGCTGCAAATGGTACTGAACACTGTGCAATCATCAGCGACTATCCCTACTTCTCACCTTATGATAGAGGGAAGGTCATTGATGAAGTAGCTGAAGGTGTTTGGGCCTTGGACACTACCCTGAGGAACTCCTGCCGCGATGTCCTGGGGCTGAGTGATTGGCCTCCAACAACCACAATCATCTTCCTTTGTGCTAGGTATGACTCCAACCAGTGCAGAGCTTTCCCCCGATTCCCATTGACTTCAGTTTTGCTGGGGCACCTTGAGACCACACCGGTCAAATGCTGCCTTGGTGTCAAGGGCAGTCACTCTCACCTTACCTCAGGAATTTAGTTCTTTTGTCCATGTTTGGACTGAGATTGTAATGAGGTTTGGAGCTAGGAGCCCCTGGCGCAACCCAAGCAGAGCATCAGTGAGTAGGTTATTGCCGAGTAAGTGCCACTTGATAGCACTGTCAATGATACCTGCCATCACTTGGCTGATGATTGAGAGTAGACTGCTGGGGTAGCAGTTGGCCGAGTTGGATTTGTCCTGCTTTTTTGTGCACAGTACATACCTGGGCAATTTTCCACATTATTGGGTAGATGCCAGTGTTGTAGCTGTACTGGAACAGATTGGCTAGGGGCATGGCTAGTTCTGGAGCACAACTCTTCAGTACTATAGCCAGGATGTTGTCAGGGCCCGCAGTCTTTGCAGTATCCAGTACCATCAGCTGCTTCTTGATATCACGTGAAGTGAATTTAATCGGCTATAGACTGGCATCTGTGCTGCTGGGAACTTCAGGAGGAGGCCGAGATGGATCATCCACTTGGCACTTCTGGCATAAAATGGTTGCGAATGCTTTAGCCTTGTCTTTTGGACTGATGTGCCATGCTCTGCCATCATTGAAGTTAGGGATATTTCTGGAGCCTCCTCATCTGGTTCAATGTTTAATTGTCCACCACCATTCACAACTGGATGTGGCAGGACAGCAGAGCTTTGATCTGATCTGTTGGTTCTGAGATTGCCTAGCTCTGCCTATCGCATGCTGCTTCCATTTATTAGCATGCATGTAGTCTTGTGTTGTAACTTCACCCCTCATTTTTAGGTATGCCTGGTGCTGCTCCAGGCATATCCTCCTGCACTTTTCAATGAACGAGGGTTGATCCCTTTGCTTGATGATCATGGTCGAGTGAGGGATATGTCAGGCCGTGAGGTTACAGATTGTGGTTGAATACTGTTCTGCTGCTGCTGATGGCCATCATGGATACCCAGTTGTGAGCTGCTATATCTGTTCTGAATCTATCCCATTTATCACGGCGGTAGTGTCACACAACACGCTGGAGGATATCCTTCGTGTGAAGATGAGACTTCGACTCCACAAGGATTGTGCGGTGGTCACTCTTACCAATACTGTCACGGATATGGCATCTGTGACAGGTATGTTGGTGAGGGTGAAGTCAAGTAGATTTTTCTCTCTTGTTGGTTCTCTTACCGTCTGCCACAGGTTCAGTCTGGCAGATATGTCCTTCAGGACTCGGCCAGCTCGGGTTCTACCGAGCTCCCGCCCAGAGTACATTCTGTGCCCTTGCTTCCAAGTGGTGTTCAACATAGAGAAGTACTGATACATCAGCAGAGGGAGGGCAGTAATCAGCAGGAGGTTTCCTTGCCCATGTTTGACCAGGTGCCATGAGACTTCATGGGGTCTGGAGTCAATGTTGAAGATTTCCAGGGCCACTCCTTCCCGACTGTATACCACTGTGCCGCCACCACTGGATGGTGATGGAGGCATCTGGGACATTGGTTATGATTCGACTGTTGCTTGACTAGTCTGTGGGATAGCTTTCCCAATTTTGGCACAAGTCTCCTGATGTTAGTGAGAAGGACTTTGCAAGGATGGCTGGGAAGGGTGCGCCTTTGTTGATTCTGGTGCCTAGGTCGATGATGGGTGGTCTGTCTGGTTTTATTCATCTTCAACTTTTTCATTGTAGTTTACTTTTTTAAATTCTTTCATGGGATGTGGATGTCACTGGCAAGATCAGCATTTGTTGCCCAACCCTAACTGCCCTTTACAATTTCAGAGGCCGCTTAAGAGTCAACAACATTGCTGTGGGTCTGGAGTCACATGTAGGCCAGACCCGGTAAGGATGGCAGATTTCCTTCCCTAAAGGGCACCAGATGGGTTTTTAATAACAATGCATGATAGGTCTATGGCAGCATTACTGAGACTAACTTTCAATTCCAGACTTTTTTATTAACTAATTGGATTTATTAATTAATTGAGTTTAAATTCCACTAGTTAATGTGGATTTGAACCCATGTCCCCAGGGCATTAGCCTAGGTCTCTGGATTATTCGTTCAGTGACATTACCACTACGCCATTGCTTCCCCTAGAGTTTTTTCAAATCCAAGTGAAGCTTGCTTTTACCACAGTCCTGGTATAGTAACTCCTAAAATTAGAAATTCAATCCCAATTGTACAAGTGCAACATTTACATTTTCCACATCAGCCATGTTTATGGTTGCTATCCAATAATTGTAATGACCAAGTTAAAAAAAAATTGTGTTTCTGACAGAACTTTATCGCCATTCCTTCACTGTCGCTGGGTCAAAATCCTGGAACTCCCTTCCTAACAGCACTGTGGGTGTAGCTACCCCACATGGACTGCAACGGTTCAAGAAGGCAGCTCACCACCACCTTCTCAAGGGCAATTAGGGATGGTCAATAAATGCTGGCCTAGCCAGCAACACCCACATCCCAGAAACGAATGAAAAAAAACATTCGACTATTGGGAGTATAAATTTCTAAATGTGACAAATCGTTGGTACATTTTCTTAGTTCATCATAAATAGTTGGAGACTGCTCAAATAGATTTTGCTTAAAAGCATTACTGTACATCCATTTGAGATAAAATGACTGTCTTCTCAATATGTAATGAATCTGAACCTAGGACTAGATGTTTAAATGATGGTGATCTAATTTATACTCTTGTATTAAATTAAAGAAAGTATGTCATATTTTAGCACTGAACTTTTCTTTTGTTCATTACTCAGGGTATTTCAATCCAGTGGAACGTTAACCCCCCTATCCAAAACAGCAGAATACAAGTCAGAGGAAGTCATGATTAAACTGTTTTGTACTCTTGTCAAACTGTATATTGACACCAGTTCCAGTTCTGGCCACCAAAACATCAGGGAGAGTTTCAAATGTTAGAGAGAGTGCAGAGAGGAGCCAGAAGCCTAATCCTTAATCTTAGAGGTCGAAGTGGAGAGAATGGGGTTTTTCTTCAACCTGGGAAATGGGCAGGTTTGGTTCAGACATTCATTTTGCACCCCATCCATTTTACTCACCTTTGACTCGCTCCCTCCACCTACCCTTGCATTTTAATTCAGACTTAATCTTTTTATATCTGCTTCAGCAGAAGTGCATCTCGGCAACTATTTTTAATATTTCTTGGAGAAAAGCTCAACCATTCAATTTGGCCTGAATGCACGTTTGCTCAGGAATGCTTCAATAACTCCACTGAGTGTTCTTGCAATCCTTCCCTTTAATTCTGTATCTCTACTAGTGTCACCGTATTCACTGCGAGGGTATTTATGTTGCCAATTTGAAACGATTAATGTATATGTTTTCCAAAGTCGTTGCCAAGTTTGAAACTACTTGCTTATTCCAGCTACTGTTAAATCCCAACTAATAGGCAATGTTTTTCTAAGTGGGAGCAATAAGCATGGAGATATGAGCTTTTAGAAAGAACAATCTGGGAGAAAATTAACAGCCACTTGGATGAACATGGACTAATAAAGGAGAGCCAGCATGGATTTGTAAGGGCAGATCGTGTTTGACTCTTTACAGATGCTGGTGGATCAGCTGTTTATTCCCAACATTCTGTGTTTTTGTTCATGTTTAGGAAACTTTAGTGAATGATCTGTTGTCAAACTTAATTCACTGAATCATTATAGATAATTGGTTTAGCTATTGATATTTTGACAGTTGCAAGTGCTAATGATAAAATATAGTCAGAAATTATATTATTGTAAATTGTTCAGATGCAGAGGCCAGTTGTATAATTTGCCTGGTAAAAATATCACTTGCATTTATATTGCATCTTTTTACTTCCCTCAGAAATGTGGCAAATTGCTTCAAATGCAGCTACTGTTCTTAAGTTGGTAACTGCAGCAGCAAAGTCTCAAAAAGAGCCATGAGATGAAAGACCTGAGATGCACCCCTCCTGCCAAATAACCACTCTTGCCTCGCCAGGGCGCGACCACTTTCCCCGGCGAAGCAAATCAAACTTCTCTGCACTCCTGGCTCCATGTTCTCGGCTGGGCTGCAGTCCCAGCGGTGGTCAGTACTCCCGGTGGCGCTGCTGGGACTAAGAGCTGCCGGCCCGATGATTGGCCTGCAGCTCAACGAGGCAGCATTTTCTCCCTCAAGCGGGTGGAAGTCCCGCCTCGAACCAATTAAAGCCTGGGGACCCGTAAAATGCGGGTCGGATCCCCAGACTGGGCGGATGCAGGTTCACCACCGGCTTTTACGTCAGTGGCCCGCTCCCATCCGCCCAGCGTAAAATCCAGCCCTATGTATCTGGGTGAGGTTGTGTATATGTATCTGGGTGAGGTTGGGTGTATCTATTGGCTGAGTTAAGGTATATCTATTGGCTGAGATTGGGTATAGAAATTAGCAAAGGTTGGATATATCTATTGGTGAGGTTGGATATATACAAAATTATGAGGGACATTGATAGGTTAGATAGGAAGAAACTTTTTCCCTTAGCGGAGGGGTCAATAACCGGGGGCATAGATTTAAGGTAAGGGGCAGGAGATTTAGAGGGGATTTGAGGAAATATTTTTTCACCCAGAGGGTGGTTGGAATCTGGAATGCACTGCCTGAAGAGGTGGTAGAGGCAGGAACCCTCACAACATTTAAGAAGTATTTAGATGAACACTTGAAACGCCATAGCATACAAGGCTTTGGGCCAAATGCTGGAAAATGGGATTAGAATAGTTAGGTGCTTGATGGCTGGCATGAACACGATGGGCAGAAGGCCCTGTTTCTGTGCTGTATAACTCAATGACTCTATGTCTATTGATGAGGTTGGGTGTATGTATTGGCTGAGGTTTGGTATATGTATCTCTGTGATGTTGGATGTAAGTATTGGCTGAGGTTGGGTATATGTATCTGTGTGAGGTTGGGTGTATGTATTGGTTGTGTTTGGGCATAAGTATCTGTGTGAGGTTGGTGGCTGTATTGGCTGAGGTTGGGTGTATGTATTGGCTGAGGTTGGGTATATGTCTCTGTGTGAGGTTGGATATATGTATTGGCTGAGGTTGGGTATATGTATCTGTGTGAGGTTAGATGTATGTATTGGCTGAGGTTGGGTATATGTATTTGTGTGAGGTTGGATGTCTGTATTGGCTGAAGTTGGGTATATGTACCTGTGTGAGGTTGGGTATATGTATTGGCTGTGTTTGGGCATATGTATCTGTGTGAGGTTGGGTGTATGTATTGGCTGAGGTTAGATGTATGTATTGGCTGAGGTTGGGTATATGTATGTGTGTGAGGTTGGGTATCTGTGTGAGGTTGGATGTCTGTATTGGCTGAAGTTGGGTATATGTATTGGCTGTGTTTGGGCATATATGTATCTGTGAGGTTGGGTGTATGTATTGGCTGTGTTTGGGCATATGTATTTGTGTGAGGTTGGGTGTATGTATTGGCTGAGGTTAGATGTATGTATTGGCTGAAGTTGGGTATATGCATTGGCTGAGGTTGGGTATACGTATCTGTGTGAGGTTGGATGTCTGTATTGGCTGAAGTTGGGTATATGTATTGGCTGTGTTTGGGCATGTGTATCTGTGAGGTTGGGTATATGCATTCGCTGAGGTTGGGTATATGCATTCGCTGAGGTTGGGTATATGTATGTGTGTGAGGTTGGGTATCTGTGTGTGAGGTTGGGTATCTGTGTGAGGTTGGATGTCTGTATTGGCTGTGTTTGGCCATATGTATCTGTGAGGTTGGGTGAATGTATTGGCTGAGGTTGGGTATATGTATGTGTGTGAGTTTGGATGTCTGCATTGGCTGAGGTTGGGTATATGTCTGTGTGTGAGGTTGGGTGTATGTATTGGCTGAGGTTGGGTATATGTATGTGTGTGAGTTTGGATGTCTGCATTGGCTGAGGTTGGGTATATGTGTGTGTGTGAGTTTGGATGTCTGCATTGGCTGAGGTTGGGTATATGTCTGTGTGTGAGTTTGGATGTCTGCATTGGCTGAGGTTGGGTATACGTATCTGTGTGAGGTTGGATGTCTGTATTGGCTGAAGTTGGGTATATGTATTGGCTGTGTTTGGGCATGTGTATCTGTGAGGTTGGGTATATGCATTCGCTGAGGTTGGGTATATGCATTCGCTGAGGTTGGGTATATGTATGTGTGTGAGGTTGGGTATCTGTGTGTGAGGTTGGGTATCTGTGTGAGGTTGGATGTCTGTATTGGCTGTGTTTGGCCATATGTATCTGTGAGGTTGGGTGTATGTATTGGCTGAGGTTGGGTATATGTATGTGTGTGAGTTTGGATGTCTGCATTGGCTGAGGTTGGGTATATGTCTGTGTGTGAGGTTGGGTGTATGTATTGGCTGAGGTTGGGTATATGTATGTGTGTGAGTTTGGATGTCTGCATTGGCTGAGGTTGGGTATATGTGTGTGTGTGAGTTTGGATGTCTGCATTGGCTGAGGTTGGGTATATGTCTGTGTGTGAGTTTGGATGTCTGCATTGGCTGAGGTTGGGTATATGTCTGTGTGTGAGTTTGGATGTCTGCATTGGCTGAGGTTGGGTATATGTGTGTGTGTGAGTTTGGATGTCTGCATTGGCTGAGGTTGGGTATATGTGTGTGTGTGAGTTTGGATGTCTGCATTGGCTGAGGTTGGGTATATGTGTGTGTGTGTGAGTTTGGATGTCTGCATTGGCTGAGGTTGGGTATATGTGTGTGTGTGAGTTTGGATGGCTGCATTGGCTGAGGTTGGGTATATGTGTGTGTGTGAGTTTGGATGGCTGCATTGGCTGAGGTTGGGTATATGTGTGTGTGTGAGTTTGGATGTCTGCATTGGCTGAGGTTGGGTATATGTCTGTGTGTGAGTTTGGATGTCTGCATTGGCTGAGGTTGGGTATATGTCTGTGTGTGAGTTTGGATGTCTGCATTGGCTGAGGTTGGGTATATGTGTGTGTGTGAGTTTGGATGTCTGCATTGGCTGAGGTTGGGTATATGTGTGTGTGTGAGTTTGGATGTCTGCATTGGCTGAGGTTGGGTATATGTGTGTGTGTGAGTTTGGATGTCTGCATTGGCTGAGGTTGGGTATATGTGTGTGTGTGTGAGTTTGGATGTCTGCATTGGCTGAGGTTGGGTATATGTGTGTGTGTGAGTTTGGATGGCTGCATTGGCTGAGGTTGGGTATATGTGTGTGTGTGAGTTTGGATGGCTGCATTGGCTGAGGTTGGGTATATGTGTGTGTGTGCTGTCGGAGCGCCCCTCCCCCGAGTCACGTGGTCGGAGCCAGGGTTGCCGCCGCGCTGCTGCTGTAAGATGGCGGCTGTGTTGCCCGAGAACAGGGCGCTGACTTATTGCGTGTATAAATGGTCCAGCTACTCCTCTATTTACGTCCCAGAGTAAGTAATTGGTGTTGTTGTTTTATTTTTGCATTCCTTTGAGCTTCCCTTCTTTTCTGAACAGTAATCTTTTGTTGTTTGCTCGTCACCTCCACGGGGGCCCGGGTTGGGCTGGTGAAGCCTCGGGCTCGCGTAACGGCACAGGCGACTTTGGATTTCACCATCCCGGTACTGCAAGGGAGTTGGTGGTGGGGATGTAAAGGGTTCGGAGCGACATACGTTTATATATATATTTAATTTTGTAATTCGACATCCTAAAAGGTCTTTGGTTTTTACTAATTTACTTTGAGCATGAAGTTAGAAGTGTAGCCTGTGATGGGAGACGGCTGCTGTTTGTGTTTTGATTTGCAACCTGTATTTATGGTTTTTCCCCACCTTCAGAATTATTCCCTTAAGACTAGATTGTTGGGTTCCTGTTTGAAAAAGCTGTTTGAAGCTACTTGGTACTTTTTAAATAAAATCAAACTGCAGTATAACATAAAATATTACTGTGTACAGAGTCCAGTGTAAAGTGCTGTTTGGTGCTCTTACTGAATGTGGGCTGCAGTGACAAAGGTGTTTTTGGGGGATAAGTTCTGGAAAGCACTCCAATAACCATGTTGGGTACTCGGTTAAACACTTCAAGAATTGAAGGCTTTCAACGTAGCAGCAGTTTTGCTAGTCTCAGTTGCAGCAGGTACCTCTTAAGTTAGCTCTTGTCCTTTTTACCAGGTTTGTTGACAGCTTTGTGATTCCTCATTCAAGTAACTACATTATCAATTCTAAAGAAAAATTATTTTATCTCTCATCTTTCATGACCTCAAGACATCCCAGAGCACTTTACAGACAATAAAATAATGTTGAAGTGTAGTTGCTGTTGTAATGTAGGGCATGTGGCATCCAATTTGTGCATAGCAGGCTTCCACGAACACCAATGTGGTAATGATCAAATAATCTCTCTGTGATGTTGATTGAGGGATAAATTTTGGCCAGTGCAGCGAGGATATCTCCCCCACTCTTTGAAGTTGTGCCGTGAGATATTTTATGTCCACCTTAGAGAGCAGATGGGCCTTGGTTTAATGTCTCATCTGAAAGACGACACCTCCAACAGTGATGCTGAGGACGTCATGGATAGCACATTTAGAGAGGTGGTCACACCGCAGATAATGGCAGCACAGACAGAAAAGGGATGGGTGACCACCAATCAGAGTAGTAGACACAGGAGTCCCCTGTGGCCATCCCCCTCTCAAACAGGTATACCGCTTTGGATACAGTTTGGGGGATGACCTCCCAGGGGAAAGCAGAACAGCCTGGTCCGTGGCACCGAGAATGGCTCTGTTGCACAGCAGGGGAGAAAAAGGAGTGGAAGAGCTACAGTGATAGGGGATTCTATCGTATGGGGTACAGATAAGCGTTTCTGTGGCCGCAAACGTGACTCCAGGATGGTATGTTGCCTCCCTGGTGCTAGGGTCAAGGATATCACGGAGCGGCTGGAGGACATTTTGAAGGGGGAGGGTGAGCAGCCAGAGGTCGTGGTGCACATTGGTGCCAACGACATAGGTAGAAAAAGGGAATGAGGTCCTGCAACAAGAATTTAGGGAGCCAGGTAGCAGATTAAAAAGCAGGACCTCTAAGGTTGTAATCTCTGGATTACTCCTGATGCCCCATGCTAGTGAGTTTAGAAATAGGAGGATAGCGCAGATGAATGCGTGGCTGAGGAGATAGTGCAGGAGGGAGGGCTTTAGTTTCCTGGATCACTGGGTCTGTTTCTGGCAAAGGTGGGACTTGTACAAGTTGGACGGGTTGCACCTGAACCGGAATGGGTCAAGCATCCTTGCTGGGAGATTTGCTAGTTCTGTTGGTGGGGCGGTGGGTTTAAACTAATTTGGCAGGGGGATGGGATACAGAGCGGAGGTACAGTAGGGGGTAATATAGAACAGAAAGTGAGTCTGCCTGGAAGGCAGAGCAAATATAGACCTGGTAAGGCACAAGGGAAAAATGCAAGGTTGGATTGCATCTATTTCAATACAAGGATTCTTACTGGTAAGGCAGATGAATTGAGGGCGTTGATTAGCACATAGGATTGTGATATTATTGCTATCACAGAGACAGAGTTGAGGGAAGGGCAGGACTGGCAGCTCAATATTCCAGGGTATAGAATCTTCAGGCGTGACAGGGGAGGGGATAGAAGAGGAGGTGGCATTGCACTGTTGATCAAGGAGTCAATTACTGCAGTAAGGAGGGATGACATCTTAGGTTCCTCAACTGAGTCCATTTGAGTAGAACTTAAAAACAAAAAGGGGGCAATCACTTGGCTGGGTGTCTACTATAGGCCTCCAAACAGTCAGGAAGAGATAGAGGATCAGATATGTAGGCAAATCTCTGAGATTGGGATAGTCTTAGTGCAAAAGGCTTAAAAGGGGCAAAATTCTTAAAATGCATAGAGGAAAGCTTTTTGAGCCAGTATGTAGAAAGTCCTACAAGGCAGTACTGGACCTAATCCTAGGGAATGAAGCTGGTCAAGTGGTAGAAGTGTCAATGGGGGAGCATTTCAGGGATAGTGACCATAACTCTGTAAGATTTAAGGTAGCTATGGAAAAGGACAAAGATGGACCAGAAATAAAGGTACTGAATTGGGGGAAGGCCGATTTCAATATGATAAAACAGTATCTGGCCAAAGTGGACTGGGAGCAGCTACTTATAGGAAAGTCTACATCACATCAGTGGGAGTCCTTCAAAGAGGAAATAGTGAGTCCAGAGCCAACGTGTACCTGTTAAGGTGAAGGGTAGGACTAACAGGCCCAGAGAACCCTGGATGTCAAGGGATATAGAGCATTGGATCAGGGAAAAGAAAAAGGAGGCTTACGGCAGATCCCAAGCGCTGAAAACAGCGGAGGCACTAGAGGAGTATAGAAAGTGTAGGGTGGATCGGTGCTGGTACCCTTGCTGTTTGTAGTGTACATTAATGATTTAGACGTGAATATAGGAGGTATGATCAGTAAGTTCGCAGATGACACAAAAATTGGTGGTGTTGTGAATAGTGAGGAGGAAATCCTTAGATTACAGGGAGATATAGATGGGCTGGTAAGATGGGCGCAGCAGTGGCAAATGGAATTTAATCTTGAAAAGTGTGAGGTAATGCATTTTGGGAGGACTAACAAGGCAAGGGAATACACAATGAATGGTAGGACCTAGGAAGTACTGAGGATCAGAAGGACCTTGGTGTACTTGTCCATAGATCACTGAATGCAGCGGCACAGGTAGATAAGGTGGTTAGGAAGGCATATGGGATACTTGCCTTTATTAGCCAAGGCATGGGATATAAGAGCAGGGAGGTTATGATGGAGCTATATAAAACGCTAGTTAGGCCACAGCTGGAGTACTGTGTACAGTTCTGGTCACCACACTATAGGAAGGATGTGATTGCACCTGGAGAGGGTGCAGAGGAGATTCACCAGGATGTTGCCTGGGCTGGAGCATTTCAGCTATGAAGAGAGACTGAAAAGCTAGGGTTATTTTCCTTGGAGCGGAGAAGGCTGAGGGGGGACATGATTGAGGTGTACAAGATTATGAGGGGCATTGATAGGTTAGATAGGAGGAAACTTTTTCCCTTAGCAGAGGGGTCAAGAACCAGAGGGCATAGATTTCGGGTAAAGGGAGGTTTAGGGGAGATTTGAGGAAATATCTTTTCACCCAGAGGGTGGTTGGAATCTGGAATGTGCTGCCTGAAGAGGTGGTGGAGGCAGTAACCCTCACAACATTTAAGAGGTATTTAGATAACCACTTGAAACGCCATAGCGTACAGGGCTATGGGCCAAGTGCAGGAATATGGGATTAGAATAGTTGGGTGTTGGGTGGCCGGCATGGACACGATGGGCCGAAGGGCCTGTTTCTGTCCTGTATAACTCTATGACTAACAGTGCAGCACTAAAACCTAATCTGACGCTTGAGTCTCTGGTGTGGGACTTGAACCCACAATCTTCTAACTCAGACGAGAGTACTATGAACTGAGCTGTCATTGACAAAATTCAGAAGATAACCGTTCAATAATGGTGCTATTCTTGAAAGTAGGTACTGCAAGTATGTTATTGGTTGTTTGTTTTGCATCTGCACCAAACAGTTTCTGAAGGGAAAAAGTATTGCTGTTGGTTTCTTTGATTTGATGAGGGGCATTCTACAATTCTACCCTTTTGGATGATTATGCATATTTCCAATGTTTTGTTCGAACATTTTTGTCATTTTATGGTAGCACTGAACTGGTTTTGAAATTTATGCAGCTGTCATAGAAAGCAATAGATTACATACTTGTACCTGCGGCCTAGTTGGAATCATTCCACGCCTACCATCAAATATTTGTGAGTAATAAAAGAAAGAGCTTGGATTTATATTGGGTCTTATTCACATCTCAAAATGTCCCAAAGTTCTTCATGCCCGATGAAGTTGCGGAGCAATCACTGTTAAAAGTGGTAGTTATTTTGCACAGAGCAACATCTGACAGACAACAGTCTGTCGACGACTTCACTGTAGGTTGAGAGAAGATGGTCACAGTTACGGTGTTTCGGAGATCCCCTGGCATGCTGTCCTTACAGATGAGGGAGCTGAGATCATCTGTTTGTGTCAAGAGTGTCTCTCCACCGTATTTTTGAATTTCGGCGGGAATCTTGTCTACGCTGACAACCTTATTTTTTAGCTGTTGGATGGCCTCGTGTCGGGCTGGGGTTGTGCTGAGGTCGTGACCGGTAGCATGCTGTGGAATGTGATCAATGGCGCTCACATCAAGGACTGAGTCGCAATTGAGGAGATCTTGGAAGTGCTGCTTCCAATGAGCACTGACTGCCTCTGTCCTTGACTAGCGCCGGTCCATTCTTTGGTCTCAGTGGGGTAGGTCCTGTGGTCCTTGGGCCGTAAATGGTCTTGACTGCGCTCAAGAATCCACGTATGTCGTGGCTGTCAGTGAGTTTCTATACTTCCTGCGCTCTTTCAGCCCACCAGCTGTTCTTTAGGTCACCAGTTTTTTGTTGAACCTTGGCCTTCAATTGTCTGTCACCTGCTTTCTTCCCCTCAGATTTTGGTGTTACTTACAGTTCAAGAACGCCTTGCGCTTGTGATTTAGTAGCTCCTGGATCTCCTGGTTGTTCTCATCAAACCAGTCTTGATGTTTCCGGGTCGAGAAACCAAGAGTATCTTCGCAAGTGCTGATTATGGTAGCTTTGAGGGCAGACGAGGCATTGTGAACATTCTGTGGCTCCTACTCGTTGAGCGTTGCCAAGTTGCTTCTAAGACACTGCCTGAGTAGGTATGTCTTCGCAGAGTCCTTGATACCATCGACATTGATTTTCCTGCAGCAGTGCTACTGCTGCCATTTTTGGACTAGATTTATGGAGATAGTAGCTCGGATTAGGCGATGGTCAGTCCAGTCATCGGCTCCTATCATGGCACGGGTGATGATATAGTCAAGCAACCACTAATGCTTGGAGTGAAGATGCTGCCATGAGGTCTTGTTTTTGTCTCTCTGATGAAATAGGGTGTTCGTTTTGATCAGGCCATGTTCAAGGCATTTCGTCAGAAGAAGGACTCTGTTGGAGTTGGCCCTTCCAACACCTTCCTTGCCAATCACACCTTTTCCAAAGATTTGCGTCCCTCCCAACTCTGACATTGAAGTCTCCGAGGAGGATCAGCTTGTCTTCCTTGAGAACACGTGACAGCAGGCCATCAAGGTGACAAGACTGACTGTGGTAACTACAGAGGGGTATCCCTGCTGTCTGCAAAAGGGAAGGTCGTTTCAAGAGTGATTCTGAACCGTCGCCTCCCTGTGGCTGAAGAGCTTCTACTGGAATCACAATGTGGATTCTGTCCATCAAGAGGCACAGTGGACACGATCTTCACAGCAAGACAACTCCAAGAAAATGTAGGGAGCAACAGCAACCTTTATACACGGCCTCCTTTGACCTCATAAAGGCCTTTGACTCTATCAACTGGGAGGGATTACAGAACATCCTCAAATTTGGCTGCCCAGAGAAATTCGTCACCATCCTCCGCCTGCTGCACGATGACATGCAAGCTGTAATCCTTGCCAACAGATCTGCCACTGACCCAATCCGAGTGCAAACTGGGGTCAAGCAAGGCTATGTCATCGCACCAATGCTCTTTTCCATCTCCCTTCCCGCAACACTCCACCTCATCATCTTGAAGCTTCCTGCCGGAGTTGATCTACTCTACAGGACGAGCAGCAAACTATTTAACCTATGTCGCTTCCAGTCCAGAACCAAGGCCATTCCAACCTCTGTCATTGGGCTGCAGTATGCTGAACTAAGCTTGCGTATGTGCACACTCCGGCCGAGCTTCAAACCCTCGTCGATGCATTCATGGAGGCTTATGAAAGAAAGGGCCTTAAGCTAAACATCTGGAAGACAAAGGTCCTCTACTAGCCTGCTCACGCAGCGCAACACTACCCTGACTATCAAGACCCATGGCGAACCACTGAACAATGTGGATCACTTCTCATAGATTGGGAGCCTCCTCTCAGCAAGGGCAGACATCGACTTTGAAACTCCACGTCGCCTACAGTGTGCCTGCGCAACCTTCGGTCGTCTGAGGAAAGGAGTGTTACATGACAAAGACCTCAAACCTGGCACCAAGCTCATGGTCTAAAGGGTTGCAGTGTTACCTGCCCTCCTGTATGTGTTGGAAACATGTATCTCAGTAGATATCTCAGTAGATATCTCAAAGCCCTGGAGAGATATCATCAGTACTGTCTCTGCAAGATCCTGCAAATTCAGATGCCGCAGGCCAACATTCTCAGTATCGAGACACTGGCCACGGCTAGTCAGTTAAGCTGGGTGAGCCACATCGTCCGCATACCTGATAGAAAATTCGCAAAACTAGCTTTCTACTCTGAGCTCTGTCACGGCAAATGTTGCCAGGAGGGCGGAGGAAATGCTACAAGGATGTCCTTAAAGCCTCCCTGAAAAAATTTGTCATCTCCACTAATTCGTGGGAATTCTTGCCCGAGACCGCCCAAAATGGAGAAGAAGCATCCGTTCAAACAACGTCAACATGCCAAGGCAGCAACCAAGTGCAAATAGTGGAAGGAGCGTTCGGAATTTTGAGCATCCTATTCACTTGCCTCACCAAACACCATCTGCCCCATCTGTGCCAGAATGTGTGGATCCAGAATTGGCCTATTCTGTCACCTAAGGACTCACAACCCTGGGATGGCAGAAAGTCATTCTCATTCCCGAGGGACTGCCGAAGAATCAATTGGAGGTTGAGAGAAGTTGCTTTAGTGTTGGTTCAAATAATGACATGGGGTTTTCACTGCTACACTATCACCGAAGTTACCAGATGTTTACATAAATGCTTTGTGTTGAAAGTAACCATTCCCATTAATATCTGCCCCAGATAAGTGGCATTCATTGGAAGGAATTAAATATATTATAGAAACATATTTTTCCAAACGTTGTGGAATGATGTGATTTGGTATTTGATTTCTAACTGTCAAAAGTCATTGCGTGGTGCCCCCTGCTCAAAATCAAGAGACTATTTACCAATTACGTCTGCACTGCACTACAAAAAAGGCAGCAAACAAATGCAGAGTGGTGTGTTCAGCACTGATCCCTTTTTTAAAAAAATGAATTGAGTTGCAATCGTTTCTGTAATTTTTAACAGCCATCAAGAAAATATCTCACATGAAATGTTTTTAAGTATTGCACAAATGAAGAATTGTGTGTGCACATGAGCATTTTTATTAGAGAATCCAAGATGATGTGATAAGACCCAGAGAACAGATTACCACCAAGGATGCAGAGAGTAAAACATGAGACCGAATGAAGTGGGCATTGATCACATTTTCAAATCCTGAAGTTTGTTGGAGGGAGGGAGGGAAGATTTCAGGAGATGTGAAAGCATTGAAGAATGCAGAAAAGATTCACGAGAATGGTTCCAGGGATGAAGAGCTTCAGTTATGAAGATAGATTGGAGAAGTTGGGACTGATCTCCTTCCAGAAAAGAAGGCTGAGAGGAGATTTGATTGTGGTATTCAAAATCATGAGGTGTCTGGACAGAGTAGATAGGGAGAAATTGTTCCCACTTGTGAAAGGATCGAGAAGGAGAGGGCACCGATTTAAAGTAGTTGGCAAAAGGAGCAAAAGCAATATAAGGAATTTTTTTTCAAGCAGTGAATGGTTAAGGTCTGTAATGCAATGCCTGAGAGTGTGGTGGAGGCAAATTCAATTGAGTCATTCAGAAGGGAATTAGACTATTATCTAAAAAAGAATGTGCAGGGTTTTGGGGAGAAGGCAGGAGAATGGCACTAGGTAAATTGCTAATTTGGAGAGTGGTGCAGACATGATGGGTCGAATGGCAGCTTCCTGTGCTGTCATGATGAAGATTCCACAGTTCTAAGATTCTGGAAAAGAATGAGTAGGAGACTGCATTGAATCCAGATTTCAAAGCTGTTGCCATGAGGAAGAACACTTAGAACACTTAATTAGGGTGACTTGAAGCCCCTTGTCACCAATGAATTTTTTTTTTGAAGTGACAGCTTGTGTGTAGCAAGGTCTCAAAGACTAAATAAGATAAATAACCAAGAAGGATACTAGGAGAGATCCTTGCTCCCCTTCAAGTAATACCATGTGCAGTTTTGCACTGAACTGAATCAGTAAGACAGGGGCCTCTGTTTGTTTAATATGTTAACTGATAATGCAGCTTTCCCTCAATACTGCTTTGAAAGGTCACCCTAGGTTTTGTGCTTGGGTTTTGGCCTGAGGCTTGAACTCTCAACTTTTTGATTCTGCTGGTAGTTCCACCTGTTGACAGTAAGGCTGGGCAACATATTTGAAGGTTAGATGGAATAAGGGAAGTGTCTGGAAGCTGGAATATCATTGATCATAATACTGCTGATGAAATGGAGAAAAATGAGAAGTTCTGAAGGAGCAACTGTCTATTGAATGCTGACCTTTTGCTTGCCTCTGCTTATAGTTGGGCATAGTGCTAATGGTGCATCTTCAGTCAAATCGTGGAGGCTTGAATAGTCCTGCTGTATGATACCTTCCATGTGAGAGGAGAGGACGAGTAATCCTGCCAACTGATGTAGATGTCTGCGAATGGAGTGGTGATCAAGTAGTCTTGGTTGATTATGCCTTTTTTTATTTTTCATCATGAAACTATGTACTAATACAAAGGCAAAATAC
The DNA here is from genome assembly GCF_036365525.1 of Heterodontus francisci. NCBI lineage: Eukaryota > Metazoa > Chordata > Chondrichthyes > Heterodontiformes > Heterodontidae > Heterodontus > Heterodontus francisci. Next base: position 61,214,238 of record NC_090397.1, on the reverse strand, counting down.
TGCGGATGCTGGAAATCTGAAATATTAACAGGAAATACATCAGGCAGCATCTGTGGAGAAAGAAACAGTTAACGTTTCAGATCAGTGACCTTTCATCAGAACTGGGAAATGTTACAGATGTAGCAGGTTTTAAGCAAATGCAGAGACAGTGGACCGGGCTGGGGTGGGTGGGGGGGGTGGGTGCGTCGGGAGGAGAGGAAAGAACATGAGGGAAGATCTGCAATAAGGCGGAAGGCAAGATTGATTTAAACAAAAGGGATGGTGGTGAAAATTTAGATAGTGCCTTTAACATTGCAAAACATCTCAAGACAGATCACAGCAGCATAATGAGCCTAACATTTTCCCAACAAGGTAGTTGGTCCTTTTTATTAAGTTTTCACTTGGAGCATGTCTTATGACCTAACCAAATGGAATGCCAAATTCTTTCAATCTGTATTTTCTCAGAGGTTGCATGTAGTAATCGTTAACTCTTCTAGTGCTGTACTGCAAACTGGCGATACTACACCGATGAGAGCTTGGCCTAAGGCAAATGAATCAGAATGGGTAAGTTGTCATGAGCTGTGAGTGCACCATTCAGTACTGTATCTTTGTTTCCTACTGCACATTCTTCAGCTGTGATAGGCTTATAGGAATACTGAGAGTGCTATATAGGGGTTCAAAATGGGATGTGTTTCTGTATTAAGTTAATGTAGTGTAATGGAATTGTCTGTGGAAAGACCTTTTCTTTCCCAGGTTAAAGTAACTTTTATATTGTACAATGCACAAATGTGAAACTAAGTGCACATAGCTTATCAATTTCTTGAGGCTCAAGAATTATTTTTAATCCTCTCCTCCGGTTGAAGTCATTGACATTGCCGCTTGTAATTAACTCGAGTTTGAAATATAATTAAACACTTAAAATATTGGTTGAATTTGAGATTACCTTTTAGTTATCGTGGCAGATACACAGGAAAGTGTTCAGATTTGTTTCTTAGCATTTCATGTATGTGGATAATGAGGAAGACTGAGAGGTTCTTGATCTGGGATATGCTTCCTCTGTGTTAAATTTGAATTGAGTTTCTGAGGTGAAAGAACTTTATATTAACCTGCTACACTACCAAGGCTTTCAGTCACGCCACCATAGGTTCTTTTTATTTAAATCTGTAGGATGCTGATTCAGTGCTCAAAATCTAGTATGTAAAAGTCTTCATAATTTCGTTAATTATTTTTTGTGCTGGTTATTGAGGTTGGCGTGACTGACTCCACCATCCCCCTTATTACTGTCAGCTTGCATGATAGCCAGTTTCTTTTACCTAGGGTTGTTGAATATACATTACAACGCATGGTTCTGGATGAGGCAGCCTGTTCGACCTATCTTAGTTCATATGTTTAAAGTGCTGTTGCAGTTTTCTGAGTTTCAGCATCCAATTGTTCTTTTAGGGTACCAGATTTTTGAAAAGATTTTGCGACTCTTCCTGGAGTACATTCCATTGCTTGACCACTCTGAAGAAAAATTTCCCGATATCAGTCCAATTTTGTCTTTTAGTTTGAATCTGTCCCTTGGTTTTACTCTTGCAATTCAGATTAAATAATGATTGGGATTTATCTTTATATTCTTTCTCCATGTTCAGTACATTATATTTCTTTGCATTAAACATCTTCCAATGCTTCACCCATTTAACATTTTATCAAACTTGATCTGCAATTTCTGAGTTGCTTTCTGATTTTGCTTCTAGCTTGGTATCATAAGTAGATTTGACCAATTAGCATTGAGTATCTGAATCCAAGTAACTTGCACAAATTCAAGACAGTAGAGATCCCAAATCCAAGCCATATAATATTTTCCTTTCTGGCTCTTAACATGTCTTCAATTAAATCTTGTTTTCTTTTTTAATCCACTCTCAAGGTTAACTTAAATTTCTAAAAGTTTAACTTTTAACCAATAGCCCTTGGTGTGCAATTTTGTCCAGTCCTTTTGAAAATCCAGGCACACCATGTTGCAGGGCTTTCCACAATCCACTTGGGTTATTTTCTCGATGTTGGTAAGGCAGGATCTTCATCTTCCAAATCTGTACTGCACGTATCTATTAAGTTACACTTGTAATGTTCCAGTTTTCTCCTGATTGATTTCATTACTATTACTTGCATTCCATGTAAAATAATGAGGTTGTTGTTGCCTGTGTCTTTTTTGTCCTTTTTTGAACATAAACTGTTGCTATCTATTGGTATTTCTCCAGTGTTTAGATACTTTAATTCGCCTGACTGATGATCTCCAAAGTGTGTTTCAACACTCTGGGATATGTACCATGCATAACTGGATACTTAGTTATTTTGATCTTTTTTTAGCCTTTATATTTAATTTCGTTTATCTTGAAGTCATTGATCTTGCTTCGATTATTTGTTACGTGTGGGTAAGTTGCTCATTATGCTGGCTTTGATCATAACTGCACAATGTTAAATGTGTGACTTTATGAAATTTCAAATGGTCAAGCTAGGAAAAGATGGTGGGGTTATATATCATGTACAAAAGTTACATTTGGCTGCAAATGCAGATAGGTTTGACTTTTTTTGAATGTGCAAATTGAGTTTGATTTTTACAGTACGCTGAGACGCTGTAAGTGTAGGTGTGGAATTTGTGGCTTTTACAAATATTTAATGGAAGAACAAAATGAGGTAAAACCACAGAAAATTATCTTAATGCATTCAGTCCAGCAAGGAGTGACAGATGTGGTTTAAATGAAAGTTGCATTTTTGAACCACAATTTTGTTAGTTTAAAATGTGGAAAAGGCTCGAACTAAGAATACTGGAACAAATAACTAGTCCCAGCTATGCAATTTTTTTTTTTAAGTATTTGGATCGAGCTTCTGTAATTGCATTTCAGTACATGACCTCAGTGCTTTGAAGTGCTTAGGTACTGCTAGTTTCTCATGGCTATACTCTGTTGCTGGAAGCCTTAAAAAGCTAAGGAAAATGAAATACATTGGAAGAACACGAGTAATGGAAGTACTTGTCTTTAAAAGTGAATATTTAGGATTTAATTGTTAGCATTTAGTAGATGTTCTTGTGTTAGAGTATCTTTTTGCATAGTTTCTCTGTATCGATGTCCAACAAATGTAGGCCTGTTGAAATAGCTTTAGGTTCCTATTCAGAGTAAGTTTATGGATGGGGACTTTATTACTTGTCCCTCTGGGATTAGAAAGATATGAACAGAGATCTTTGAATCATATGAGTGTGTGCACAGGTCGGGGCAAGACGAGCCTGCCAGTTTACCAAATGGATCCAGCTTTAGATACTTACGTGGCAACTGTTCAAATGGGTTATCTCTGTAGTCCTCATGCTCATCAGGGATAGGTACATTATATCCATGCATAAGTATTGCAGAGACTGTGTACTGTGTCAAGTATGAAAAAAAGTGCATTGGATAGCACCTTTAACATAACAGGATGTCCCAAGGCATTTCACAGGACTGTTATTAAACAAAATTTGACACCGCTACGTGAGGAGATATTCGGACAGATGATGAAAAGTTTGGTCAACAATGTATGTTTCAAGGTGTGTCTTAAAGGAGGAAAGAAAAGTAGAGGGATGGAGAGGTTTAGGGATGGAATTCCAGAGCAAGGGCCTAGACAACTGAAGGCCCAGTCAGCACTGGCGGAGTGCTTAAAATCGGGGATGCTCGAGGCCAGAATTAGAGGAGCGCAGAGATCTCTGAGCGTTGTGGGGCTGGAGGAGTTTAGAGTTGGGGAGTAGTGAGGCCATGGAAGGATTTGAAAACAAAGATGAGAATTTTAAAATCAAGACATAGCTTGACCAGGAACCAGTGTAACTCAGTGAGCACAGTGGCGATATGTGAATGGGATTTGGTGCGAGTTAAGACACGGATGCTGTATTAATGAAGTTGTTGCAGATTGACAGTCGGTTTCCGATAGGCCAGAGGGTGGCTGGTATGGGAAATTGCTACCAAATGGCCACCAGTAGGGGGTACTGTTATGAGGTGGGGGCTGAATGGATGGAGCTTTACTCAGCAATTAGTTAAGTTTACCTGTTAGTGTTTGGCCATCTGAGAAAGTAAAAGCTCCTTTCCCACCATTAACATCTCGCCCTATGAACCAACAAGAGATTGGTAAGAAAAAAAGAAACTTTTAGGCTTTAAAGTTGGGTACTTTTACTCATTGTTTTCTAGACATATAGAAGTGGGCAACATTGTAGTGTTGGGACATCACACATCTTCAATGGAGTTGCAGATATCTTGGCTAGTTTAAAAAATAAAGTAATTACCCATTGAGTTATTCATGGCAAATAAATAGAACAGTCCACCCAATTAGTATAAATTCCCAGGTTCTAATTTCCTTTGGAACTAAACTAAATCAGAACATAGGTAAAATAATATTGACTTTACAGCGGTCACAATACAATTGAGTGAGTGAGGAGGGAGTCATATGCGGATTAGGTCATCTTGACCAGAACTGAATGTGAGTGAATCATTTTTAAACATAAACAAGGAATATTTTCAAGTTGCTTAAACTTCATTATTATTACTATAATGTCACTGAAACAGCATGACCATGCTTGTGTTCAAATAATGAGTTGACTACAAAGTTCAACTTCAGCTGCACACGGATTTTTTCAGCTAGTTAAGCTGAATGTTAAAGGTAAATGAATGTAGCAGCAAGGTGTTTGAGAGATGAGTGGGATGGTTGGGGATAGAAAGCGAAAAAGGCATGGGAAGGGAAGAGTTTCTGGAGGGGTGGGGGAAGACTTAAACAGAAAATCTGTAAATTCATGGGGAATGTGATGGATGAAAAGACTAAGATTAACAGTGAAGTTTTATTTTTAAATCCAGATTCTCAATCTTATCTACTAACATTTTATTTTGTAAATTTTGCACTGCTTGATTTAGTCATCCTTTACAAGCCAAAGATAAAACTCAACATTGAACTTTTACCTGGAGCTTCTCATCATTGAGGCAGAGGAACTTCTGTAGAGCCAATAGTTTTGTAAATGCTTCTATTTAAGAATTACATTTAACATCTGTTGAACCATTTTAGAAAATGCTTAAATGTACATTTGCTGATAGGAATTTGCGCTCAAACCATGTTTTTCAAATCAGTTCACAAAAAAAAAATAGGAATGTTTAGTCTAATCTTTTATTGAAGGAGAAGTAAGGCAGGTATGCTGTCACATTGGGGATGGTTTGGTTCTGTTGGCTTGTAATGATTTCAGGATAGTTGGTTAAATAGATCTGACCTTTTTTCTCATGGGCTGCACAGGTGAATACTGTTCGCCCCAGAGGATAGAGTGGGCTCAGGCACTCAGCCGCCTTCAGTCTGACCATGATTTACAACTGACATCTTGGCAGGCCTCTCAGATTAGGTTTCTGATCAGTTAGAGGCAATAACATTGCCAAAATTATGAAGACAAGTGGAGCCTAAATTTTGCATTAGTTAAGCTCATGGTTGCCAATGGGAATTTGTGTTTAAGTAGCACTTTAATGTAGGAAAATATCCCAAGGTGCTTCATTGTTGAAGAAAGGAATGATTGTGAAATTTTAGTTGGGTGCTGAGAGGTACCCGAATGCTTGGTTGAAGATTTGTGTTTTTGAGATTTAAAGGCAGTGAAAGAAGTTGAAAAGGAGAGGAAATTTAGGGAGGGAAGGAATTCAAGAGTTCGGGCAAAATGTCTGATTACTCTGCCATTAAAGTTGGAAACAAAGGTTTGCACAGCAGACCAGAGTCAAAGGACTAGAGTGCCCAGGAAGGGATACAAGGTTGGAGGAGGTTGCAGAGGTAGTGATGGATGAGTATTGGAGAAATTTTATAAGAATGGGGCTTTTAAGCTTGATGGTTTGGGTGTTAGGCAGTTTCTGTAGGTTAGCATGGAGGGGGGGGTGGTGATGAGCAAGCGGTGCTGAATGTATCAGCTGAATTTTGGACAATTGAGTTGCGCTTCTGGAGAGCAAAAATGAGTAGATTGAAGAGGAGGTTGTTGGTGCCTTTGAAAAGCAGTTCTGGAAAGAGGTGCAGTCGTTTTTGTTGAGCTTCATCTCGAGCAGCTCTGTAACAGGACTCTGCTCTACGGGCTGTTAGCAGTGATGCACACTGACATAAACATCAACTGCTGCTGGAGGGTCATCATCTCAGTGAAAGACGCACTTTGGTCTGCTCAAATCCTGCTTGTTTTCCAGTGCAAAGAGCTGTCTAAGACTGTTTGTTTGTTTGTTGTAGACTGGCACATTCTGAGATTCAGGGTGACATTTCGAGGACCGCACCAAAATTGAGGTAGCTGTTGAAAAGGCTCAATTGGGAAAGGCCACCGTTGAAGAATCTACATCTCCTTCACTTCCCCTGCACCCCCCTTGCCCATAGTATACTGAGGGGTTGGAACCCATGTTAAACCCCTTGGGCTGTATGCACCAGAGAATCTTTGGTGTGGAATGTAAATGTGTGTTGTAAATAAACTTGTAATGGTAAGTGAGACACCTCTTGTACTGTGTTGAAAAAAATTGATCTGTATTGCACTTTATTTAATGTCAAATTTGAACTGTTACGGAATGTACTTTTATAAATTATTATGAATAAAGTATATTTGTGCAAAACAAAGGGTGTTTAGAGTCAATAATTTGAATAGCATTGTTCTATCGTTGTGACTTTCAAGAAGCTTGTGAAAGGGCTTCCAACGTGTAAGATAGTAAGAGCCAACTTCTGTAGGCAAAAATATTTGTTTTGTTATAGTCCCATTTTGTTATAATAAAAATGGGGCAATAATTTGAGACGTGCTCAGTTTGATTTGAAATATGCATAACATTCTCTTGATCTTGATTAAAAAAAGTATGTCACAAATGTATTCTTCGATTCAACGCGTTTTGTATAGTTGCTTGAAAGTTAATAGTTCAATCTTAAATACAACGGTTGCATCATGCTTAGATGTGTTAATGGTGAATTATAGTTAAATGCAAGATATTTCCCATTGGAAATAATCCAAAATGCATATAATACTTGCTGAGGAGGAAGGTGTTATTCTATATTAATGACTTCGATGGAGTGTAATATATCCAAGTTTTCTGATGATACAAAGTTAGGTGGAAAAGTAAGTGGTGAGGAGGACACCAAGAGGCTGCACAGGGCTGTAGGCATGTTGGGTGAGTGGGCAAGGACATGGCAAATTTTTGTTTCATTCATTCATGGGATGTGAGCTTCGCTGGCAATGCCAGCATTTGTTAGTCATCCCTAATTGCCCTCGAGAAGGTGGTGGTGAGCTACTGCCTTGAATAGCTGCTGTCCATCTGGTGCGGGAACACCAACAGTACTGTTAGGGAGGAAGTTCCTGGTTTTTGATCCAGTGACAGTAAAGGAAGCACCAATATAATTTCAAGACAGGATGGTGTGTGACTTGGAAGGAATACAATGTAGTGAGTGATGTGTGAAGTTATTGACTTTGGTAGGAAAAACAAAAAAGCAGAATATTTTTTGAGGGTCCCGTCCTTGTACAAGAACCACAAAAAACACATGCAGGCACAGCAAGCCATTAGGTAGGTAGATGGTATAAAAGCAAAATACTGCAGATGCTGGAAATCTGAAATAAAAACTGTAAGTGCTGGAAATACTCAGCAGGTCAGGCAGCAGCTGTGGAGAGAGAAGCAGAGTTAACGTTTCAGGTCTATGACCTTTCACCAGAACAGTTCTGATGAAAGGTCACAGACCTGAAACGTTAACTCTGCTTCCCTCTCCGCAGTTGCTGCCTGACCTGCTGAGTATTTACAGCATTTTCTCTTATTTAAGGTAAATGTGTTAGAAAGGGTTTAGAGTATTGAGTAAAATAAGGTCTGACTAATTATACAGGGCATTGGTGAGGCCACACCTAGAATACTGTGTGCAGTTTTGGTCGTCTTACTTAACGACATTACTCTGGAGGAAGTGCAACAAAGGCTCGCTAGAGTGGTTCCTGGCAGGAGGGGCTTGTCCTATGAGGCGAGGTTGAGTAGACTAGGCCTGTTTTTCCTGGAGTTTAGAAGATTGAGAGGTGACATCATTGAAACACAGAAAATGTTTCAGGGGCTTGACAGGGAAAATGGTGAGACAAAGTTTTTCCTGGCTGGGGAATCTAGAACACGGGGTCGCTGTCCCATATTAAGAGGTTGGCCATTTAGGACTGAGATGAGAAATTTCTTCAGCTCAAAGGGTTGCGAATCTTTGGAATTCTCTGCCCCAGAGAGCTGTGAATGTGCATTGGCTGAGTGTATTCAAAACAGAGTTTGATCGATTTTTGAGTACTAAGGGATATGGGGATCGTGTGGGAAGGTTGAGTTGAGGTAGAAGATTTACTATGATCTTGTTGAATGGCAGAGCAGGCTGGAAGTGTCAAATGGTCTACTCCAACTTCTGTTAAGTTCTTCTGACTTATCGTTCAGCATTCCCAAGCCATGTCAGGCAGTTAGAAAGTGAACATTGAGGTTGGAAATCTGAGATAAAAACTAAGTGCTGGAAATACTCAGCAGGTCATGCAGCAGCTGTGGAGAGAGAAGCAGAGTTAACGTCATTTTTATTTGTACCTCCAGATTGAAGGCAAGATCGTTGTACTCCACTGGTCAAGTTACCAGTTGAGTTCTCCTCCATACAGTTCTAGTGGTTGGTATATTGGGGAACTGAAAACAGCTATGATAATCCTTCATATATAAAAACAAGAAATGCTGGAAATACTCTGGTCTGGTGGAGAGAGAAGCCGACTTTAATGTTTTGGGTCAGTAACACTTCATCCAGTTTTGGTGAAGGATCACTGACCTGAAACGTTAACTCTACTTCTCTCTCCACAGATGCTGCCAGATCTGCTGAGTATTTCCAGCGTTTCTTGTTTTTATATCAGATTTCCAGCATCTGCAGTATTTTGCTTTTATGCTAATCCTTCATATATGAGGTGTAAGTGGTGAGGTACAGTTGGCTGAACTGCTGCACTTGAACCTCAACATAAAGCATTGAAGAGATAATGACGTATTTAAGCCATGTAATGGCACAACAAAAGTGAATTTGGAACAGTACTTGCCGATCTACCAAGGCAAGTGAGCATAATTAAAAGGTTATCAATGGGAAAGTTAGGATAGAGGTTAAAATATTTTGTGACACAGGATGATCAGTAGTTAGGATAGTTATTTTACCAGCAACGGTGGTTGAGATCAAGGTCCTGATTTCTTTACTAAACAACTGTAAGGGGAAGACTATAGTTTTTTTTGGAACAATGAGATCAGTTTGACCATCAGGTCCTTTTGATTTGTGATTTAATGTTATGCAAGTCCCTTTATGTAACCTGGCCTCTTGAAGTGTTAGGTTTGAATTTGGAATCTAATTGGATGTAGAAATCTTGATTGATAAATTAGCATCAGTTCTAATGTGAGAAAAATTGTCTTAAATCTATCACTTGGGAAGTTTTTGACAGTTTTAACTAAACTTACCCCTGTCATTTGTCATGATTCCAATTTGTCATCAAATGCCAAAATATCAACAAAAATATTTTCAGATCTCCGTTTACAAAGAGGTAATTGGCCTTGGTCATGTTCTCAGTTTTTAGTGGTCTCTGGAAACATGAGCTGTCGAATGAAAACTATTTCAGATGTGAAGAGGAATAGTGCTAAGGTGTGTTAATAAAATTTTTGTTCCGTGTCCACCTGAAGTGTGAAGAACACTCATTTATACAATTGTATGTTTTGTTCTTCACAGCTTGGGTTGTGTCTGGAGAGAGTATTTTGAGTGATACAGTGCTAGGGTGCAGAACAATGTTCGTGGTAACAAATGGCCTCAAATGCCTTTTTATCCATCTGAACTTGCATCCTTGGGCAGCTTTCATTTCTTCAGGGCACCCCACAGCACTTCACAGACCATGAACTTATGGAGTTTAGTCGCTTGTACAAGTACAGCAAAGTCCCACAAACAGCAGTGCGATACATTACCAGGTCTTCTGTTTTTTAGTGGTGTTGATTGAGTGTTGGCCACACAACAAGGGGTGCTTCCCAGTTCTGGTCCAACTAGTGCTATAAGATCTTTTACCCAGGCAGGCAGAGAACTTCCATTGCAATAAAAGTTATTTCCTTGTCGTGTATGTCCAATGATTTGAAGTTACTGTGGTAAAAATGTTAAGTTCGGAATTAATATTGCAGTGTTAAACAATAGTGGTTTGTGGGCATGCAGATGCATTTCTATCCTGTAAGTATATTGCTCCCAATATGTTAACCATTCCTATCAGTGTTTCTGCTATATGAGTCTCTATCCTCATTTCTTTTCTTTATTTTCCTTCTCTTTGTTAATATTAAGACAGGAGACAAATTTACCTTGAATGTACCTCAAGCTAGAGGCTTAAAATTTAGATTTTAGCACCAGTCACCAAAGTCACCGTACATCCACTGTAATCAAATTTTTACTGTACTTGAAGGCATTTAATAAAATGACAGCACAAGATGCTTTTTATGGGATTCCTAGTTAATGAGTGTGTATTACCATTCAAATTTATTTGTCTCTTAGAAAGTTCACATTCCCACTTCTCAGTGAGCTATCAGTCTCATGAATGGGCTGTTTTCAAGGCCATAAATTAAGTATGATATAAGAAAAGACCATTTGATACCTCACGCCTGTTGTTTCCACACGCTATGTAAATAGCTTTATCTTGTGCACCACACAGTCCGCTAATTTCTTGCTGTAAGGTTGCGTAATGTTTTGTGCGTTCCTCAAACACAACTTGTGCAGAACTCCAGAATATGTACCAGTTTTGCATCCTACACACAGTATGTAGGCTTGTGTTTCTTGTCATAATATTTTTGAGGGCCAAGCTGTATAATCATCATGTTACATACAGAATTCTGTTTATTCTTTCACTTTTCAATAACATAAGAAATAGGAGCAGGAGAATGCCATGTGGCCCCTGGAGCCTGCTGCGCCATTCAGTATGATTCCAGATGATCTTTGACCTCAATTCACTTTGCTGCCTGATCCTCATATTCCTTGATGCCTTCAGAGTCCAAAAATCTATCCATCCGAACTTGAATATTCTCAATGACTGACTATCCAACAGTTTTTTAGGGTACAGTATTTCACTGTTCCACAAACCTCTAGGTGAAGAAATGTCTCCTCTTTTCAGTCTGATCCAATTGTCTAACGAATATTTCTAACCAGGTGTTCATTTCATCTTTTTGAAAGCTGCTTCTTTGCTTACAGTATCCAAGGCTTCAAATATGCACACTGACGTAGATTCACAGCTTTTTGTATTGAACTGTTAATGATTTCTGTTCCCTAGCTGTTGTCATGCTTCATCCAGAAGCAGAAAAGGATTTTGCTTCACCTGGAATGATTTCAATTTTTTTAAAAGGCTGTACACCAACCGATCTTATTTTAACCATGTATCTAATATTTGATAAAATGTAAATATTTAGCTGGAAAATATCAAGCTAGAAACAAACAAGAGAGGTCAGACAGAACTTTTCACTTGAACAGTAATAGCTCTGGCTTTACCCAGGAAGGCTGTTGAAGTGAGCACTATTGAGTCATAGTGTTATACAGCACAGAAACAGGCCCTTCGGCCCACCGTGGATTATAAATGGGTTCAAAAGACTTTTGGAATAAAAAGGGATTGAAGGATATTGGGAAGGTGTATTGGTTTGGATTTGGTGCGTCTAAGAGGTGTGCTTGGTCAACCTTGTGGCTTTTTCCCTTGTTTGTTTGTGATGTAGAGCAAATGCAGCCAGTGGTGAGACTTCGCAGATTAGTTGCATTGATGGTTAAATCAAAATGGTGATGAGGATCAGTGGAATTCGCCCGGACCTGCTTCACTATTTAGCACCTGAAATTGCAGAAAAACTAGGGATTGAGGGTTAATCAATTGATTTTCGAAATAACAAGTGCTTACCTTCGGCCCACCGAGTCCACGCTGACCATCAACCTCCCATTTTCCCCCTCACATCCCCACCTTCCCTCAAATCTCCTGCCACCTACCTACACTAGGGACAATTTTTACAATGGCCAATTTACCTATCAACCTGCAAGTCTTTGGCATGTGGGAGGAAACCGGAGCACCCGGAGGAAACCCACGCGGTCACAGGGAGAACTTGCAAACCCCACACAGGCAGTACCCAGAGCCGAACCCAGGTCGCTGGAGTTGTGAGGCTGCGGTGCTAACCGCTTGACTTCCTGTTAGTTTCGCTTTTGAATTGTTTTGAGTTGGGGTTGAACTGTATAGAGGGAGAGAACTTCTAAGGTAGGAGAGAAGACCACAACTCAGCTCACCTTTCCAGCACCACTCTAAAAGACCCTGAGATGTCCACTGTGTCAAATCATCTCGTCTCCTGTCTTTGAAGAAAAGCCTGCTAAATTAATTCTCAACGCCACCTGAAAAGAACTCTTCTAAAAGATCCCACTGACCCATCTACGTGTACTTGGAGGCCAGACACAACATATATCATCTGTTTGTTCAAGGATGTTTTTTTAAAATCCATAATCGAGCTATAAAAACAAAAATCCCTTTATTTTTCAGATTAACCGGTGTATGTGTGAGGGGGCTAAGGAAAAAAAGGGAACTTTAATATTTCAATCTGTGTGTTTATGCTTTAATTCATTACTGGTTAAGACTTGTTTGATCTGATAATTTTGTTTGTTGAAGAAACCTGGTTTGTGTGTTTTATTCTGGGATAAAAATAGAATCCATGATTAACCGTATCAGTAAGTGGAAAAAAATGTAAATATATGTTGTGACCTGTGGAGAAATGGAACTTGAATCAACAGTGCACTCCTTCCACCTCGATCGTAACAACAGCAAATGCTTAAGTGTCAGTTAAGGTATTCATGCCACTGTGGGCTGAAAGTAAATGCAAGGGTGTTGCCTTGTATCTGGATGTTCTGTCACTGCACAAATTGACTGTCAGAATAACTTAAAATCTGTTTATGACTTGATCCTGCTGGCAGCAAGAACCCAACCTGACCCTGCTCCGAGACAGCACCTGACCCGAACCTCGTGGCAGCAAAATTACTGGCAGATTAGCTGCAAGATCAGCTATTTCAACGGCAGCTGACCTTGTCGGCAGTAACATGTCCTTTTGGAACTTGGAGACATGACTTTCAGTGGAATAAGCTCCTGCTTATATCAGCTGGTGCTGGGATGAACAGCTGATCTTGCAGCTAATCTTTGAGAACATTTGGCTGGCATGTTGGGTCCCATTCTGCACGAGAGCACGTCGCTGCTTTTTGGTTTTTTTTCAGCTCTTGATTCCATCAGTTACCAGTAAGCTCAGTTCTGTGTGCAAAAGAGAGAATTGTGTGTAAGTGTGACTGATCAGTGACATCTAAAATGTTAACCTGTGCCTTGTGTGTACCTCAGGATGTTTCAGAAGTTTTTGTCTGGGCAAAAGGATCGTGTGGTTATGTCGCTTGAATTAAACCTACATTATTCTTGCTGAATAAAATCCTTTTTGAATAAAATTTTCAGAGTAGCTCGTTTGCCAGTTGTCTTCAGAGTTGACTGTGCAGTGTATTGGTGGCACATTGTGTAATGAGAGCTGCAGTGTTCTGTTCCAGATGAAATTCTGAAGCCACTGATCGAAGGGCTGCCTGAAGTCTTTGGGTTGGTATAGTTCATAACTAATAAAAACAATGTTTAATAATCCATTAGGTGCCCATGGGATAAGTTGTGAACCAATTGTCAAGGTTGCAGACATAAGTATTTAATGGTTAGTGTTGGCAGCACAGTGACTAAAAAGCACATTTCCATGGTGCAATAAATGTGTAATTTGAGAGTTAAACATTTTAAAAAGTTGGTAATTATTGCCTTCATTGCAATGTTAAATGCATTGACTGATCTGTCAGATAACCCTTGTCGTTATTAATAACAGATCTGTAAAGCTAAAGACTGTAATAGTGTGACTGTTAGGTGCATTTATTGTAATTGTCCAGCAATGCCTTGATTCTAAAAATTTTCATCCTTGTTTTTAAATCTCTCCAGGACCTTGCCCCTCCCTATGTAACCTGCTCCAGCCCTACAAACCTTTGAGAACTCTGCATTCCTCCAATTCTGGACTCATGTACATTCCCGATTTTAATAACTCTACCATTGGTGACCATGCCTTCAGTTGTCAAGGCCCTAAGCTCTAGAAAACCCTCCCAAAGCCTTTCCGCCTCTCTGTCTCTCTCTGCTGCTTTAAGACACGCTTTAAAACCACCCTTGTCCGTCCTAACATCTCCTACGTAGCTCGGTGTCAAATTTTGTGTGATAATGCTCCTGGGAAGCGCCTTGGGATATTTTACTACGTTAAAGGTGCTACGTATCCCAGACTCCTGCATCACCATCCCTGGGTACATCTTGTCTCGCTGTAAGGATAGACCCATCGGAGGTGGCAGCACAGTGGTATACAGTCAGGAGGCAGTTGCCCTGGGAGTCCTCAACATTGACTCCAGACCCCATGAAGTGTCATGCTATCCGGTTGAATATGGGCAAGGAAACCTCCTGCTGATTGCCACCGACTTCCCTCCCTCAGATGATGAATCAATGCTCCTCCATGTTGAACATCACTTGGAACAAACACTGAGGGTAGCATGGGCACACAATGTCCATCACAAACAGTGGCTCACTGAAGTCACTACTAATGAAGCTTGCCGAGTCCTGGAGGATATATCTGCTTGACTGGGCCTACAACAGGTGGTGAGAGAACCAACGAGGAAAAAACATGCTTGAATTTGTCCTCACGCATCTACCTATCGCAGATGCATCTGTCCATGACAGTATTGGTTGGAGTCACCACCGCATAGTCCTTGTGGGGATCACATCTTGAGGATGCACTCCATTGTGTTGTATGGCAGTACTGCCTGCTCGATGGGATAGATTCGGAACAGATCAAACAGCTCAAAACTGGGCATCTATGAGGAACTGTGGGCCATCAGCAGCAGAATTGTATTCAACCACAATCCGTAACCTTCTGGCCAGCCATATCCTTTACTTTACCATTACCAACAAATCAGGGGACCAACCCTGGTTTCATGAGAAGTGTAGGAAAGCTTGCCAAGAGTAGCACCAGCCATACCGAAAAAATAAGCTGCCAACCTGGTGAGGCTACATCACTAGGTTATGTGCATACTAAAAAGTAGCAGCATGCAATAGAAGGAGCTAAGTGATCCCGCAACGAACTGATTAGATCCAAGCTCTGCAGTCCTGCTGCATCCAGTCGTGAATGGTGGTGGACAATTAAACAAGCAACTGGAGGAGGAGGCTCCACAAATATCCCCGTCCTCAATGATGGTAGAGCCCAGCACATCAGTGCAAAAGACAAGGCTAAAGCATTTGCACCTACCTTCAGTGAGCGATGTCTATCCAGAGTTCCTGCTGTGTTTTGCTGCTTTTTTATACTAATTTTAAAAACGAGCTTTTGTCAAATTTTTTCTGGGTTTAACCTTGTTCAGTGTCTTATGACCCTTCATTCAATTGATGAACGTATGCAATGATAGGGGCCTGATATCCTGGTCAGTATCCTTTTAAATTACGTCTCAGCAACTTTTGTATCCTATCTTTTTTCTTTCCACACTATAGCTTTTGTCCTGTGGTGTCATTGTGCTGAAAAGAGAAGATCTGCTAGCATACAGGTCAAACCAGTTTTGATTTACTTGCGGCTTAACCATATTTGCTACATTAGCTGTTCTGTGTCCGTACTTGATCAAAATAATGGATGAACATATCTCTAATCTTGCATGCACAACAGAAATAAGAACGTATAACTTAAATGCACTAACCAGATTGGTTGATGCAGAAGTAGGCAGACTTGGGATGCTAACTGCTGTTGAAGCCACGATAGATACACACCTTATTTGGAACATTTTACTTTTCTAGCTGAACTGTTGCTGTGAAGCCATGAGTTTACTTTCACTGTAAACACAAATGCATAGATAAGTATAATTATGTAGGTGTTATCACTTGGATTTGTATTGGGACTGATCATTTGGCTATTGAAAAACTGAAAATATATGCATCTATCATTCATTTGCGCTCTAATTTCATCACTCCATTCCCCATTCTTGACTTTTATAATAGGGGCATCTGCTTCAAAATTAAAACTGCTTTTACAGAAGTTGAGTACGTGCTCTGCATTGGTCCAGAGTCAATTAATGACTAATTAAAGTTGTTATAAGCAGCATTAAAAGAGGCAAATTGGCACTAGAATGCATTTTGCTAATCTTTTATTTTGTGAAAACAATTGTATGGGCTGTTATTTATTTTCTCCTTCAGTTTTTCCTCCATCTGTTTAGTGGAGATTATCTTTGCGTTCTTGTGAATTGCCCCTGAATTGTAGGCAGTTTGTTTCCCAGTTTCTCCCATTGTATTAGTGCCTGCTGGAACAAGCTGGGCATGGGTGTCGTTTTGAGTTGTTGCCCTATCCCGTCACCAGAAATTAAGATTGGGGAACTGGTCTGCACTGATTTTTTTTAAAGTGCAAAAAATGAATGTCTAGAATTTGCAATGTGAGTAAGTGCTTATATATTGTACAATGGAACATTGCATTTGAGAAGATTACAATGTGAAGGACAAAACCTATAGACCACAAATTAATTGAAGTCTTGAGGTAACTTTCTGGTCCTACAATCACATAATTTGGGATTAATTGAAGTCTCCTCTCATGAATAGATATCACTTTCTTGGATTCGCCCTTGGTGAGAACAATTATCAAGTTGTAGGATTTTGTTTCATCCTGTCTGCTGTTGGACAGATGTAGGAGGCAAGCAGTAAGTGAATGCATGGTCTGGATCTTGGGCATTAACCCACGTGTTTGGGTGTGATGGGGGAAGAGAGTCTCCTGGACAAGCCTCCTAGTTGGGAATCCCTGATAACTAATTTGAAGTAGTTTAAAAAACAGATGCTTGCATCTGTAGCTTAATTGGACAACATGAATTAGTCATATCTCAGCTATCTGCCAAGGCATCAAGGCCAGGAATCTAATGTTAATTGTCTTAACTCAATTTCACAAATTGTACATTTCCAGCATTTTCTGTTTTTCTTCCAGTTAATGTGTATGGTGGAAAATTGTATTTCAAGTCCTCAACAAGAAAATTCTCTTGTGATTTCAGTTAAATGCAATATGTTTAAGGCATTGGCACTCCAGTTGCCTTGATGTGTACTGGATGGATCTCGTGCAGAAGAAGACATGTTTAAGGAATTGGAGAATCCTGTTAATGCTATTGGACAAGACTTTATGGAGCTACACACCACCGTTTGCAGAAAAGGAGATTGACTAGTAGAAACTAACCAAGGTGTTGTTTTCTTCCAGGAATATTTTGGTGGATAAACCTCATGACCAGTCTTCAAGGTGGTCCTCTGAAAGCAACTACCCTCCTCAGGTGAAAGACCTTACAATTGTGCTCTTTGTTTTTCATTCTGCTTGTATAATTCTTCTTGCATTAATTCTTTCAAGTCTTTGCATATTACTTTACAGAAGCTTCACGAATATGTGTATTCTGCTTCTTAATTGAAGTGAGGGACACAATGCTTTTTTTTTCAGTCTGCTCACTCCTGTTCCTAGTATCTAGGATTTGCAACAAGCACTTAACTTGAGGATTTTCACAAGTTCAATGCTGTATACGTTTCCATGTGGCTGTGGTAATAAACCTGAACCTAAACCCCGAACTATTGCTTCTGTGTGACTTTTGAACTGTCCAAAACCTTTGTAAATCCCTTACTGGATGAGCCTATCCGGTGGTAATATGTACAAAATTTGAAGGTAGTTGTATGAAGTCAAAAATGATTAGATTGAAACCACCTTCATTTACTCCACTTCTATCTTGTGCACATTGTTAGAGGAAATACTTAATGCTCCATAAATTGGATGATTGCAGAGAACCAGCAAAATGCACAATTTTTGAATTCCCACATTTCACCTCACCATCGGTGGTAGGTCCTCCAGTCGCCTTGCTCTCTGAAATTCCTTCCTTGTGTCTCCATTGCCACTCTTTCTTAACTCTTTAAAGTCAAACAAAAACCCAAATAATCCACAAAGTCAGTCGAGGTAGTCTCAATCCAATCGCTAGTGCAGGTCCATTGGATACCAATGAACAATTCAAATTCCGGCACCTTTACCTGACAGTACTCCTGACAGCAGATGCAAAATTCTCTCAGTTGACGACTTTGACAGTTTCAAACGACAGTGTCGAAGTAAATTTTCACTAAGTGTATCTCCTATTCTGTGGCAGTAAACCAGGTCTAAGCATTTGCATATTTGTACCATGATGCAAGTATGCAGATATATGGATCTGGCTGTATGTCATTTCTCCTTGTGTTTTACAGATGCAACCTTGTTTTCATTTCTTCTGATCATTTAAAAATATGTAAGTATATAATCTAGATAAATTCAGTCTTCCAAAATATAAACTTGTTCTAAGCTCTGGTTGGAGGTGATGGGGGGAAAGTGGGACACTACATGCAGGGTTTGTTTGCAAACAGATGTAGGTAAATGAATTAGGTCATAGATGTTTCTTTTGTAGAAATTCCAGCATGCCCCCACAGATATAGGATACAGGACCTGCTGAGTATTGCCAGCATTTCTTGTTTTTATTTCAGATTTCCAGCATCTGCAGTATTTTGCTTTTATTACAGGATCGAGTGGTTCCTGTTAAAAGGTGAACACCACTCGTGTGTGCAGACAGCTGGCTGACCCAAACTGATTTCATCCAAAGACATGGCTTCGTGGCTTCAGGTTTAATGTGCACTGATGGTACCCAGCTCTAGCCACCACCTTTGACTGCTCCTCCCCTTTTAGTTTTAATCTTTGAGCTGCAGTTGTTTCAATTAAACAAAGAGAAGACCAAAGCCATTGTCTTCAGTTGCTGTCACAAACTCTGTTCCCTTGTCAAAGGACAAAGAACAGTACAGCACAGGAACAGGCCATTCGGCCCTCCAAGCCTGCGCCGACCTTGATGCTTGCCTAAACTAAAACCTTCTGCACTTCCGGGGACCGTATCCCTCTATTCCCATCCTATTCATGTATTTGTCAAGATGCCTCTTAAACATCGCTATCGTACCTGCTTCCACCACCTCCCTCGGTACCAAGTTCCAGGCACTCACCACCCTCTGTGTAAAGAACTTGCCTCGCACATCCCCTCTAAACTTTGACCCTCTCACCTTACATCTATGTCCCAATGACTATGTCATTGATTTCATCCACCTCCCTGCCCACTGTTGCAGGCTGAACTAGTGTTTGCGTCCTTGGCTTCTAATTTGTCCCTCAGCTGAGCTTCTAACCCATAATGGCTCGATCACAAAGACCACTTACTTCCACCTCCACCTTTGTTGCTTTCAGACTTAATTATTTCAATGCTCTCCCAACTTCTGTTCAGAAACTTGAGCTCATGCAAAGTTGTGCCAGTATCCTAACCTGCATCAAGTTCCACTCATCCATTTTGATTGTATTTTGAAGTTGGAGGAATTTGTGGTTGTATCTTTTCTTGATGTTTTTCATAAGTTTGTAAGTCCATATCATGGAGGGGAAACAAATTGGATGTTCAAATTGAGAAATATAAATATTAAATGTTCTCGAACCTACAACATAGCAGAGAAAATAGCATTTTGTGACCAAAAGAGATTGATGCAGGTCTACTACTCGGCTACAGACTCCGTTGTGAATCAAATGTACTGCAGTTTCCCACAATTTATTTAGGTGGAAATTTATGAAAATCTCTGCTGTATGGTGATAAAATTTGCATAACTTAAAAACTACAAAGCATTTTCAGTGCTGCAGAACAAAATATGAATTTCAAGCTGGCTTAATTTCTATCAGTGTCGTGCTCTTGTCTGCTTGTGATCTATAATGTAGGAGATACCATGCTCTAGTGGCAGTTTTTAAGAGTACCACATACTGTTATGTGCATCAATGGTTATTTCCCAATCTTTGTGTGGTTTGCTGTATATAGAATGTTTTCTTCATGATTCCTCAGCAGCTGTTGCATATTTTATATTGGGAACTAGATTTTATTTAAATTTGTAGTCAAAAGAAATGTAGGCCCAAAAGGTACTCACGAAGCCTTACCCATGCCTTGCGTTGTGAAAATTTGATTTGTGTATCATAGTGTTTAGTCTTTTCTTCAGATGTTTGGGGACAGATGAGTCATCAAATTCTTCTGTCAGTCCTCCTAGCCTGTAAAATTACTATCCAGTGCGTCCACAAAAGAAGCTGAAAGTGGAGGTCAGATGAGCTGTGTGCATGGTTTCATTAACGCTGACCTATAGAGTATGAATTATTTTGAAAGTCGGAGGTCCTTCTGTATCCATTTAAAATCCCGTCGTCTTGGTAATCATTTCAGTGTGAAATATCCTATCCCTTCTGTTCAGTCTGTCCTTCTCCCAGTACACAAGAGAACTTGACATGAGCAGTGGATCTACCATGCGTTCCCAGTCTGTCCCAATTCTGGTGTACGCAACATCCCAGATAACCATTGACTGCCCCGATGAGATCCTGTGCACACGCTACCCTAGATAA
Source organism: Heterodontus francisci (assembly GCF_036365525.1). Classification (NCBI taxonomy): domain Eukaryota; kingdom Metazoa; phylum Chordata; class Chondrichthyes; order Heterodontiformes; family Heterodontidae; genus Heterodontus; species Heterodontus francisci. The sequence continues at coordinate 61,193,782 of NC_090397.1, read as the reverse complement.
CCAGCCCAAGACCTTTACAACACTAGTGGAACTTCTTTGTCCCTCTCCCAGCGCGCATACAATACCAGATAAGCTGCCCATGGTTTGATATGTTAACAGCGGAACTTCTTTATATTCACAGTTTTTCTTCCTCCCAGTGTTTGCAGTATGCCAAACGAGCTGCTGAACGTCAGCTTTGAATAATTCAAGCATATTTTAGCTATTCTTGGTGTCAGATCTTCAACTTGATGGTTTAAGTTAAATCAGGAAATGTGTGGAAACATCTAGCAAGTATTTAAGTCAGTGCATATCTATCTGTAATGTGTTTAAAAGTATTGTGTGCAGTGTTTGTCATAGTTGCCATCATTTTTAATGATCTGGCTCAAAGTAAAACAGCCATCCAGAAATTGCGAAGGACAACCAATCTGCAATGAGCAGTCTGAAGTAAAAGTTAAGAGGAAAAAAAGAACAGTTTTAACAGTGCTGTATGTCTCTATGACTCTATTACTCTAAAAAGGAGGTGGTAACCTAATTTAATCAAAGTTTTCTGACAATTTTCTTATGCTGTTATTTTTCTTTCAGTAATTGAATCCAATGTCTGAAATAAAGACTTAATTTTTTTCACTTTTTGAAATTTTATTTAACATATTCTGCAATACAATTCACACATTGAGTTGCACCATCTCTCTTTAAAAACTCCAGCCGCCCAAAAACCTGGACCTTGACATAGATAATTTTGCCCAGAAGCACTGCTTTGTCAGCTGAAGGCAGACCTTTGATTTTGGATGTACACAGTTGCCCTTGAGGGTTCAGTAGAAATTAGCTCGACCAAGTTCTAAACACTATTATTCTTTTGGGCCTCCTTATCTCGAGAGACAATGAATACGCGCCTGGAGGTGGTCAGTGATTTGTGAAGCAGCGCCTGGAGTGGCTATAAAGGCCAATTCTAGAGTGACGGGCTTTTCCACAGGTGCTGCAGAGAAATTTGTTTGTCGGGGCTGTTGCACAGTTGGCTCTCCCCTTGCGCCTCTGTCTTTTTTCCTGCCAACTACTAAGTCTCTTCGACTCGCCACATTTTAGCCCCGTCTTTATGGCTGCCCGCCAGCTCTGGCGAACGCTGGCAACTGACTCCCACGACTTGTGATCAATGTCACACGATTTCATGTCGCGTTTGCAGACGTCTTTAAAGCGGAGACATGGATGGCCGGTGGGTCTGATACCAGTGGCGAGCTCGCTGTACAATGTGTCTTTGGGGATCCTGCCATCTTCCATGCGGCTCACATGGCCAAGTCGTCTCAAGCGCCGCTGACTCAGTAGAGTGTACAAGCTGGGGATGTTGGCCGCCTCGAGGACTTCTGTGTTGGAGATAAGGTCCTGCCATCTGATGCCAAGTATTCTCTGGAGGCAGCGAAGATGGAATGAATTGAGACGTCGCTCTTGGCTGACATACGTTGTCCAGGCCTCGCTGTCATAGAGCAAGGTACTGAGGACACAGGCCTGATACACTCGGACTTTTGTGTTCGTAAAGACTATTAAGTTCAAGTTTATCTCTACATTTTTAAATAGAGATGAAAAAAGACCCACTTTAAAGACAAGTTTAACTGATTACATAATTCGGTAATTGAATCCTATCAGATTTGAAGTCAGACACTTCCTTATACCAAACGTAGCTTTTGTTCATTTTTGTTCATGAATTGGTTGTGCAGTTTTCACAGTGGAACAATCCCTGTTCCTCTCAGTTGTTTTTGAAAATAATTTAAATAGAAACTGGATGATAAATTTAAGTAGGTTTTCAACAAAATTAAATCTATACTATTGTTACTTTAGAAGGTATATTAAACTGAGAGACATGGAAATAGACTTCAACCCAATTCATTTCATTTCCTTTTTGGGGAAAAAAAAGGGAAATATATTTTGAAAACTTCTCAGGAATAGCGGGTGGCTAGCTTAACTTCAGTAAATGTTATAATTGTTGAGAGCAGTCACAGACACCAACCACAATGCAGAGTTTTTTTTCTGCAAAGTTGAACATTAGTGCTGTTAGGACCCTTCTGTTTTTTTGTCTTTACTCTAAGCATTGTTGTCTGACCTCAAAGCCTCCAGTAAGCTAAACTTCAATTTCCTTCCCACATTTCAGCTAAAAGCCAGATAGCCCCCTCCAGCTGTGCCCAAGCCTAGGTTTTTTTGACATGACCACAGCCCTTTGCCTGTCCTTGACCTTCCATGATACCAGATCCCACTGCCGGCCAAGGTAAATAATGCCCTCGTGCAGCTGAACCCCTTACCACTCCTCGCTAAGTATTGCTATAAATACTATTACCTACCTCCAACTGGGTGCATCTATAATTACTGAGATTTTAAAAATAGCAATACATCCCAGTACACAGTTAGTTTCGTTATTGAGTTTAAATTAATAGTCACATCGAAATGTTCATTAGCAATGGGTACCCATGTGTTATGTTTTATATTTCTGACTCTAGATTAGATTATCTCCATTAAACTCAGTCTGTAGCTTTTAACCATTTACTGAAAATTCAAAAGATTTGGGTCAAACAGACTAATCATCGTCAGCTTAACGCAAGCTCAGTCTCCTATGCTTTTCCAACTTTCCTATTCCCAGACTAGTTCTTAGTCGAACTAGCTAAACTGCCATTGAATCTGTGCTCTTTGATCCTTTGAAGCTTAGTTTTGGAACTTTGTCAAGGGTGTTCTGAAATTCTAAGTATTTTACACCCAATAGAAAGTTTTGATTGCTATTGTTTTTGTTGCTATTTCTTGGAATTCCATTATGTTTGAAGAAGTGGCTTGCCAATTCTTAATATAAGCGAAATACTGCGGATGCTGAAAATCTGAAATAAAAACAAGAAATTCTGGAAAAACTCTGAAGAAGAGTTCTGAAGAAGGGTCACTGACCTGAAACGTTAACTCTGCCTCTCTCTCCACAGATGCTGCCAGACTTGCTGAGTATTTCCAGCATTTATTGTTTTTATTTTATAATATTATTGTCAATTCTTAAACCATGTTGATAATCACTAAGCTGAACATTTTTATAAATTTTTTTTTAGAAAAAAGAGCATTTTTGCTGTACCATGTTAACTGGATTATAATTCTGTTTGATATCATTTATCTTGGAATAAGATTGCATTAGCTCTCTTAAAAAAAAATAAAAATTCTTAGCCTTTCTGTGAATTGCCTTTGATTCTTTTCCTCCAGTACTTGATTCTGAAACTTGAGAGGCCCGCAATAGTCCAGAGCATCACCTTTGGCAAATATGAAAAGACCCATGTATGCAACCTGAAGAAGTTCAAAGTTTATGGGGGAATGAGTGAAGAGAACATGACTGAACTGCTGTCAAGGCAAGTGATAGTAGCAGTGTTATGATTTTCATTGTCTAGTCTGTTGATTGCTTCCCTATTCAGCAGTAATATTATTTGAGACGTTTTGTATTCCGAATTAATCAATATGTAGGCGACTGATTATGAGGTAGAGATCCAATTGAGGACTTAGGGTATCATTCCTAGATTGACAGTACATCTGAGCGCCTTTACTATCCAATTAACATCACTTTCTTGTATCATCTTAGGTTGGATGGTTTATGATTTTTTTTTTCGCTGACAGTTTTTGCAATGGACCCTGGTGTACCAGGCTTCTCTCCCGGTTTGATGTGCTCAGAGCTTGTTAATGTCTAATGCCAGGATTTCTGGTACTTTTGGGTTTGAATTTTCATGTGGAGAACAAATTATGGATATCATAATTGGTTGACTTGAACTATGTTTCACAAGCTGGAGCACCAGCTCTGGGACTGGATTATAAAATTGAGCCATACCTTTCTGTTGGACATATGATTTTCTTGATTGTGCCAGGGCTGTAATTCACTCTAAGCAAATTGTCTATGAAATATATACTTTGTAGATAATCTGTACTTATAGTAATGGGAATCATACCTTTCTGTGAGCACTATTTGGTATTGCAGAGAAGAACTCTCAAGTGTAATTATCTCCAGGCACTTGTTTGATCGCCTTTGTGGACTGGAGAGGAATTTCCCAAATTTTTTTTATCCCCTGTAAACTTGACCCAAAGTTTTTATTTGCTTCTTCCAACAGATAGTATGGTTGGTGGGTGGAGGCAGAGGGGAAGTTCCACAATAATAGTATAGGACAGATAGTCCTTTCCTATTCATTTTCATGCATTATGATGTAGCACCAACATGGCAAAGCTATGGGCAGGCCTGGGAGCTGAAAGTTCTAGTTTACAAAATCAAGTAGAAAATAGATGGGTGAGAGTGTGATTCAAAGAATTAGAATGTAGAGTTGATGCAGGGAATGGCACAAACATGTAATCTATTTGAAATTTGCAGACAAGCTAGAGAAAAAAGCAGGAGCAGAGTCATAATAGACTGTTGTAATAGTAATCCAAGTGGGTAAGAAAGGACAAGTAGGGTTAAGGAACATCCAGGAAATGATGACGGTAGCATAATTATATAATATTTCAGAATGAGTGAACAATTTAAGATAAAGGCAATGTAGAATGGAAGAAAGCTATTTTCAAATTAGATTAAAAAATAAATTAGTTTAAGTAAACTGATCAGCCAAGGTAACCATGCATAATGGGAAGCATTCAGACAGGAAATAATTACAGAATCACAGGGTGTCGACTAGATATTCTACCATATTTAGTAACAGTGATGCGGCAGAAGCTGGAATTGCTTGGATGAGCAGAGAAATAAAATGAGACTTGAAGGGTTTTAACCAATTGAAGGCTAATAATACAGAATAAAATCAAGTAAAATAGCAAGGGTAATCAAAAAGAGATTAGCTAAGTTGAGTCAATAAAAATTAGCATCGTACGTAACACAATACTGCATTTTAATAACACGAGAGTATGGGTGATTAGAGAGTAAAAATAAATTATGGAGGATAAATGAATGGTGCAGAAATTAAATGAATACTTAGCCCTTTCCACAGATGAGCTTGATATTGGGAACGAGAAGGTACGAGAGGAGACAGTAGAGCAGTCGGTTAGTATAATTTAGATGAAGTTGTACTGAAGACATTGTTAGAAAAAGCACTGGGCCCGATGTGTACCTCTGAGAAAATAAAGGAAGAGAAAGTAGCTGAGTAGAATGCATATAATGGCTATAATATTTTTAAGTAAGTTTCGGGAGATATGGGGAAAGGGCACTGGCATGGGATTGTGTGGAGAGCTTTCTCAGAGCAAGTATAGCTGCACTGGGTCACATGGCTACTTCCTCTGTTAAGTTCTACAGAGCTGATTTTTGTCTACCTTGATTTCCTTCTGAGTTTTTTTTTAAGATAGTCAAACTCATTTTGTGTGTTGAAAAATTCTTGTATTCTGTGTGATCATTTTGATTTTGAACTTGCTTGTGTTTGTAAAACTGAATTAAACTTTAATCAATCCCTTTGCACAGCATCTGGTTGTTGAACAATTGTACAATTGTACAAACTCAAAATGGGGAACTTCTGTTGTCGAGGCATAATTTTATGTCCATGAATGTTACATTTACATCACTATTCTAGATAGTACATAGGTGCTTTCTGTATTATGTCAAAAATTAATCTGAACAGTGCATTTCTTGGATATTGGGCTGCATTATAACCAGTATAGGAGAAACTCTTCTCATTTGAAAGTTAATTTTAATCCGCTTTGTGACATGAATAGCACCAATTTAAAGCTCAACTTGGATATTTTTGGTTACAGTCGATTGGTGTTGATACACAAAGCATGGATGATATGGAGGAGGCATTAACAGTAGATGATGCACAGTAGAGTAGTGGAAACTATTAGATCTAGGATTTGAGCACATAATTTATATGGCTGCGTTTGCTGACAACACAACCACTAGGTGGCGCAGTACTAGCACATGCGCAAATGCAGCCTCTTTAACTGAAGCGTCACTGTCTGTGACATTCAGGCACCTGCCAGGATTAAAGATGGCGCTGCTTAATTTATCACAAAAAAACAATTTCAACATGAAAATCCCCTCAAAGGTTGCTATTGCCACCTCCACCCCACTCCCTACAGTCCCCCATTCCCTCCTACCATTGCTTCGTTTGTATCATTTCTTGGATGTCTCCTGTTCAACTGTTTGGATTTTTTTTTGACACAGAAAGAACATCTCTGGTATGATACTGCCACTGAAATTTGGAAGGTACAACATCTTTCTATGGGACGGTAAAGTCAATGTTTACACTGTGCACTTTATGCAAGAAATAACACTGAATTTCTGCCCCACCCCTGCCTCCATTCTGCAGTCTCCCATTCTCCCAATCCACACATTCACACTTGCTTCAGCCTCGCCGTTTTCCCCCCTTCCCTCAGCCGCTCCCTCCAGACCTTGTCACTGCCCCCCCCCCCCCGCTTCCCACTCGTTTCCCCTTCTCCCCCCCGCCACCTCATCTCCCCAGCCGTTGGTTCCCCGCTTGTCCATGCATTCCCCCCCCCCCCTCCTTCAAGACGCTAGCTCCAGGCCGCGCCACGTCCCTCCTCTCGGCCATTCACTCCCGCATTTGATAGTTCTTCGCGTGCTGCCCGAAGAAGCAAGGCGGCTGCGAGGGGTGATGGGGTGACGGAGGAGTGAGTGGCCAAAAGGAGGGAAGCTGTGCAGCCTAGAGTTAGCAGCTGGAGGCGGTGGGGGGTTGCATGGGGGGTGGAGGGAAACGAGAAGCGGGCGACAATCGGCCGAAGAGAGTGGGGGGGGGGGGGGGGGGGTGGGGTCTGGAGCGAGCAGCTGAGTGGGGGGATGGGGGAGAAAGCATCGAGGCCTGGAGAGAATGGTCAGTGGGGTGGGAGGGAAGCTGGCGTGGGGAGCAAGTAGCTGATGACGTTTTCTTGTGTATGCACCAATTAGTCCTGGCAAGACATTGGCTGCACACGCGCAGCATCTCAGAGCAGGAGACCGTTTGCGCATATGCGCAGCTTGGAGCGCTCTGATGATGGCGGGCCGCTGTGTTGTCAGGAGTCCCTTTGAATTTATACTGCTGTTTAGTGGCAGTGCTGCATTGTCAGAAGTCATGTCTTCTGCTTAAGATGTTAGCAGATCTGTCTGTTCCAGATGACACAAGTGGATATTAAAAATCTCCTGGTACTATTTTAAGAGTTCCAGGTGTCCTGGTATAAGTTTTTGTTTGTAAACCAACATCATCAAAAATGTTTTTTTTTGCTGTTTGTGGGACATTCTGTGTGCAAATGACTGCCTACCTAAGTAATTGCACTGCAAAGTACTTGAATGTATGTGAATTATTTCTGGCTGCATGAGACATGACTTGATAGAGATAGATAGATACAGCACTGAAACAGGCCCTTCGGCCCACCGAGTCTGTGCCGACCAACAACCACCCATTTATACTAACCCTACCTCCCTACACTAGGGGCAATTTACAACAGCCAATTTACCTATCACCTGCAAGTCTTCTGGATGTGGGAGGAAACCGGAGCACCCGGCGGAAACCCACGCAGTCACAGGGAGAACTTGCAAACTCCGCACAGGCAGTGCTCAGAACCGAACCTGGGTTGCTGGAGCTGTGAGGCTGCGGTGCTAACACGATGGTATATAGATATGCAAGTTTGTTCTTTTTGATTAACTGACCCTGCCTGTCTGTTTTTTTTCATATTTACGTTCTCTTCCCTTGAAGAATAGTGTGAAATAATGGATATATTCACAGACTAGTTAACAGTATGATGTGCCATGATGAGAGCGCTCATTTAGGATGCTGACTCCTGTACGGCAAGAGTGTTGTATGGGCTTGACATAAGATCAGCGGAACCTTACGCACCCACTGGACAGGATTGTCCAGCTGGATGTTTTCCCAGAGTTTAGAGCTGGTGCACTGGTCTCCACTGGACAGGACTGTCAGGAGTGGGGTTTGAACCCTGTACCTCCTAATGCATTCTGGGAAGGCTGCCACAAAGTCAAAGGCTGTTGTCCGCCATGTCAGTTGATTAGCGTACATAAAGTGGTTTGAGGTGTGCAATATTTGAATATTGGTCAGTACACTTTGTTCTAGAATGAGGATCAATGCCAATAAACTATAATGCATTTATTTATGAGGATAAAAAGAAACTGCAAATACAGAAAATCCAAGGTCCGAGCATGCTACCTCAAATAAAAAGGAAGAACTACAAACACTGGAAACTTGTGATAAAACCAGAAAATCAACAATGAGTCCAAAACAGGACTGGGATATAATGTTGGCATCCAGTTAGTTAAGATCATGAGAGGTTTGATAGAGTAGTTTGGGACAAACTGTTTCCACTGGCAGGAAGTGAGGTAACCAGAGAACACTGGTACAAGATCATTTGTAAAAAGAACAGAGGGAAAATTAAATGTTTTTAAAAAATGCATTGAGGTATGCTGGAATGCACTGCCTGATCGGGTGGTGGAAGCAAATCCAGTTGCCTCTTCTAAAAGGTTATATATTTCATAGAAGTTGTTTGCAGGTTTTATTGGCAGAGTTGGGGAGTAGGACTGATTGTATAATTCTCTCACAAGAACCAGCACAGGTACAGTGGTCCTAATGGCCTCTCTGGGTTATATGACTCTGTCGATTTCTATGGTGACAGCCTTTTTATTGGAGGGATGAAGTGGAGGGAAATGAGCGATTGTTTAAGCTGACAATGTATGGTTGCTAAATTTGCTGATGACACAACTGTAGTAAAGTTAGCTGTTAAGAGGACATAAGGAGTCTGCAAAGGGATACAGATAGGTTAAGTGAATGGGCAAACATTTGGCGAATGGACTATAATGTGGGAAAATGTGAAGTTATCCACTTGGGCAGGAAGAATAGTAAAGCAGCATATTATTGAAATGGAAAGTGATTCCAGAGCTCTGAGGTAAAGAGGGATCTGGGTGTCCTCATACACGAATCACAAAAGGTTGAATTGCAGATACAGCAAGTGATTAGGAAGGCAAATGGAATGTTGTCTTTTATTGCAAGGGGAATGGAATATCAAAGGGATGTTTTGCTACAATTGTGTAGGGTATTGGTGAGACCAAATCTGGAGCCTGTATACAATTTTGGTGTCCTTATTTGAGAAAGAATATAAATGCATTAGAGGCGGTGCAGAGAAGGTTCTCTTGACTGATACCGGGGGTGGGGGGGGGGTTATCTGATGAAGAAAGGTTGGGCCTGTATCCATTGGAGTTTAGAAGAATGAGAGGTGATCTTATTGAAACATACAAGATCCTGAGGGGAATTGACAGGGTGGATACTGAAAGGATGTTTCCCATTATGGGAGAGACTAGAACTAGGGAACACAGTTTAAAAACAAGGGGTGATCCATTTAAGATGGAGATGAGAATTTTTTTCCTGAGTTTTGAGTCTTTGAAACTCTCTTGTCCAGAGAGCAGGGTCATGGCATATTTTTAAGGAAGAGGTAGATAGATTCTTGACGAAGAAGGGAGTCAAAGGGTATTGGGGGTAGGTGGGAAAGTGGAGTTGAGGCCACAATTAGATCAGCCATGATCTTAAATAGCAGAGCAGGCTTGAAGGGGCCGAATGACGACCACCTACTCCTAGTTTGTATGTTCATAAAGAAGTTGAGCTAACTGAAAGAGTGGTGGTGGAGGGAAACTGGTTGGGCTTCTTGAAGGAAGAAGCAGCAGCATTGGAAACTGCAAGGGTGTGGATTGGACATGGAAAGACGGTGCAATTCAAATGCAAAAAAGAGTTGCTATCACCATGTTAATCTGAAATTGACATTGAGTCACCGATATAGGTCTGTAGGGACTTGAGAAAGAGGAATGGATAAACTCGAGCTCAGCAAATTGATTCAATCGGATACCAAGACGCAATGAATACTTGGTTTGTTGGGTCAGACCTGTTGTGCAACAAGATACTGAAACTAGTTTGAGTTGACATCCTTGGTCATTCTCCATCCCCATCCCCTCCAGGGTTATCACAAAAGATCTTGATACAAAACGACAAACTGCTTTTCAGATGGTATACCTCTATGTTTGCAGCATTTCCATTTGTATTGTCAATGTTATTTTGTTTTCAAATGGAGGCGGTTAATCCCTTGATATCTAAACCTGCTTTTGATTCACAGCGGCTTAAAGAATGATTACAACAAGGAGACTTTCACCTTGAAGCACAAAATTGATGATCAGATGTTCCCCTGTCGTTTCATTAAAATAGGTAAGGTCTCTTACTGATTAAGACAAACTAATTCAATCAGTAGTACAAGCAATTGGGTAAGGCGAGTGTATGAACATCTGTGGATAGTGATTTAGTAAATATACCTTAAGCGACTGTTTCAAAGCGGCTTGCCATTTAAATGGAACAAAATCACTAATTTCAGTAAGTTGCTGCTGAAATTGGCATTTGAACAGTTAGCAAAGAATTTGAACACTTTGTGTTTCCTCAGAGGACCATTTCGAGTACATGTTTAAGAGAAAAGTCTACATATCTTTGCTTGCATTATGACTCTTCATTTATGAGGGTTTGTTTTGCCCAATTTCCTGCTGTGATGCAAAGGCAGGCACTCACCACACTAGCAACCTGTTTATCAGGGATGTTGGCATGTTGTGAACTAAGAGCTCCTTTTTATTGAGTGGGTCATGGGGTATGTTTATATGGAAAGACTATTACTTTTCCTTGATTTTTTTTTAAGTTTCCAAATAGTTGAATGACTTCGCTTTTCAAGGTATATAGAATTCTAAGGTTTTGTTGTAATTTGAGTGTTGGCCCTCTAGTATTGAATTGTGCTTTGCAATCTGGTGTTGTAGCAACTTCTTCCAGGCGGACTACTGTTATTAAATTGATTAACCCCAATTCATGTTACTTTTTCATCTTCTAAGCAGAAGATAAAACCCTGGCCTGAATGGATTGCATCTGCACATATTAAAAGAAGTTAGGGAAGAGATAGCAGAGGCACTATTACATGTGTGTCTATATTTTAAAAAAAATTAGAAAAGGACATTCTGCCGGAGGACTGACCGGCATGAATGTGATCCCTATTTTCAAAAGGAGAGATAGAACAAGCCTAGGTAACTATAAACCAATTTGCTAACATCAATGGTCAGCAAGATATCCATATTCAAAAGACTAAATGAAAAAACATACAGGAATTGAAATCACAAGAGTAGTCAGCACTGATTGCAAAAGAGAAGGCCAATCTTATTGAATTCTTTGAAGAAGTAACAGAAATGATGGACAAGCAGCAGAATAGATAGCATGCTGGTTGCAAAACACAGAACAGTGGATAGGGGTTAAAGCTATTTGCCCAGACTGACAAAAAGTGAAACGTGGCATTCCACAAGGATTGTTGCTGGAGCCACTGTTAACTATTTATATAAACAACTTGGACTCTGAAATCGGAAGCACAATTTCAAAATTTACAGATTCCATCAAATTTTAGGGTATAGTTAATACAGAGGAGGACTACGACAAATACAGGATGACATTAATAAACTTGAAGAATGGGCGTGTAATTGGCAAATGAACTTAAGTGCAGCTAAGTGTGACGTGGTACGTTGCATTATGAAAAATAAGGAGATCACGTACTCCTTGGAAATGTAGTGTCTGAATGGGGTAGTGGAACAGAAGGTATTGATAGATCACTGAAAATAGCGACACAGGGTGATGAGACCATTTTTTTTATAAAAGCATAGCACTTGGTTTCATTTCTTGGGGGATAGCAGTGAGAAAAGAGAAGTTATGCTAAACCTTGGTTAGACCACACTTGTACTGTGCACAGTTCTGGTCACCATAAGAAAAAGGATGTAGAGGCACTGGAGAAGGTGCAGAATAGATTTGCTAGAATGATAGAAATAACTTCTTAGTTCTGTTATCAGGAAAGATCGAACAGACTTGCAGCACCTAGATCTAGAAAAGATAAGACTGAGGGATGACCTCAGGTCATAGAGGTCTTTAAGATTACTGGAAGGGTTTGATCGGGTAGACATAGAGGTGATGTTTGCATTTTTGGGTGAGACCAGAATTAGGGGCCATAAATATATGATCATTATTAAAAGTTTCTAGAGGATTCTGGAGATGGTTCTTTACCCAGACTGGTGAGAATGTAGAACTTGATAGCATAAGGCATAGTTGAGACAACTATCATAGATGCATTTTAGGGGAAGCACAAGACAGAGAAAGGAATATAAGGGTATGCCAGTAGGACTAGATGAAGAAGGGTGGGAGGCTCATGTGAATCATAAGCACCAGCATGGACCTTTTGTGCTGAATGACCCTTTTGTGTGCTGTAGATACTATTTAACTATGTAATCCTTTTGTGGTTGATCAAAAATTCAGTGCAAATTGTCTGGGACTAAATCTCTCTCTTTCTTGCTGTGTGTGTTGATCCTCCAGCAAAAAATTGCTATGTTTCTGATGTGATCTTTTATACCAATTAAAACATAAATGGTTTATTCTGTTGGTTTTTAAGTTTTATATCGCCATAGGACCATTGGTTACATCCCTTGGCAGCATAGAAAGAAATACAATAGAAAACACCAACCTACTGTTGAATTTAGTTAATTATCATAGGTCCCAAAGCTCCACTATCCCATCTGAAGTTAAAGAAGAATTGAGAATCCTCCCACCATTTCAGGGTGCATTACTGAACTAGTTGAAGTCCTTCCATCTGCGAAAGATAATGGACACGCAGCAAATAATCCATTTAGGTGGTGTGTATTCTCTTTGGCATACCTTTGCTGATGGCTGTGAAGGCCAGTCCTTGAGAGGCACGTTCTGCCGTAAGTGCCATACATGAAGCTGCCAAGTGACGCTGTGAACTGTTGTGTTTGATGTTGGAGCCTTTTGCCAAGCTGTTGTAGTAACTGGCTGTTGTGGTAGTGCGCACCAGTTCACAGCATGTCGCCATTTCACACTTTTGCCAGCTTGTGACTCTCAAGTGTGACCATGGATCTTTTATTAGCTGTCGAGCAGAAAATAAGACAAGCGGAGTAAAAACTTGCAGCCCCAGTGAAAATTGTTTACTCTTTGTGGTCTCGATGGCTAGGGTGCCTATGCCACAGTTTGTACATGGCAGTTTTAGTCTCTTGTTATTGATCCTAGCCTTGCTATCTCCCTTTACTTTAAAACCTCCTCTTCAACCAAACTTTGGTTAGCTCTCCAAATTACCTGTTCTTTGGCTTGACATCTCCATTCCCAGCACCCCCTCCCCCTTCCATGCCTTGTGACTTTTTTTTACATCAAAGGCACAATATCGATGCAAGTTGTTTTCCTCTTAAACGCATGCTATTTTTCACATTAGAAAATGGATTGTGAATGTCGAACAGGTCATCCACGTGCATCCAGTAGTCACAAAGTAGTAATCAGGAGTGGGAACTGTGGCTGATGTTTACCTTAACTACCTCCACAATTGTGAGGCCCCCCACTATTGGAGCCAAGATCAATGAATTCAACACAGACTGGGTTATATTTCGGGCCCTTGTCTTTTTAGTGCTGTACTGTTTGATATATACCTGTTGAACCACTGGGAATTTCTCTTCAACTGTTTGAAACATTCTGTTTCATGCAAACCATTAAAAAAAAGTGTGGTTTTAGTATTGATCAGGGATGAAAAAGTACATTTCATCAAGCTTTCCTGGTTAAGATTCTCATATGTTCGTAGTTCAGTATTGCAGTGTTGCAGCATCTGTTAACCAGTTCCTGAAATAATGTGGAGCTCGGGCTTGTTGACATTTCTGTTTTCGGCATATAGATTAGATTAGAGATACAGCACTGAAACAGGCCCTTCGGCCCACCGAGTCTGTGCCGAACATCAACCACCCATTTATACTAATCCTACACTAACCCCATATTCCTACCAAACATCCCCACCTGTCCCTATATTTCCCTACCACCTACCTATACTAGTGACAATTTCTAATGGCCAATTTACCTATCAACCTGCAAGTCTTTTGGCTTGTGGGAGGAAACCGGAGCACCCGGAGAAAACCCACGCAGACACAGGGAGAACTTGCAAACTCCACACAGGCAGTACCCGGAATCGAACCCGGGTCCCTGGAGTTGTGAGGCTGCGGTGCTGACCACTGCGCCACTGTGCCGCCCATGCAGGTGAATTATGTGTATTGTTTGAACATCCAGTTCCCAGAATATTGGTCAGAACCTCTGCTATATGCCCCTTCAATTTAAGAAATTGATTTATTCAGATGCAGTCTTCAATTATAACAAACCTGGTCATAGATAGCTTAGAACTTTGCCATAGAAAAGATGATGTCTCTGCCAGCTGTAAGTTTTTTTTTAACTCACAGTTCAAGTCATAATTGAAGCTTTTTTGAGTTTTGGAACTAACTTGAAATCCTCCAGTGCGCTGTATGGACAACAGTCCTTTACTTCGTTACGTTCATGCTTACATTCCAGATTAGGAAATTTTGGAATCTCAATATTTGTGTGCCTCTGTATTGCAGGGTGCGCTATACAGGTACATGTGGATTGCACTTCATGGAGGATATTGAGGGTGCAGCACAGTGGGGCAACCGAACAAGTTTCCTCTCTGTCACAACCATAACTTTTGAGGCTGAATTTCGTCTCGACTTAACTGAACACATCAAATTGAAATTGGTTGTTAATTTTCTCATTTTCGATCATAACTTAATTTGGATTCGATCTGTCATAATATGGCCATCGTTTGAATAATACAAGTCCTCTTATTAACTATCGGATGTTTATAGAAAAGGTACCATCAAATGTATAATTTTATACGCATGTACAATTAATTTAACTTGCAACTTTTATCATCCCGATATTCAACTAAATTAATACACTTTTTTTTAGAGGATGAACAATGAGTTATAGTTGTCCATCAATATTCAGAACTTGATTACTCATTATTACTGTTTGGCTTAAAGTTCATCTTGACCTTTTATGACATTGAAAGGTGAGGCAAAACTAATTCAATTTCATTTCACATTTACATTTTTAATTGTAATAAATTGGCTGAAGGATCCAATCAATATAATCACAAAATGAAGCCTTTAAGATGTTTTCCATCATTCCTTCCATTAATTAACTGTATTAAGTATGGAGATTATTTTAAGTGAGCATCGGCATGAAAGAGAAGTCTAAGGCTGGTTCTGGCAGATAGTTGTGTAAGGGAAAAGCTGATGCTGAAAATTGCACTTTGGTAGCTGGTTGAGAATAAAGCATTGGAGCTCACAAGAAATGAAGGATTTCAGCCTAAAATTTGACTTATTCCATTTACAGCTTTTATATATTTTACCTAAGTCTTTTTTTCAATTTTTAAATGTAGTAAGACTGTATCTTGATAAACTGCATGCCGGTTTTGGGGAAAGATATGCCTTGACTGCATCTCCTGTGTTTTAAAAATGTTGTTTATCCTACTTTGTATGCTATAAGATAAAGTAGTTTATTCGGCTATATTTTTGCCTCTCTGCTTCTCAAGTAAGTCATGTTTTTCCATTTCATTCATTTTTCCCTGCCTTCCCTTTGAACTTTTGAGCCTTTTTCAGTTCACCTTCAGTTAAGAGTTGCAGCCGTTCACGTTCAATACATCGCTGCTGGCTATATTGTTCTGTGATGTGCTCTAAGTCATTGCCTGCTTTACTTCTCCTCGCTCCCTCCACTACCCCAAATGGAAAGAGAGATTCTTCACTCCTATTTGGGATCCTATGCAGACCTCACCAAGAACTAGTGAAAACCAATTCAGGTTTTAGCTGTGGGCAGTTGTGCTTTTTGGACCATTGTGTTTCCTTCTTATAAACATTGAGTCAAATTTGCAGTGATAATACTTCAGTGCTGATTACCCAGTGTCAGCATTTGTAAATTGGAGAGTGGATCAGTGGACAAATTTTAAAATTAAAAGTGCAGACAGATTTATTGTTACACGTTCCAGATAGTGACTTAAAGAGGGTTAAAAAACAAGAATTATGAAAATGAATGTTCTTTTCAGTAGAGGATTTCAAAACAGGATGTTCCTGTCAATTTAGAAGTACTGTACTGGAATCAAATTGTTCCTTTTCGGAACATAACCTTTTGAAGCCTGCATTGAAACTGGTAGATTTGATTGTCAGACCACCATGGAAGTATAAACTTGCAGTTTCGACTTTGTCAAGTGTCTCGCCTCGGCTGCCCCCTATTGCTGGCATTTTTTTTATATGGATACTGTTGGGCGGTATCACCTGTTTTGTTACAGGCCAAGACTTAAATGGGTTATTGGAATTGGTCCCTAAAACTCAATTTGGAAATGTACCAAGCATCAATATTTTATAACTTCATTATTGCTATTGTCCATTGTAATTTTAACCTTCAAATTACAAAAAATGGTGTACTGGTTTATTAATGCTCAATGAGTGATGTAAACTAGTAGTGCATTTTGTCCCAGCCTATATATAGATAGTCTTGGTCAGTCATTAATGATCACAAAATCTTGTGCTTGACAAATGGTTTCATTTAATAATCTTAGCCTTGAAGAGCATGCGCAGTTAATAATATTTGGTAGAACTAGACTAAAGCTGTTATTTGAAGAGCACAAGACTCCGAACATAAAAATCTGAAATTCTTTAAAGCTAACTGTTACCAATATTCAGTAGAAGCAAAATACATATTTATGAAAAGCTCCTCATTAATGCTGACCTGTACAGTGCCCGTCTGGAGATGGTGGGAAACCTTTCAGTTTACATTTAGTATGAAAGTGAAGGTCATGATGCCTTTTTCTACAGTGACCTAATATTTAACCCTTTTTCTTTTTTGTTCTATAAGGAAGCATTGCATTGTTGAACATACTGGTGTTTGTTTTCCCTCTACTTTATTCTCTATTCAATCCCATGTTTATTACCATTTCAGCTTTAAACCCAATATATCATGATAATCTGAGTGCATAGAAAAAAACATTTCTGTGTATTGGCTGTTTTTGAGGTGATATAAAATTAGTTTAGGCATATCCAAAAATAGTCCTTAAACATTTTTCCATCTTTTCTTATAGTTCCCTTAATGTCCTGGGGTCCTAGCTTTAACTTCAGCATTTGGTATGTTGAACTACATGGGATAGACGAACCAGACATTGTGCAACCATGCCTTAACTGGTACAGCAAGGTAGGCATACTGTATTGTATTTTATGTAAGATGTTTTATTTCACTTTAAAGGTTATACTGACACTAAATTTAAAAGCTCACTGCATTGAGTGCTGCTGGTGGTCACAGAGTGTGAAGGAGGAAGTTTGGTAAGTAAGGGGATTTTAAGGGTTAATTTCTTGACGCTGGTTTTTCTTTTGTTTACATTTAGCAATTAACTAAAATTACTGTTCAAGTTAAGAGGCAAGTTCAGTTTCTTACAGTTTTAACCAAGCTCTCTGAGTAGCTGTAGCTAGCTTAAACTGGTTTCTGAGCTCTAGCAAAGCTGACACATTGTTTTCAAAGAGTATTAATTCACGGGACTCAGTGCTGCTTGTCTGCACTGAGTGCTGCTGGTGGGCACAGAGTTTGGTAAGGAGGGGAACTACAAATTAATTAAGAAAAACTAAATTAAATTAAATTAACGCAATAAAGATGGCAGGACAGATGATGTGTCACGGCTGCATTATGAAAAGCTCCTGGATGCTATGGCAATCCATGGCAGCCGCGTCTGTCCTAAGTGTCTGCAGCATGAGGAGCTTCGGCTCAGTCATTGAGCTGGAGGCCAAGCAGTAGATACTGCAATACATAAGTCACACCCCTTAGGATAGGGTCATCTGTTTTGGTCAGTGGTCAGGGACAGGAGGGTGCGACTACAAGTCAGCCAGATAAAGGGATCAAGAAGATAGGAGTGGAGGAACCTCAGCCCTTAACATACGAACATATGAATTAGGAGCAGGAGTATACCACTCGGCCCCTCGAGACTGCTCTGCCATTCAATAAGTTCATGGCTGAACTGATATTACTCCACATTTCCACCTACCCCCGATAGCCTTTCACCCCCTTGCTTATCAAAAATTTATCTACCTCTGCCTTAAAAATATTCAAAGACTCTGCTTCCACCACTTTTTGAGGGAGAGTTCCAAAGACTCACAACCCTCAGAGAAAATTTTCTCCTCATCTCTGTCTTAAATGAGCGACCCCTTATTTGTAAACAGTGACCCCTAGTTCTAGATTCTTCCACAAGGGGAAACATCCTCTCCACATCCACCCTGTCAAGACCCCTCAGGATCTTG
This sequence comes from Heterodontus francisci, assembly GCF_036365525.1. Taxonomy (NCBI): domain Eukaryota; kingdom Metazoa; phylum Chordata; class Chondrichthyes; order Heterodontiformes; family Heterodontidae; genus Heterodontus; species Heterodontus francisci. Next base: position 61,175,670 of record NC_090397.1, on the reverse strand, counting down.
TATGTTTCAATCAAGTCGCCTACTATTCTTCTAAATTCCAGGGGATGCAAGCCTAGCCTGTCCAACCTTTCCTCGTAAGACAGCCTGCCCATTCAAGATATTAGTCTGGTAAACGACCTCTGTACTGTCTCCAACGCATTTACATCCTTAAATAAGGAGACCAGTACTGTGCGCAGTACTCCAGATGTGGTCTCACTAATGTCCTGTATAGCTGAAGCATAACCTCCCTACTTTTGTATTCAATTCCCCTCGTGATAAACGATAACCTTCGATTAACTTTCCTGATTACGTGCTGTACCTGCATACTAACCTTTTGCGATTCATGCACTAGAGCGCCCAGATCCCTTTGCATCTCGGAGCTCTGCAATCTCTCACCATTTCGATAATGATTTTTTATTCTTTCTGCCAAAGTGGATAATTTCACTCTTTCCCACATTATACTGCATTTGCCAGGTCTTTGCCCACTCACTTAGCCTATCTATATCCCTTTGTAACCCCTTTCTGTCCTCTTCGCAAGTTAATTTCCTATCTATCTTTGTGTCATCAGCAAATTTAGCAACCATACCTTCGGTCCCTTCATCTTAAGTCATTTATATAAATTGTAAAAAGTTGAGGCCCCAACACAGATCCCTGTGGCACACCACTCGTTACATCTTGCCAACCAAAAAATGATCCATTTATGCCTACTGTTTCCTGTTAGCTATCCAATCTTTTATCCATGCCAGTATGTTACCCCCTACACAATGAGCTTTTATTTCAACAATAACCATTAATGTGGCACCTTATCAAATGCCTTCTGGAAATCCAAGTACAGTACATCCACCGGTTCTCCTTTATCCACAGCACATGTAACTCGCTCCAAGAACTCCAATAAATTGGTTAAACATGATTTCCCTTTCACAAATCCATGTTGACTCTACCTAATTACCTTGAATTTTTCTAAATGCCCTGCTATAACATATTTAATAGCTTCTAACATTTTCCCTAAGATAGATGTTAAGCTAACTGGCCTGTAGTATCCTGGTTTCTTTCTCTCTCCATTTTTGAATAAAGGAGTTGCATTCCCTTGCAATTGAGCACGAGTTTGAGGTTCTTGCAGCTTGTATGGACAAGAGTGAGGGCTGCAGTCTGGATGAAAAGACTGACCATAGTACAGGAAGCTGTTCAAGTTGGGGGAGCAAAAAGGAATGCAGTGGTAGTAGGGGGACAGTATAGTGAGGGGGATTGGTACTGTTCTCTGCAGTGAAGAGTGAGAGTCCAGAAGGCTGTATTGCCTGGCTGGTGCCAGGGTACGGGACATCATCTCAGGGCTGGAGAGGAACTTACAGTGGGAGGGGGAGGATTGAGTCGTCTTGGTCTATGTAGGTACCAATGATGTAGGTAGGACAAGGAAAGAGGTTCTGCATAGTCAGTATGAGAAACTAGGCACTCCCTTCCTAACAGCACTGTGGGTGTACTTAGCACACATGGACTGCAACGGTTCAAGAAGGCAGCTCACCACCACCTTCTCGAGGGCAATTAGGGATGGACAATAAACGCTGGCCTAGCCAGCGATGCCCATGTCCTGTGAAAAAAATCAAAAAATTAAGTAGAACCTCAAAGGTAATCTCTGGATTATTACCTGAGCCATGTGCAAATTGGAGTAGAGCGTGTAAGATTAGAGAAATAAATGCATGGCTCAAAGACTGGTGTGGTAGAAGTGGGTTCCGGTTCGTGGGGCACTGGCACCAGTACTGGGAAATGTGGGGACTGTATCCTTGGGGCGGTCTACACCTGAACCATGCTGGGACCAGTGTTCTCTCGAGCCACGTAACTAGGGAAGTGGGGAGGGTTTTAAACTAAATAGTGGGGGCAAGGGATCAAATTTGGGAAGCTATGGTAAATCAAAGAGTCGAGACAAGGCAAGTGAGAAAGATATTAATGTGGGAAAAGCTAAACAGACCGTGGCAGGAAGGGACAGTGAGTACAAATCTAAGAGTAAATCAGCAAACAAGGCTAGAGGTTACGAAAATAATACAAGGACAAAACTGAAGGCTCTATATCTGAATGCACCTGGTATTTAAAACAAAACCCAGGAACTGATAGCGCCAATAGAAATAAAGAAGAATGATCTGTTAGCCGCTACAGAAACATGGCTGCAGGATGACGTAGATTGGGACCTGAATATTGAAGGGTATATGGCAGTTAGAAAGGACAGGAAGCTAGGAAAAGGTGGAGGGGTGACTCTGTTAATTAATGGTGTTAGCACAATAGAGAGGGATGACTGAAGTTCAGAAGAGCAGGATGTAGAAGCAGTTAGGGGAGAGATGAGAAATCATAAAGGCATGAAGTTACTTGTGGGAGTGGTGTGCAGGCCCCTTAACAGTAACCACATGGTGGGACGGAGTACAAAGGAAGAAATAATAATGGGTACTTGTCAGAAAGGTATGGCAATAATCATGGAGGATTTTAATATACATGTAGACTGGAAAAATCAGATTGACAAAGGTAATCTAGATGAGGAGTTCATAGAATGTTTTCGGGCTGGTTTCTTAAAACAACACGTTCTGGAGCCAACCAGAGAGCAGGCTATACTAGACCTGGTATTGTGCAGCGAGATAGGGGTAATTAATGACCTCATGGTGAAGGTGCTCCCAGGCAGCAGTGATCATAATATGATTGAATTTTACTTTCAGTTAGAGGGAGAAAAGAGTGTGTCTAAGACGAGTATTTTAAACTTAAATAAGGGCAATTATGAGGGCATGAGAGCTAGCAAAAGTGAACTGGCAAAGTAGGGATAGGTCAAAAGAGATGCAGTGGCAGACATTTAAGGGGATATTTCAGAATACACAAAGATATATACCAAAGAGAAAGAAAGATTCCAAGGCGAGGAGCCACCATCAGTGGTTAACTAAAAAAGTTAAAAATAGTATCAAACTTAAAGAAAATGGATATAATTGTGCAAAGATGGGTGGTAGATCAGAAGATTGGACAGAGTATAAAAAACAGTGAAAATTGACTCAAAGATTGATGAGAACAGTAAAATTAGAGTCCGAGAGAAAGCTGGCTAGAAATATAAAGACAGATGCCACCAGTTTCTACAGATATTTTAAAAAGAAACGAGTTAACAAACTGAGTGTTGGTCCTATAGAAAGTGAGTCTGGGGAATTAATAAGGGAAAATAAGGAGAGAGCAGATTAACTGAACCGATATTTTGCATTGGTCTTCACTATAGAGGATACAAGTAACATCCCAGTATTAGCTGTAAATCAGGAAATGGAAGGAAGGGAGGAACTCAAGAAAATTACAACCACCAGGGAAGTGGTACTGTGCTAATCGTTGGAGCTGCGGGCTGACAAGTTCCTTGGTCCTGTTGGACTTCATCCTAGAATCTTTAACTACCTCACCAGCAATTTCTTTTGAGAGATACAGCACTGAAACAGGCCCTTTGGCCCACCGAGTCTGTGCCAACCATCAACCACCCATTTATACTAATCCTACATTAATCCCATATTCCCTACCAGTCTCCTACTTACACTAGGGGCAATTTACAATGGCCAATTTACCGATCAACCAAGTTCATGTGTTTTAATTTTCCTAAATTTCCTAGATTTGGGGAATGTTCCATTAGATTGGACAATAGCCAATGTAACTCCTTTATTCAAAAAGGGAGGGAGACAGAAAGCAGGAAACTACAGGCCAGTTATTTTAACATCTATCATAGGGAAAATGTTAGCTATTATTAAAGACGCTATGGCAGGGCACTTAGAAAAACTGATGGTAATCAGGCAGAGTCAACATGGTTTTGTGAAAGGGAAGTCATGTTGAACCAATTTATTGGATTCTTTGAAGAAGTAACGTGCTGTGGGTAAAGGGTGGATGTACTGAACTTAGATTTCCAGAAGCCATTTGATAAGGCGCCACATCAAAGGTTATTGTGGAAAATAAAAGCTCATGGTGTAGGGGATAACATATTGGCATGGATAGAAAATTGGCTAGCTAACCGGGAGCAGTAGGCAGTAGTGTCCTTGGCCCAACCATCTTCATCTGCTTCATCAATGACCTTCCTTCAATCATAAGATCAGAAGTGGGGATGTTCGCTGTTGATTGCACAATGTTCACCATTCATGACTCCTCAGAAGCAGTACGTGTAGAAATGCAGCAAGACTTGGACAATATCCAGGCTTGGGCTGATAAGGGGCAAGTAACATTCGTGCCAGGCAATGACCATCTCCAACAAGAGAGAATCTAACCATCTCCCTTTGACATTCAATGGCATTACCATTGCTGAATCCCCCACTATCAACATCCCTGGGGTTACCATTGACCAGAAACTGAACTGGAGTAGCCATATAAATACTGTGGCTACAAGAGCGGGTCAGAGACTAGGAATCCTGCAGCAAGTAAATTATCTCCTGACTCCCCAAAGCCTGTCCACCATCTACAAGGCACAAGTTAGGAGTGTGATGGAATACTCTCCACTTGCCTGGAGGGGTGCAGCTTCAAAACCACTGAAGAAGCTCAACACCATCCAGGACAAAGCAGCACGCTTGATTGGCACCCCATCCACAAACATTCACTCCCTTCACCACTGATGCACAGTGGCAGCAGTTTGTACCATCTACAAGATGCACTGCAGCAACGCACCAAGGCTCCTTAGACAGCACCTTCCAAACCCGTAACCTCTACCACCTATAAGGACAAAAGCAAATGCATGGGAACGCCACCACCTGCAAGTTCCCCTCTAAGCCACACACCATCCTGATTTGGAACTGTATCGCTGTTCCTTCACTGTTGCTGTGTCAAAATCCTGGAACTCCCTTCCTAACAGCACTGTGGGTGTACCTACATCCCAAGTACTGCAGCAGTTTAATAAGGCAGCTCACCACCACCTTCTCGAGGGCAATTAGGGATGGGCAATGCTGGCTTGGCATTGACGCCCACATCCCATGAATGAATAAAAAAAAGAAAAATAATTGTCATTTTCCGGTTGGCAAGATGTAGCGAGTGGTGTGCCACAGAGATCAGTGTTGGGGCCTCAACCTTTTCAATTTATATTGTTACGACCAGGTAAAAAAGAGGTCTAGGGTTCCCTTTCAGCCTTCACCTGGCCTTACTGTAACAGGGTTTAATCTTAAACACCGTGTTTTTAGCTCCCCCTTGGTGTATCCTTGTTCACCGCTTTCCAAATATAAGGCAAAGAAACCAGCACAAACAGGCTTTCTTAGATTTAAAGAAGAAAAGTTGAAATTTATTAAACTTAAACTGTAATTCGATTAACGTCTATGGATACACGACGTGCCCACGCTGGCATGCATTGGTGATACACATGCAAATCGAGACAGAAAAGAGCAGAAGAAAAATAAAGTGGACAAGTTTGAGGCAATCTCTGAAGAGTTTTTGTTACGATTCTTCGAGCTCACTGTGGAGTCCTTGATTGTAGCTAGTTTTTGTTGGGGTCCAGTATTCTTGTTAGACCTTGTTTGCTGTAGGAGACTTTTCTCTCTTGGGGTTCATGTGTCTTTAGTGGATTCAGAGGCTTGTGAGATAGAGATGGGAGCAGACAGGAGAGATCTTCTCAGTCCAAGAGCAAACAGACACTCTTGAGTTCAAACTGTTGGCACAATTCAGAAAAACCCAGGTTGCCAAGCAGGTTAGTCAAGTGACTAACTGGTCTGAGCACGTCTTGGATTACAGCAGTCTCTGGAATGATCCTCTTCAACACAATACCTGGTGATCCAAGTCCATCGTGGGTTATATGTGTTCGGGAATGGTCCTTTGTCCTTCCAATCACCATATGTTAATATGCAACTGTCTTTTCCAGCTGCATCTGATCTGTTTTAACAAGTCCTTTCTTCACTGCAGTAACAGTTTAAAATCAATGTTGATGACAAAATTAATGTGCCTCATTTCTGGCAGGTGGGGGCCTAGCTTGACAATATAAATGACTTGGATGAAGGGACCAAAAGTATGGGTGCTAAATTTGCTGGTGACACTAAGATAGGTAGGAAAGTAAGTTGCAAAGAGGATATAAGGAAGCTACAAAGGGATATAGATAGATTAAGTGAGTGGGTAAAGATCTGGCAAATGGAGTATAATGTGGGAAAATGTGAAATTGTCCATTTTGGCAGGAAGAATAAAAACGAGTACATTATCTAAATGGTGAGAGATTGAAGAGCTCAGATGCAGAGGGATCTGGGTGTCTGAATGCATGAATCGCCAAAGGTTAGTCTGCAGGTACAGCAAGTAATTAGGAAAGCAAATAAAATGTTATCGTTTATTGTGAGGGGAATTGAATACAAAAGTAGGGAGGTTTTGGATCAGTTATACAGGGCATTGGTGAGACCACATCTGGAGTGTTGTATACAGTATTGGTTGTCTTATTTAAGGAAGGATGTAAATGCGTTGGAAGCAGTTTAGAGAAGGTTTACTGGACTGATACCTGGAATGGGCGGGTTGTCTTATGAGGAAAGGTTGGACAGGCTAGGCTTTGATCCGCTAGAGTATGAGGCGACTTGATTGAAACATGCAAGATCCTGAGGGGTCTTGACAGGGTGGATGTGGAAAGGATGTTTCCCCTTCTGGGAGAATCTAGAACTAGGGGTCACTGTTTAAAAATAAGGGGTTGCCCATTTAAGACAGAGGTGAGAAATTTTTTCTCTGAGGGCCGTGAGTCTTTGGAACTCTCTTCCTCAAAAGGCGATGGAAGCAGAGTCTTTGAATATTTTTAAGGCAGAGGTAGATAGATTCTTGATAAGCAAGGGGGTGAAACGTTATTGGGGGTAGGCGGGAGTGTGGAGTTGAAGTTACAATCTGATCAGCCATGATCTTGTTGAGTGGCGGAGCAGTCTCGAGGGGCCAAGTGGCCAACTCCTGCTCCGAATTCGTATGTTTGTATGTTAATGTGGCAAATGCATTGTTTGGCGGGAACTTAGTCTCCAGGGCCACCTTAGCTGAGAAGACACATATCGGAAAGTTTGTTGTATTTTAAATGTATTTCAGTGATTGTCAATGAAACCTAAACCGTAGCTTCTAAGAAGTGAAGCAGAAATGCTGAACTGAGAGGAACTGGCTCTAAAACTCCCAAGTTATTTTTTATATGGTGTAGATTTTGGGCCTATGGTCAACAGGCAATTTGATGAAAGGCTTTTATAATATCACTTCAGTAAGCTCATAACTATATGCTATTTGCATCTGAAAGCAGTTTTGAAATATATAGCAAATATATTAATGTTGTTGAATTTCCTTTATATTTTAGCTAATTAATGTATATCATAGCCAACTGCTACTTGCCATTAAGAAAGTCTTGTCAAGTTTTTATTTTGCGCTGCTGAATTCTATAGCCATTACATCCCTGATGAATACAGACCCTTCCAAAATATATCATGATGTTTTTTCCCCTGAATAAATTTGAGACTGGGAAAATAACTTGACAATTACAAATGTCATGAAATTGGGAGTATTTAACCAAATGTAACTGAATTCATGATGCTTAGCATGTTTCCAAGACCAAGTATTCTAATCACAGAAGTAGTAATTGATATATCACCACATGGTTACTAAATATTCTTGTCTTAGTCTGCAGTAATTACTTGTATTACTTTGGAGCATCTCAAAAACTTAAACATGTCAAGGCTCCGGCTTTATCATCCATTATGTAATGAAGGTTTTTTTAAACCAGGAATTTAACTATTTTTGCTGCCCATTTCAGTTCGGTCAAGAAATTAACCAAGTAATAGCTATCCAAATTGTTTCAAAATCTAATTTTGTTAACTGTTGCATTTATTGAACTGAGTAGAAACCTGAAAAAAAAAGTTTGAGTTAGTCATATCTGTTGTCTAGATTCAACACTTCAGATTTATCAGCATTACCCCACTTGTACCCCTCTACATTGCTTCTAAAGGGTGCCACAGAATGGTTTGATGGATGGTGGCACTATTTCTGCTTGTTTCTTCCTTGCTCATAGAACCTCAGATGGGGAACTGAATGGGGCAGAACACCAACCTGAGCCCCTGCCTGATTTCAGAATTTTCCTTTATTGACTTGTTTTAAATGGTCATCTCACTTTATGAATTTCTGAAATGCACTACCTTTGTGCTGAATCTTTTTCCTTCCTGCTATATCTTAATTATCTGTAATTACTCGGTGAGTAGCATTTATGTGTCAATTTTCAAAACATGTCACATTTGTTAACTCACGGTCCTGCAATCAATTCATATGATTTTAGAATCTAACTGTTCAAGATGTTGAATACTGAAAATATTGATGTGAGCTGAGCCTGACTTAAAGTACTCTTGAGCTGAGAGCGTTCAACAGTATCTGAGAGCAGGGGAAACATTCAAATTGTTTAGACAGCTGACTTTTTTTGTAGTTTAAAGGCCTGGTTTGAGTGGGAGTTGAGAGGGTTCACAGCAGCTGAGAGCAATTATTTGTCCACCTCGCCATAATTACGAAGCCTGCTTCATTATAGTTGACATCTCTCTCTTTTATTTCTGCATTTGCCAGTGAACTGTTATTCAGTTACTACTGCTTGAAGCATCCAGTAAATTTTGAATCTTGGTTTGAATGACCCTACACTTGGAATCATAGAATGATAAACACAGAAAGAAGCTATTTGATCCATTGTGCTTGTGTTGACCCTTAGTTCCACCTCCCTGCTCTTCCCCTTAGCCCTGTAAATTTTTCACTTCAAGTATTCAATTCTCTTATTATTATTGAATCTGCTTTCATCACTCTTCCAAGCAGTGCATTCCAGATCACAAATTACTTTTAAAAAAAAAAAAAATGTGTCCTCTAGTTACCGACCTGTTTGCCACTGGAAGCAGTTTTTCCTTTACCATATCAAAACCCTTCATGATTCTGAAAACTTCTATCCATTTTTCTCTTAACCTTCTCTGCTCTGAGGAGAAGAACCCCCAGCCTCTCGTGTTTTTCCACATATTGAAGTCCCTCATCCTTGTTTTCATTCTAGTAAATCTCTTCTGCATCCTCTCCAAGGCCTTAACATCCTTTCTAAGGTGTGGTACCCAGAATTGAACATAATAGTCCACCTGAGGCCTACCTGGTGTTTTAGAAAGGTTTAGTATAACTTACTTGCTTTTTGTACTCTGTTCCTCTGTTAATCAAATTAAGGATGCCATATGTATTTTTTTTTAGCAGCCGTCGCAACTTTTCTTGTCTTCAAAGATTTGTGTACCGACACAGCCCAAGTCTCTCTTGCTACCCCCCTTGAAAATTGTACCATTCCATTTATATTGCCTCCTTATTCTTCCTGCAAAAATTTATTGTTTCACAATTGTTAATGTGCTATGTGCCCACCAATTCTTCATTCTCTGTTTTCCTGAAGTCTTACTGTCCTCATGGGTTACTATATTTCCAAGTTTCATGTCATCTGCAAACTGAGATTATACCCTGTATACCCAAGTCCAGGTCGCTGATATATATCAAAAGGAGTAGTGGAGACTATTCGTGTATACCAGTGATCCCTGGGGAACTCTGGTATGTCTTCCTCCAGTCTGAAAAACATTCATCTCTGCATTGTATTTTCTGTCCCTTAGCTAACTTTGTACCTTACACTGCCACTGTCCCTTTAATCCCATAGGCTTTAACTTTGCCAACAAGTCTACTGTGTGGTGCTTTGTCAAACACCTTGTGAAAGTTCATATACACATTAACTCCATTACCCTCATTAACCTTCTCCATTATTTCATCAGAGAATTCTGTCGGTATCAAATCCTCTATCAATAAGCTTCTTGAAACATTGAGCTCCGGTTATTACAGATTTTTTAAGTATATAATTTCTATTAATTATACAGTTAAGAGCTCCAGATAAGAAGAAACTAATTGAAACCCACACCTTATCTATAACTTGAGTTCATAAGCTGATTTCCTTGCCAGCAAGCTTGTTCTGTTGGACTAAAGATCATTGTAGCTCCCCATTAAGCTATCTGATCAAAAATATCTGTACTGACGCAAATGCTATTGTATCAAATAAGATTTTTACTTAGAAATCTTTGGTTTTGTACCATTCAGCATTAGTTTGATTCTAAACTCTAGATGTTTTCACTAAATGTGGCCTTGCACTCCTGTCATTGATTACAGCTCCCCTGAAATTTGGGATCTATTATACAATGACATGTTTCCAGTTAGCTTCTCTCATTCAGCAAGTGGACACTTCAGGTTAATCTGCAAGTGCTGTGAGTTAGTTGCGGATCAAAAGTTCAGTGGTCCCTATCTTAGAATTACTATACACCTTAAAGCTGTTGCTAAAAGATATTGCAATTTAAAAGCCATACTTATCCAGCTAACATTACAGTATAAAGCCAAATCAATTGTGTTATTATATTCGCTCACTTTTTCTGATTATTTAGTATGCCAACACATGAGCAACGCACTTTGCAACATGCGCACCTCCTGTCTATGTCTTTGCATGTCGTCCTAAAGCTATTGTGTCACTGGTTTAAAAATCAAAATCAATTTTCACCAACTCCAGGAACCATGACTCCAGATGCTACAATTGTCCAACCTTACTTTGACAATATTATTTTCAAATCTCTGCCTATGATTTAGGCAGGGGCTTCTCTGGCGTTAAATTGCCAACAGAAACTAGGCATGGGGCTACCTTGTTCTGTTGAGTTACGATCAGATGTTTATCGGAACTTTTTAGAATTTTATTTGTCAGCATTAAATAAGATTTCTTCTTAACATTTTTATTCTGCATTCATGTGGCTATTAATTCGAGATCTAATCTAGATATTCTCTTGGGTTCTGCATCTTTGGTCTGTTCTGTAAGCAGAACCTACTGCCCTCATTGCCCAGTATCTAGTCATATGATAGTATGACAAAGGATTGTAACAATAAAGTGCTATATTAAATCAGCTGGATACTGCCTGTTTTGGATGTGCTTCCATGTGCATATCTCTAATGTTCTAAAAGGCAGACTGATTCCCACTTCAGTGAGATGAATTAGTGTTCATAGTTGTTGCATGTGGCAGATTGCGATGCAAGTATGGAGACCTAAGACTTCATAGCATAAAAATGTTTTCACTGTTTCCTTATGTTCCAGTAGTACCGTGAACAAGAAGCCATTCGGCTATGCCTGAAACACTTTCGCCAGCACAACTACACTGAGGCCTTTGAGTCTTTGCAGAAAAAAACCAAGATTGCATTGGAACATCCAATGTTAACTGAACTGCATGACAAGCTGGTTCTTAAAGGTGACTTTGATGCTTGTGAAGGACTGATAGAAAAAGCTGTCAATGGTGAGTATGTCCATTGTCTTAATGCTTTCCTATCCAGACAAAGAAAATGGAGCCATTGATCAAGTTGCAAATTTTTCCTAAATCAGTTCTTGCACCTTCCTCATTCAACATGTTGAGCATAGAGTGGATACGAATGACTAGTGTCCATAGATGATATGGATTTTGTTTAAAGTAGTGTTGCCTGTTTCCACATAGAATGCATGATATATGATGAACATTGCTGTTATGGTCAAGTGACGAGGGGTTGAAGGGCTTTCCTCTTTCCCTCTCCAAGTTGGACCACAATATGTTTAATTCTTGCTTAAAGTGGATGAACTGGCCAATTAAGTAAGCGGTTGATTACTTATTTGCTATGATCATAAGAACCAATCGAACCAGTTTTCTTGAGTTAATAAAAAGGTTAACTTTATTGTACCTAAACCAGACTAATAAAATAATAAATAATGCGCCAACTTTCATTCAGACACTCCGAAGGTTTACGTACACACAAATACGTTAGAGTGCGAAAGGTAGATTTGTTGAGTTAGAGTCCGTAAAAAACAGGTATACAGTCTGTGGAGTTTGGTGATTCGGCTGGCTTCTAGCTGAATTCAGTGGTCCTGAGGCTTTTACTTTGAAGAGGTAGATGACTGGTTAGGTGAGTCTCTTGAAGATAGCGATGCGGATGATTTCCTCCAGCAGCGTTTCTGATTGTAATTGAAGTAGGCAAAGATAGTCAGTCAACAGCAGAATTTGAAAGTTTTTGAGCTGGAATGGAGAGGCAGGGAGAGAGTAAAAGGGACCGCACCCCCCCTCACTTCGGATCTGCTCATTTCAGAGTCCAGTTGCTTCTCCTTTGCAGAGAAAAACACGAGCTTAAAATCACAGATGGGGAGGGGCTTGTCAAATGACAGTCACTCAGTGATTCAAACATAGCAGTTAAAGTATTTCTTGCTGAAGATAGTTCCTCTAAACTTACTGGATTTTGGTTCTTGCTTGGAAATGCAGACTTTGTGTCTCTCTCCTTACAAGCATTGCAGTGTAGGATACAGTGTTGCTAATTAGGTGATCATAAGCTGAAAGGTTGGCTTTGCTGGCAGCTTGTCTTTTTAAAAAAAAAAACAAATTCACATCTCCAGCCAGTGGACCAAAGAAAATTATCATTCAACAAAACACATTGACGTAACATTACAAAGCTCGAACATTTTGTGTGAAGTTCCATTTGTACATTGGGAGCTAAGTGTGGGTGGCTTAGTGAATGGCTGCGTATATTTTGAACATGGCAGAGTCTATCTAATTGGCTGTGCTTTCCTTCAGACTTTCCTGGCCCTCTTAGAAACTGCTCAGCAGAATGTGTCTACTCAAATAACTGGAATAAAAATAGATATTCAAAGTGTAGTTCTATTCAGCAATGGGAGAGTTAGGGTGTTGGAGGGGTGAGTTTTGATCAAATGGCCGTGTCTCATCCTAGTGCTCCATAGCGTGGATGTAAACTGCTCTGGAATGACTTTAACCTCTCCCTATGCACTTGCTGTTTGTTTTGACTTAAAAAGCCTTATTTTTATTCTTTAGCTGTTAGAGGTCCCAACAGAAATGTCCACGAATTTAGTTTCCAATTTGAGGGTTATCACTGGGATTCATTTCTCTCGTCTGACTTGATTCCAGTTTTTGTCTGAAGTACTTATTTGTTCTTGTGTCTGATTGTTGCAGTTGTGAGCTGCGAATTCTGTAACTAAGCTCTGATTTTTTTTTTTTGACTTTGTTTCAGTAATGACCTTCTGTACACCTAGTCTACATCAAACAGTGGTCATGTATTTTAAAGGATTTGAGTATTTCAGAAACTCATAAATCCAAGATTGCACCACACCATCAAGCACAAAGAGAAAAAGCTAATGAATTTAGTGCAGGTCACTCCCATTATTCCTGCTTCACATATAGTTATTTCGAAGTCCAGTCACTGTTTGGTGAATGTGGCAACTATTTTGCTCACATTAGATCCTACTAACAGCAATGCAATGCTTGGCTGGTTAATTTTTTTGTTGCTGTAGTTGAGGGAATATCGACCAGAATCTTGGAAGAACTCCATGGTCATCCTTGAATAGTGTCATTCGATCTCTAAAGATCACGGGGAGAGGCCTAGGTTCATGTCTGGTCTTTGTCTAGAGAGTGCTTCCAGTAATGCAGTACTTGCTCAGTACTGTTTTTTGCTATTTGGAGAGAATTGTCATCAAATGGAATTTAAGCTTCCATCATCCTCTTTCGTGCAGTATGTTCTGGGCACCAAAGTCCTTTGTGAAGTGAGGAGGGAGTGGCCATAGAATTATAAAATAGTTACAGCACAGAAGGAGGCTACTCAGCCCATCATGTCTGTGCATGCTTTCTGCAAGAGTGGTTAACCAGCATTTAGTCCCAGTCCCCCACCTTTTCCCCGTGACTCTGCAAATCCTTTCTCTTGAGAAGAAGAGCTGTTGATGTATGCTGAAAGGGGAGGGTGAACAGCCAGTTGTCGTTGTGCACATAGGCATCAATGATATAGGTAAAAAACGGGATGAGGTCCTACAAGCAGAATTTAGGGAGTTAGGAGCCAAGTTTAAAAAGTAGGACCTCAGAGGTAGTAATCTCAGGATTGCTACCAGTGCCACGTGATAGTCAGAGTAGAAATGAAAGAATAGTCAGGATGAATGCGTGGCTTGAGAGATGGTGCAGGAGGGAGGGGTTCAGATTTTTGGGACATTGGACCGGTTCTGGGGGAGGTGGGACTATTACAAATTGGACGGTCTACACCTGGGCCGGACTGGAACCAATGTCCTTGGGGGTGCTTTTGCTAACGCTGTTGGGGAGGGTTTAAACTAATGTGGCAGGGGGATGGGAACCAAATGAGGAGGTCTGTGGATAGTAAGGAGGTAGTAACTAAAGCCTGTAAGGAACTAGATAATGAAGTCAGCGTGACCTAAGGGAAAGAGTAGGCAGGGAGCAGATGATGAACGCAAAGGGACTGGTGGTCTGAGGTGCATTTGTTTTAATGCAAGAAGTGTAGTAGGTAAGGCAGATGAACTTAGGGCTTGGATTAGTACCTGGGAGTATGATATTGCTATTACTGAGACTTGGTTGAGGGAAGGGCATGATTGGCAACTAAATATCCCAGGATATCGATGCTTCAGGCGGGATAGAGAGGGAGATAAAAGGGGTGGAGGAGTTGCATTACTGGTCAAAGAGGATATCACAGCTGTGCTGAAGGAGGGCACTATGGAGGACTCGAGCAGTGAGGCAATATGGGCAGAACTCAGAAATAGGAAGGGTGCGGTAACAATGTTGGGGCTGTACTACAGGCCTCCCAACAGCGAGTGTGAGATAGAGGTACAAATATGTAAACAGATTATGGAAAGATGTAGGAGCAACAGGGTGGTGGTGATGGGAGATTTTAATTTTCCCAACATTGACTGGGATTCACTTAGTGTTAGAGGTCTAGATGGAGCAGAATTTGTAAGGAACATCCAGGAGGGTTTTCTAGAGCAGTATGTAAATAGTCCAACTCGGGAAAGGGCCATACTGGACCTGGTGTTGGGGAATGAGCCTGGCCAGGTGGTTGAAGTTTCAGTAGGGGACTACTTTGGGAATAGTGATCACAATTCCGTAAGTTTTAGAATACTCATGGACAAAGACGAGAGTGGTCCTAAAGGAAGAGTGCTAAATTGGGGGAAGGCCAACTATACCAAAATTCAGCAGGAGCTGGGGAATATAGATTGGGAGCAGCTGTTTGAAGGTAAATCCACATTTGATATGTGGGAGGCTTTTAAAGAGAGGTTGATTAGCGTGCAGGAGAGATATGTTCCTGTGAAAATGAGGGATAGAAATGGCAAGATTAGGGAACCATGGATGACAGGTGAAATTGTGAGACTAGCTAAGAGGAAAAAGGAAGCATACATAAGGTCTAGGTGGCTGAAGAAAGACGAAGCTTTGAAAGAATATCGGGAATGTAGGACCAATCTGAAACGAGGAATTAAGAGGGCTAAAAGGGGTCATGAAATATCTTTAGCAAACAGGGTTAAGGAAAATCCCAAAGCCTTTTATTCATATATAAGGAGCAAGAGGGTAACTAGAGAAAGGATTGGCCCACTCAAGGACAAAGGAGGAAAGTTATGCGTGGAGTCAGAGAAAATGGGTGAGATTCTAAACGAGTACTTTGCATCGGTATTCACCGAGGAGAGGGACATGACGGATGTTGAGGTTGGGGACAGATGTTTGATTACTCTAGGTTAAGTCGGCATAAGGAGGGAGGAAGTGTTGGGTATTCTAAAAGGCATTAAGGTGGACAAGTCCCTAGGTCCGGATGGGATCTATCCCAGGTTACTGAGGGAAGCGAGAGAGGAAATAGCTGGTGCCTTAACAGATATCTTTGCAGCATCCTTAAACACGGGTGAGGTCCTGGAGGACTGGAGAATTGCTAATGTCCCCTTGTTTAAGAAGGGTAGCAGGGATAATCCAGGTAATTATAGACCGGTGAGCCTGCCGTCAGTGGTAGGGAAGTTGCTGGAGAAGTTACTGAGGGATAGGATCTATTCCCATTTGGAAGAAAATGGGCTTATCAGTGATAGACAACATGGTTTTGTACAGGGAAGGTCATGTCTTACCAACTTAATAGAATTCTTTGAGGAAGTGACAAAGTTGATTGATGAGGGAAGGGCTGTAGATGTCATATACATGGACTTCAGTAAGGCGTTTGATAAGGTTCCCCATGGTAGGTTGATGGAGAAAGTGAAGTCGCATGGGGTCCAGGGTGTACTAGCTAGATGGATAAAGAACTGGCTGGGCAACAGGAGACAGACAGTAGCAGTGGAAGGGAGTTTCTCAAAATGGAGGCGTGTGACCAGTGGTGTTCCACACGGATCCGTGCTGTTGTTTGTGATATACATAAATGATTTGGAGGAAAGTATAGTTGGTCTGATTAGCAAGTTTGCAGACGACACTAAGATTGGTGGAGTAGCAGATATTGAAGGGGACTGTCAGAGAATACAGCAGAATATAGATAGACTGGAGAGTTGGGCAGAGAAATGGCAGATGGAGTTCAATCAGGGCAAATGCGAGGTGATGCATTTTGGAAGATCCAATTCAAGAGTGAACTATACAGTAAATGGAAAAGTCCTGGGGAAAATTCATGTACAGAGAGATTTGGGTGTTCAGGTCCATTGTTCCCTGAAGGTGGCAACACAGGTCAATAGGGTGGTCAAGAAGGCATATGGCATGCTTTCCTTCATCGGACGGGGTATTGAGTACAAGGGTTGGCAGGTCATGTTACATTTGTATAAGACTTTGGTTCGGCCACATTTGGAATACTGCGTGCAGTTCTGGTCGCCACATTACCAAAAGGATGTAGATGCTTTGGAGAGGGTGCAGAGGTGGTTCACCAGGATGTTGCCTGGTATGGAGGGCGCTAGCTAAGAAGAGAGGTTGAGTAGATTAGGATTATTTTCATTAGAAAGACGGAGGTTGAGGGGGGACCTGATTGAGGTGTACAAAATCATGAGAGGTATAGACAGGGTGGATAGCAAGAAGCTTTTTCCCAGAGTGGGGGATTCAATTACTAGGGGTCACGAGTTCAAAGTGAGGGGGGAAAAGTTTAGGGGGGGATATGCGTGGAAAGTTCTTTACGCAGAGGGTGGTGGGTGCCTGGAACGCGTTGCCAGCGGAGGTGGTAGACGCGGGCACGATAGCGTCTTTTAAGATGTATCTAGACAGATACATGAATGGGCAGGAAGCAAAGAGATACAGACCCTTAGAAAATAGGCGACATGTTTAGATAGAGGATCTGGATCGGCGCAGGCTTGGAGGGCCGAAGGGCCTGTTCCTGTGCTGTAATTTTCTTCTTTTGTTCTATGCCAGCTGTCCAACTTGATCTGGACTAGTATTTGATCGTCATGGTTTTATGTATTTGATGTATAACTCGTGTGTTAAGTCCCATCTGAAACTCTTGATTAAACTCAACATGCTCACCATATTGGTTGCAGATGATCCTGATTGATTAGATAATTGATAACGTCAACTATCGTTCAAAGATTAAAATATTACACACTTCCCAACCAATTATCAATCATGTCACAAGGTTATCTCCAATTGCAGTTTCAGTTTTGCTTATCTCTTAAAAGGAAAGTTTTTCTCCAACTTCAAGTGGGAATGGTAAACAGCATGAACTGCTTCAAACTGGTGATTTCACTGAGATTAGAAGACAGTTGGTAGGAACGCAAGAACAAAAGTAGGCCATTCAGCCCCTTCAGCATGTTCCACCATTCAGTTGGGTCATGGCTGATTTGTATCTGAACTCCACTAATCTGGTGTTGATTCATTTTCCTTGATGGTATAATCTAAGAAAATATGTCAGTAGATGTCAGTATTGAAAATTTCTGCTGACCCAACATTTATAGCCTTTTCGGACAAGGGCGTTCCACGTTTGAAATATCCTTTCTGTGAAAAGATGCTTCCTGATTTCGCTGCAGAATAGCCTCCAGAATTAGAGGCTCTAGTTTTAAGTTTGTGCCTCCTTCTACCACTGGAGGAAGTAGTGTCTCTTTACCTACCTTATCAAATCACTGTCACTTCAATTAGATCAGTCCTCACTCTTCTAAACTCGAGGAAATGCAATCTGTTGTCCTAAATTAACCCTTTAAGCCCTGGTATTCTTGTGGGAACAGTGCCACACTGGCGCAGTAGGGATGGTTGTGTGAAATTGGGTACAGTGGAGAGAGGTTAAAGAAGCATCCTACTGCGCAGTGGTTAACCAGATGCTTACTGACACTGGATGCCTGAAATGACATGCAAAATAATAAAATGATACTGCACAGAAGGTGGCCTATGTCAACGTGTTCAGTTTCCTTGTAGCTTCTCAATGTTCTTCCTTTTGCCCATGGCAGAAGAATTGTTAGAGGCATTGTTTGTGCTGCCTTAAATGTCATTAATTTTAAGCATTAAATTGATCATAATAAGACCCCCACCCATAGCAACATTACCTTGCTTTGATAACCTAATCATTTGATTAATCAGTCACAAATCCAGTAGCCTGGTTTGATTCAATAAAGGCAGTGATGTGCTGCCATATTGAACTAAAATCCTTCTGCAACTTCAAATTAAAAAAAAAATCATCCTTAGTTTAATTTTAAGCTTAAGTTGCATGGTGTTGTGACCCAAGCATTGTGATTTTGGGGAAGTGGATATTCTTGCAGACTGGACAATTAAGCTTCCAAGTTGGTCCTGTTTTGCCAACCTGTTCCTGATGCAATGGAAACATTACTGAAATCAGGGAAACATAGAGCAGTTCTTTGAGACATATACTGTTAGTAACAGTGTACCAAAATAACTTGCGTTGCATGTCTGCCTACACATCAATCTATTTGATGCTTCATTCAGCACTGACAAATGCTCTAGCACTTGATGCATTTCAAGTTGACTAAGAATTCTGAACAGTGAAAACTGGAGCTTTTTTGTTTTTCTTTTAAGTTGATTTGTTGTTTTCAGCCTGAGCCATATAGACTGTTAGCATAAAATTAAAGCAAAATACTGCGGATGCTAGGCATCTGAAATAAAAACAAGAAATGCTGGAACCACTCAGCAGGCCTGGCAGCATCTGTGGAAAGAGAAGCAGAGTTAACGTTTCGGGTCAGTGACCCTTCTTCGGAACTAGCAAATAGACTGTTAGCATGGTGGTTATAGAGATCGGGTTTGTGCTCAAATCCATGGAATGCCAAGGGTTCACTGTTTGTTCCGAGAGACAATCTTGGATGCAACATCAAGTTTTGGCTCACAGGACGTGCGTGCTAGCTTATCAAAGTGAGGTCAAGATGCGAGAGAGGCGTGAAGGGGTGGGGAGGAACTGGGTCTTGGGGAAACAGCATATATAGTGTGGTCACTTCACAGTTTGGTGCCATGACACAATGAGGCTGAGTGGAGTGTTTTTTAATTCTTACATTTACTTTAAGATGGCTCACTTTACAATAGGTGAAGAGTTCAATTCTACAACATTAACATCTTACAAGAAAAGTAGGATTTTATAGTGGCAAGGTGTATTGTAATTTTGCACACCACTATGTCCTTGATTTAGTTTTTTTTGGTAAAAGTGTTTGTTCTGTCATACATTCAAGTCATTGCCTTTTTAGATTAAGGCCACTCTGTGAATTCATTCTTCACGCTAATTTAGAAAGTCTTTAAGTTACACAGAGCGTCTTTGTAAGTGAAGCTGATAGCATAGTCACTTAGGTAAATATTGTTTACTAACCATGCCATTTGTTGTCTCCAGTGTATGCCAAGTGATAGGAAGCATCTTTTATCTGACCACCAGCACCTCCCCGCCCCATCCCTCCTGCAGACTTTTATGAACAGAACACTGGGTAACCTTTGAATCAATGTTTCTGCCAAGAGAAGCTCATCATGCTCCCAGTGACTTTGCCATTTGTAAAGGAAGAGCACCTTCCTTCCAAGTGAGCTGAAGATAAATAATTATTTGAGCATTTACCCTCTCCTTTTTAATATATATAATCGTAATATTTTTAGTCAATGTTACTGTGAGCGTGGAGCTACATTCTGCCATTTATATTTCACTTGGAAATGCAAGATTCATTTTTAATCTATAACATCTCACCAGCTCAATGAATAATTTTTTAGGAACCGAACAGCACTCTTCAACCTTAAGACCCAGAATAAAATTAGTCTGCCGTTAGCCTATTTAAATGATATTTAAAATTTGTTTAGAGAAGATTTCTACTTGTGTCTGTTGTACTGAGTTGAAGATTTTTAAAAATACAATAAGACATGTAGATTGAAAGACCAACTGACCTTGAAAATACTTTAATGAGCTGAGCGTTATGAATTGTTTAGGTGCATAGCTGTCAAAGGTTTCACTGAAAGAACAAAAGAAGTTACTAAAAATGTTGCAGAAATGCTTTTTATCAACTAACAAATTTGTGTTCGTGAACTAACTTCTCCCACAATCATTCAAGCATGGTGTCGACTGTTTGCACAACTTAACTGGCACTTTTTCCTTCCGTGTCCAGAGAGCCGTAGATTCCCCCAGACTGAATTTCAATACACCTAGACATTGCTTTTCATTTCATGTAGTATGAATGGGGCACTTCAGCTTGAATTGTGTATTTTTGAGGCCTTATTTTTGAAACCTTAAAGCAGAGTTGTTAGGAGGACTTCCATTTTTTTGTATTAGAACTTGGGATTCTATATTTTTTTAAAAACTGAAAAGGATTTCAGTGGACATTGAGATATCTGGAGATAGCTGAACTTTATGGATGCGTTTGGAAGGAAGACAGGGTCAATAAGAGGGTCCAGTTCCGAAAAAGGGTCACTGACCCGAAACGTTAACTCTGCTTCTCTTTCCACGGATGCTGCCAGACCTGCTGAGTATTTCCAGCATTTCTTGTTTTTATGTCAATAAGAGGGTCCTGGTTTTAACCAGTAAACAAATACAGGAAACCAGGTAATTTCAAGGAAACCAGCAGGGGGTTTGACCTCAGAGCTACCCTTTGTGTGACCAGGGAGAATTTATGACTTGGTATATGACTTGTTTCTGGAAGGTTTTGGTTTCATTTTGGACTGCTTAAAAGCCAGTGGGTTTGGACTAAAGCAGTCAATTGGAATTTGATTTTGATCTGCCTGGAGATCAGAAGAAGAACCAGAAACCTTTCTGTAATGAATTCTTGCTCTTGAAAAAGAAAAACTGGTACGAAGTGGTGCTGTTGCATCCTGCATTTTCGTGGAAACCCTGAATTTGCTGAAATCTTGCAGCTTTAAAAAAGGACTTTATGCATTGAATGTGAGAACTGAGACCTGTTGCTACATCCCTGCTGGAAGACCTATGTGAAATCTTCTACTGTTCAAGTTCCTTCAACACCTACACATCACAGACTGTTGATCAATCACGCCTGGAAAGACTTTGAGTGGCATCCAACTATTTGATTTTGGGACACCTCGCCAAACTGAAGAACTTCCTTCCAGATCATGGCAGTTTAAGTTTTTTTTAATTCCTTTTATTCCTATGAAACAGCTGTAAAGCAAAATCCCTATTTTCTTTCCCGGATGTATGTGCGTTTGTATGAGGGCTAGGAAAAAATAAGGAGCTTCAGTACTAAACTTGTGTATAGATTTTCTTCATTATTGGTTAAGACTTGGTTTTATAATAAACAGTTAATTTTTGTTGTTGGTTAAAGAAACCTGGTTGGTGTGTTTCATTCTGGGGACAAATAAAGTATCTAATTGGCTGTTTCGATAAGTGGGAAAATTTATTGATATGCTGTGACCTGAGGAGAAGTGGGACTGAATTAACAGTGCACTCTTTCCACCTTGGTCGTAACCGAGTTTACACCAGCTAACAAAAGCAGTGTTTACAATTTATAGTAGATTGGTGGGGCGGGGGTGGTGGTGCGGGTGGAGAACGTGCTGATGAAGATTCGGTGTTTTATATTACAGAAAAAATCCCTTCACCTGCAGACAGCCATAAGAACTTTTTGTTTCTTACCTCTAGATTTGCTATTTCAGTTTTAAAATGTAAGTTTAGATGTAGCTTGCTAGATAAAATATAGGATTGAGAAGTCCAGGTCCTAATCCTAAATCTATATTTTCCAAAAGTTTGCTAAATGAGAAATTTGTTCTGTTTTATTGGTTTAACTGGGATTAAATTTTCTGCTTTCTAGTGGCTTACAGAATAAATCCGTTACTTAAATTGGGTGCTTGAGTTTTTAAAAAATGTTTTAAATTTTTTTACTATTTAAATTCTATTCATCTATTTTTCTCTTTGCTGATTAGGTTTTTGTTTTTTTTCGTGACGAATTAAGTTTAGTAAAATCTGGAGCAATGCATTTTGCAAACTTGTGATCTGATATCTCAAATTAAATGTCACATTCTACATATGCTGTCTGTGAAAAGAATTTAATGGCACCCGAGTACCTCTCCCAAAAATGATCTTGGTGTTCTGATCAGATAATAAATGTCCTAGTGCAAATAAAGGCATGTTAAAAATGTGAAATCAATAAAGCCACATTGGTTTTGTAGCTGTGGAATAACATGCAAAAATATATTTTGTTTTCTTTTCAGACGGTTTGTTTAATCAGTATATCAGTCAACAAGAATACAAGCCCAGGTGGACTCAGATCATCCCTCAAAGCAGCAAAGGTAGTGAACACTAAAGAAATGTATGTGATTTTATGGTTTTTTTGGCGAGATGCATTAAGTTAATTTGAACAAGTCAAATTTAATGAAAATTCGATGATATAATTGCTAAACTTAAAGAGAAGGTATAATTGAATCCTACTAATTCGACTTGAGCTAGTATGTTCATTGGATGTTCTGTTTGCAAGTTCAGTGGATGAAGCTAAAGGCAACTTTAAGAAGGACGCATGTCTCAGGAAATTAATCTTGCAGCATTTCAGAGAGCTGGGGTCCAGGTCCAGTGTATGTCCAAGAACCCTGCTTTCGCAAATAACTTTTGTTCACACATGACAAGTTCACCAAAGCATGAGTTTCATTATAAAGCAAGTAATACTGGTATTCTGTGTGAATATTTGAGTAGCAGCTCTGGTGTTAATGGCATTAATGTGGAGACTAAGCTTAAGTGCAGATACTTTTGCTGCAAAACCAAAAGACAGGCATTTATAAATCATATGCCTCATCCTGTCTTTCAGAAGCCTATTAAAGCGATTGGCACATAATTGGCTACTTTGAGGTGCAACGACTGTCTATGTAGGCAAATGCAGTGGCAGTCTTGAACTACGTTATCTGAGAGAGCAAGAAAATAAATGACTAATGCAGCTGTTCTTGGTGGTATTTGCTGAAGGACGAACATTGACTCCTCACTCCATTTTAACGAGTACCATCAGATATTTAACCTTCACTGGAATAGGCAGAATGGTCTTCAGTTTAACCCCCATTAGATAAAACGCCTTCTCACAAACCATATTACATGAAATGGAAACTTCACGTGCTTCTCTCCATAATTTGAATTGCTTTCAAAGGTTCAGGTGTTAACTAATGTTGCGAGCTGTTGCTTTATGACTACAATGGGAGTAGCTCGTGACAGTAATTTAGCTTGGTGCGTGCTTGGTCTTTCAGGATCCATTTTCACTTGTGATGAAACCGATAGTGTTTGACCTATAGAAGTTGATCAAATTCTGTTTTTTTTTCCTGGTATGGTTTTTTTTTATAAAACCCCACCTCCCCATTTATTTCAGTATAAACAGACTCTGATAGAGCTTTTAAGTTCAGAAGTTGACCCTTTTAATATTTTGTTATTTAGAATGCCAAGTGTTAGATATTTTAAATGTTTGTACTCATGGAACCGTTCTTTACAGATTTGTCAGCAGAGTACTAATGTGTAAGTTAGGAGTACTGGGACAAAAATTAGTTTTACTACTTTAGGCTCTTTGGTGGCTCCCCCTTATGGAGGATAATAATCTTTGTGTGGGGAGTTCAACAGATAGCTACAGCCAGTTTGTGCCTGGTGTGCCCCACTGAATAGAAAGCCGAGGGGATTGCTATTGCCTCTCGCTGGTAAAAATGCTCGAGAGCAGGGTTGTCCAGCATATGGCCCACGGGCCAGAATCCGGTCAGCCAAAGTTTTAAGTCCGGCCCACCAATCCTTCATAACGTGTGAACAGAAAAGGGCGAGATTAATTTTGTTCCATTTGGGTCCCCTACTTGTTAGCAGTAAGTAAGCACAGAGTTGCTGCAGTGCAGCCTGTACCTGAGCAGTCACCAGTTGTCGCTTCTCAGTGAGCAGCAGTAATTGGGGGCAGAGGTGGTGGTGGGGACAAAATGATGCTTGTGTGTTTCACGTGGAAGCTCACCAATCAAAAGTGCTAACAGTTTGCCTGCACACAGACCTTCATCCAATAGGAGCGCGGGGGAGATGGGACTTGCTGCGAAGACTGGTGCCATCAGTCGGGTGGGGGGAGCAGCAGTGGTGAGCACACAGATGGGCAGGGTAGGGTGAGCATACAGATGGTAGGGATGGGTAAGCGCACAGTGAGGGGGCGGGTGAGCACGCAGGGGCAGTGGGGTGGCGCGTGTGAGCACGCAGGGGCAGTGCGGGGGGGGGGGGTGTGAGCACGCAGGGGCAGTGGGGTGGCGCGTGTGAGCACGCAGGGGCAGTGCGGGGGGGGGGGGTGGGCGTGTGAGCACGCTGGGGCAGTGGGGGTAGGGGGAGACGGTGAGCACGCAGGGGCAGTGGGGGGGGCAGTGAACATGCAGACCATGGAGCTGGGAGAATGTGAGCACGCAGAGACATGGGCGATGCTGGCAGTGGGAGGTGATGTGCGATTCAGAGTGCGGGGCTGACCTGAGCGGCAGTATGTTTCTGCTTCGGGTGCATGTGGGTGAAGGGAGGAATTGTTGGGGAATGCCCTATTTTTAATGTCTTTATCTTTCTGAAATTTGCTCACTGGCCTCTATATAAGAAATTTACCTTTTTGACCAGGTGATGGAGACGACAGTAGACCTGGAATGAGAGGAGGTCATCAGATGGTAATTGATGTTCAAACAGGTAAGGATGTTATATATTGAATATGGGCGGTAGAGTTAGAAGTTACTTTCTAATGAGTGGGGAAAAAAATGTGCACAGTTGACGAGCAAGAGACGGGGCCATAATTTAACCACTTCCATAAACTCTTCAATCTGTGTAAGTGTTGTAGAGGGGCGAATAAGCATCCTGTTGTTTGTTCCATACAAGAGATAATCCATGTCAACACTGAAGATTAAGCTATTATCTGTACTGGAAATTGCTATGTGAGCGCTTTGCAGAATGAAAAGCAATTTTGTACCTGTAATTGTAGGTTATGTATGACAGCAGGACATAATTTTAGCTTGAAGGATTTTTGGCAGGGAGGGGGTGGAATGGGGAGGTGGCATGTAATCAGTGTTTTGTATAAAAGTTGCTATGTGCAGTTCACTGTGTGTAGTCTCATTTGAGATGACCATGATTTTGCTTGTGCTGCATTTCCCTGACTATTGAATTGGCCGTCAAGGTGAATGGCTGGCTGTGTTAAGTCAAAGAATCATGAGGGAAAAATGGAAGGTTCCTCAACAATCCAGAATGATATCTGTTATGATTTTTCCCTCGAAAATTACTGAATTTAGGCCATAAATGTTCAAATTAGAAAGCAATTTTTAGCACCACTACTTTGCTGACTGGATTTTTGGTTTATGGATGGAATGAAATGATATGCAATATAGGAGCATTAATCGGGAAAGAGATTTTTTTTTTCATTTCAAAGGCTGTCTGCCCTTCTGGCTGTTTACAGTATTAAAAAGATCTATGGAATGGCCTAGAACAAGCTTGACTGCTGCCCGTAGCAACAGTGCCTTATTGACGTCATTTACAGTAAAGGGGAGTGATTGCACAGTCAGCAGCCATGTATTGTAATGGTCGGCACTGGCATGGACCGTGGTACTTCAGAAAAATAAGGACATTGAAAACACCAACTAATAATGTGCTTATTTTTCTCATGAAATTTGTAAATGAATGCTTGCTGATTTGCAATGCATTGTGCAGCCAAGATTGGATTCTCAGAATTATACACTGAAGAATATAAGCTTACAGCTAGCTGCTGAGTACAGGGAATACTGAGCAAAGTCTCCATTTTCTAGGGCACGTTAACTGCTTGTAGTTTAGGGATGAGTAGGATGCATGTTGGAATCAACACACATCTCCTCCCTTAAAGCTGAGTTTGTTCTGCGATTCAACAAGGAAATTTGGTATTTTCAATTTGTATTGATCTCTTTACTGTCATTCTCTTTGCAAATCTTGCGAAGGTTTGACCCACAATGGATTCTGAAAGTTAACAGCAGAGTTTGAGTGTAAGATGTTTATAATTGAACTGAAGACTACCAACATAGTTCACGATGGATATCGGTAACAAAGAGGATAAAGGATACGCAAGATATATGTTTATAGAGCAAGTTAGTGATGTTGACTATAGCACCGGCACAGAAAAGTATTGAACCTTGTCCAAACGTGTTTCCTGTTGAGCTTTTGTGACATTTTTCTATTCTTTCACCAGGTGCTGCAAATGCACTTGCATTGTGTGACCCAGAATAATTAATTGCTATCAGGGGGCTGGGGGTTAGTTTAATCACTAAATATGCATGATTTTTCATTCGTATACTGGACCTGATCCTTTTGCCTGCAGATGTAGTTAGCCATAATCACAAGGTGTCATTTTCACAGTGTGTCGATTGCATTGTTTCCTCCACTCCAGTATATATCAGCTCTGGAATGACCAAACTGAAGCTGGTGGGTAGCATGCAACGTGCAAAGTCGGCAATATTTGCACTTTTATTTCTTCCTCTGCTGCTTTCTTCTCTTTGAATTTTGAGGTCTTGAAGGTTTGGTAGATTTTATTTTTCTTGCCGCTTCCTTATTGTTAGATGGATCCTGAATCTGAGCAGCAGCAACTCGTAGTACCAACAGCTCGATAATATGAATGTGAATGGGACCGCTCATTTAATCTTTGTATCTGGCCCATGATACTTCAGTGTTTGAGCCCAAGTAGTACAAAAAGACAAGACGTTTGGATACTCTGGAATCAACTGATCATGTAAGAAATTGCAACCTTTCACAGAAATTAATTCAGTAGAATGTCCAAAGATCCAAGAATGGAAAGCTGAGATGAGTCAAATCCTGAACTGTTTTTTTCTGGCTTCACTTTTTTATTTGTTCATGGGATGTGGGTGTCGCTAGCTAGGCCAGCATTAGTTGCCCATCCCTAATTGTCCTTGAGATGGTGATGGTGAGCTGCAGACCTTGGGGTGTAGGTAGATCAACAGTGCTATTAGGAGGGGAGTTCCAGGATTTTGACCCAACACCAGTGAAGCAACGGCGATATAGTTCCAAATCAGGATGGTGTGTGACTTGGAGGGGAAACTACAGGTGGTGGTGTTCCCATGCATCTGCTGCCTTTGTCCTTCTAGGGGGTAAAAGTCGTGGGTTTGGAAGGTGTTGTCGAAGGAGCCTTGGTGCGTTTCTGCGATGCATCTTGCATATGGTACACACTGTTGCTTATTCGTTGGTGATGACGGGAGTGAATGTTTAAGGTAGTGGTTGGAGTGCCAGTCAAGCGGCTGCTTCGTTCTGGATAGTGTTGAGCTTCTAGAGTGTTGTTGGAGGTGCATCCATTCAGGCAAGTGGAGAGTATTCCATCACAGTCATGACTTGTGCCTTGTAGATGGTGGGCAGGTATTGGGGAGACAAGAGGTGAGTTACTCGCCGCAGAATTTCGAACCTCTGATCTCTGTTGTAGCCACAGTATTGTATGGCTGGTTCAGTTCAGTTTTTGATCAATGGTGACCCACGGGATGTTGATAGTGTGGCATTCAGCGATGGTAATGCCTTTGAACGTCAAGGGGAGATGGTTAGATTCTCTCTTGTTTCCTCTTATCAGCCCAAGCCTGGATGTTGTCCAGGTCTTGCTGCATCTGGGAACGGACTGCTTCAGTATCTGAGGTGTTGCAAATGGCACAGAGCATTGTGAAATCTTCAGCGAACGTCCCCACCTCTGACCTTATGCTGAAGGGAAGGTTATTGAAGCAGCTGAAGATGATTAGGCAGAGGACACTACCCTAAGGAACTCCTGCAGTGATGTCCTGGAGCTGAGATGATTGACCTCCAACAATCGCAACCATCTTCCTTTGTGCTAGGTATGACTCCAACCAGTGGAGAGTGTTCCCCGATTCCCGTTGACTCCAGTTTTGCAACGGCTCCTTGATGCCATACTCCATCAAATGCTGCCTTGTTGTCAAGGGCAGTCATTCTCACCTCACCTCTTGACTTGAGCTCTTCTGTCCATCTTTGGACCAAGGCTGTAATGAGGTCAGGAGCTGAGTGGACCTGACAGAACCCAAACTGCGCATCAGTGAGCAGGTTGTTGCTGAGCAAGTGTCGTTTGATAGCACAGTCGATGACCCCTTCCATCACTCTTGCTGATGATTGAGAGTAGACTGCTGGGGCGGTAATTGGCCTGGTTGGATTTGTCCTGCTTTTTGTGGATAGGCCATATCTGGGCAGTTTTGCACATTGCCGGGTAGATGCCAATGTTGTAGCTGTACTGGAACTAGAGGCCTGCTACCCGACTCGAACCTGACGGGACTCGACGACATGTGTCGGGATCGGGTCGGGCCCATCTTCAGGGTATGGCTTTCGGGCTCGGGTTGGGTTGGGCCGGGCCGGACACACACTGTAAGTGCTCTGCTGGTAAGTATTGAAATTAAAAACTTACCTGAGCTCGGAGTCCGGGACCAAACTGAGTCTGCGCAGAGGGTGAGTGACGACACTATGATGTCATCACACATGTTCTTGCAGGTTCAGTATCAGGAAGGTAAGTGAATGGATGGTCGGGTCGAGTTGGGGCGGGGTCGGGTCGAGCTCGGCAGAAAATCGGAGGGACTTCGGCCGGGTCGGGCTCTGGTCCGCTGTGGTTCGATCGGGTTTGGGTCAGGTTCTTTTTTCCCAACCTGAGCAGGCCTCTAACTGGAACAGCTTGGCTAGGGACGCGGCTCGTTCTGGAGCACTAGTCTTAAGTACTATTGCCGGAATCTTGTCAGGGCCCATATCCTTTGCAGTGTTGTGCTTTCAGCTGTTCCATGATATCGCATGGAGCGAATCGGATTGGCTGAAGACTGGCATCTGTGATGCTGAGGAGCTCAGGAGGAGGCTGAGATGGAGCATCCACTTGTTTCATTGATGTGCAGTTTTGAGTTCGAAATCTATCCCATTTAACATGGTGGTAGTGTCACACAACATGATTGTGGGTGTCCTCAATGTGAAGATGGGGCCATAAGGACTGTGTGGTTGTCACCCCTACTAATACTGTCATGGATAGATGCATCTGCAACAAGTAGATTGGTGAGGACAAGGCCAAATAGGTTTTTTCCTCTTGTTGGTTCCCTCACCATCTGCTGCAGATCCACACTAGTAGCTATGTCCTTTTAGGACTTGGCCAGCTTGGTCAGTAGTGGTGCTACCGAGCCATTATTGGTGATGGGCATTGAAGTCTCCCACCCAGAATACATTTTGTGCCCTTGACACCCTCAGCGCTTCTTCCAATTGTTGTTCAGCATGGAGAAGCACTGATTCATTAGCTGAAGGAGAGGGCGGTAGGTAGTAATTAGGAAGTTTCCTTGCCCATGTTTGACCTGATGCCCTGAGACTTCATGGGGTCCGAAATCAATGTTGAGGACTCCCAGGGCAACTCCCTTCTGACTGTATACCACTGTGCTGCCACCTCTGGTGGCTCTGTCTTGCCAGTGGAAGAGGACATACCCAGATATGGTGATGGTGGTGTTTGTGTCATTGTATTTTTCCATGAGTATGACTATGTCACGCTGTTGCTTGACTAGTCTGTGGGACAGCTCTCCCAATTTTGGCACAAGCCCCTTGATGTTAGGAAGGAGGAGTTTGCACAGTCAACAGGACTGGCTTTGCTGCTGTAGTTTCCAGTGCCTAGATCGATGCCGGGTGGACTGTTTGGTTTCGTTCCTTAGACTTCGTAGTAGTTTGATACAACTGAATGGCTTGCTAGGCCATTTCAGAGGGCATTTAAGAGTTAGCACATTGCTGTGGGTCTGGAGTCACATGTAGGCCAGACCAGGTCAGGACAGCAGATTTCCTTCCCAAAAGGACTCTCTCTCTCATTGTTTCTGCTTTTTCACATTTTTCCCTGCCTTGCTCATTTGTTCACCTTGTCCTTGTTGATGCCTAATCGAGGAACTTCATGTTTCTTGACGAATGAATAAAACTATCAGTTGACATTTGTGCATGAGCATTGCATACTATTCATCTCGCTAAACTGTTGTTTGCAGGATAAGTCAGTTTGTGAAATCCAATGGAGATATTTTGTTACTTTGGAGGAATAAATACACCACATGGGTTTTTCTGGCCTGACTGCATAAACATGCATGTATGTAACATTGGAAAATGGAAGCAAAAACAGGTGATATTTGAACAAACGTTACACCCAAATCTTTAATCTTC
Source organism: Heterodontus francisci (assembly GCF_036365525.1). Classification (NCBI taxonomy): domain Eukaryota; kingdom Metazoa; phylum Chordata; class Chondrichthyes; order Heterodontiformes; family Heterodontidae; genus Heterodontus; species Heterodontus francisci. The sequence continues at coordinate 61,145,439 of NC_090397.1, read as the reverse complement.
TCTCTTTGTGGATACTTAGATGGAATTATATATGGTCCTCTTGTTCCACCTTGAATAGAGCTATTCGCAGAAACTTCAAGACCTTGGAGACTTGATTTCATCTGATTTGGCAATATAACTGAGCAGCCTATTGGCTATGTTTATTGCTGCCTTATATTGTTTAAGCCAGACAAATAATGTTGATCGGGCCAGGAGCAGTACTCTTTGCTTTTCAAGAATGTCATGAGATCTTAAATGTCCACCAGGACAGTTAAGTCAGGTCATCAGTTTCACATTTTATGTGAAGAATCACATCTCTGACAGTGCAGCACTCCCTCAGTACTACATCAGCTTGATTATATGCTCAAACTAAAGGCATGAGGCATCCATCCCCTTCTTTCAAAAAGACTAATGAGCTGTTTTCATGGGTTAGCTTTGGGCTCAAGAATACATGCTCAGTCACAAGGGCCACCTTGATGATCTGGAATGGTGCTCCACAGTGGTTCTATTAATTGAATGTGACCCACCAATTTGAACTAGATAAAATCACTGGCCAAGTGACACATAACAGGAGACTTCTCATCATTGATAAGCAAGTAGCAATCATGAAATTAGAGGGACCTCCTTGGTTAACATAGCCTTATCGCATGTGCTTTACTTTTGAGCAGTTGAAACTGTACTCAAGCTTTGCAAAAGGAAAGGGCCTATTCTTGTTAAAGAAAACTTCATCATTATTTCTGTTCTATCCTTTTTTTGTGAATTATGCTTACTGCAATAAAAGGTCTAACTCCTATGTTTCTCTGTTTGAAGCTTGAAAAATACAGAAATATATTTGCCAAGTTGAAAACTACTTTTCTGTTTTGGATATTTTTAAAAAATTCATTCATGGGATGTGGGCGACACTGGCCAGGCCAACATTTATTGCCCATCCCTAATTGCCCTTGAGAAGGTGGTGGTGAGCTACCTTCTTGAACCGCTGCAGTCCATTTGGGGTAGGTATACCCACAGTGCTGTTAGGAAGGGAGTTCCAGGATTTTGACCCAGCGACAGTGAGGGAATGGCGATATAGTTCCAAGTCAGGATGGTGTGTGACTTGGAGGGGAACTTGCAGGTGGTGGTGTTCCCATGTATTTGCTGCCCTTGTCCTTCTTGTTGGTAGAGGTCACGGATTTGGAAGGTGCTGTCTAAGGAGCCTTGGTGTGTTGCTGCAGTGCATCTTGTAGATGGTACACACTGCTGCCACTGTGCGTTGGTGGTGGAGGGAGTGAATGGCACCCCATCTAAAAACATTCAAGCGGGTTGCTTTGTCCTGGATGGTGTCGAGCATCTTGAATGTTGTTGGAGCTGCACCCATCCAGGCAAGTGGAGAGTATTCCATCACACTCCTGACTTGTGACTTGTAGATGGTGGACATGCTTTGGGGAGTCAGGAGGTGAGTTACTCGCCTCAGGATTCCTAGCCTCTGACCTGCTCTTGTAGCCACGGTATCTATATAGCTACTCCAGTTCAGGTTCTGGTCAATGGTAACCCCTAGGATGTTGATAGTGGGGGATTCAGTGATGGTAATGCTGTTGAATGTCAAGGGGAGATGGTTAGATTCTCTCTTGTTGGAGATGGTCATTGCCTGGCACTTGTGTGGCACGAATGTTACTTGCCACTTAACAGCCCAAGCCTGGATATTGTCCAGGTCTTGCTGCATTTCTACACTGACTGCTTTAGAATCTGAGGAGTCACGAATGGTGCTGAACATTGTGCAATCATCCGCGAACATCCCCACTTCTGACCTTATGATTGAAGGAAGGTCATTGATGAAGCAGCTGAAGATGGTTGGGCCTAGAACACTACCCTGAGGAACTCCTGCAGTGATGTCCTGGAGCTCAGATGACTGACCTCCAACAACCACAACCCTCTTCCTTTGTGCTAGGTATGACTCCAGCCAGCGGAGGGTTTTCTCCCTGATTCCCATTGACCTCAGTTTTGCTAGGGCTCCTTGATGCCATACTCGGTCAAATGCTGCCTTGATGTCAAGGGCAGTCATTCTCACCTCACCTCTTGAGGTCAGCTCTTTTGTCCATGTTTGAACCAAGGCTGTAATGAGGTCAGGAGCTGAGTGGCCCTGGCGGAACCCCAATTGAGCATCACTGAGCAGGTTATTGCTAAGCAAGTGCTGCTTGATGGCACTGTTGATGACACATTACATCACTTTACTGATGATGGAGAGTAGGCTGATGGGTCGGTAATTGGCCGGGTTGGATTTGTCCTGCTTTTTGTGTTCAGGACATACCTGGGCAATTTTCCACATTGCCGGGAAGATGCCAGTGTTGTAGTTGTACTGGAACAGCTTGGTTAGGGGCGCGGCAAGTTCTGGAGCACAGGTCTTCAGTAATATTGCTGGAATATTGTCAGGGCCCTTAGCTTTTTCAGTATCGAGTGCCTTCAGTCGTTTCTTGATATCATGCAGAGTGAATCGAATTGGCTGAAGTCTGGCATCTGTGATGCTGGGGACTTCAGGAGGAGGCTGAGATGGATCATCAACTCGGCACTTCTGGCTGAAGATTGTTGCAAATACTTCAGCCTTAACTTTCGCACTGATGTGCTGGGCTCCCCCATCATTGAGGATGGGGATATTTGTGGAGCCACCTCCTCCAGTTAGTTGTTTAATTGTCCACCACCATTCATGGCTGGATGTGGCAAGACTGCAGAGCTTAGATCTGATCCGTTGGTTATGGGATCGCTTAGCTCTGTCTATCGCATGCTGCTTATGCAGTTTGGCACGCAGATAGTCCTGTGTTGTAGCTTCACCAGGTTGACACCTCATTTTAAGTGTAGATGATGTTGAATAGGACACATCATTGTTTTCCCAAAAATTTGAGCTGGTAAAGTTTGAAGTGGATGGTGCTGCTGTTCTCTAGTCTCACACCATTACCTCCATTTTGTACTTCTGCACGTAGATACAATTTTTAAGTCAAGCAAAAATTTTTACCAGTAAGGATCAATGTGAAAAAAACAGTAGAGTGGTTTGGGTGCCAAGTCACAAATTAAGAGCTTAGAGACCACTTTATGCGCGAGCCTTGCATTGCTTTGGCTTAACACTGGAAGTGGTCATGAAAATGTGATGCAAAGCTGACGTTATAATTTCTTATGCATACTGAGGTCTCTCCAGACTGGCATTTGAATGAGCTTAGTTATTTTTAGGCAGAGACAAGCGTGGGAGTTGGACTTCAACTTATCTGCTGGCTGTGTTTCTTGCTCCAAAGGCTGCAAGCTGGTACCTGTAATTTCTGTCGTATGACGCCACCTGAAGTTACTTTTAGCTGCTTTTTAACACCTGTGCTTTAAATATATGCCCACAACAGCCTAATATTGATGCTTTTGCAAGTCCGTCTTCTCTTTTCTTATACTGTGTCCCTGTCGCGCACACTTTTTAAACTTTTTTTCACTCGGATAGTTACAGTTCAAAGAGCTCTGATAGTAAGTGCATCAGAATGGCTTGGATCATTTTCCCTCCCTTGGTATCTCAGTGACAGGGCTCAGATACAAGAGACAATTAACTATTTTTGAAGTGTCATCATTGTAACGTAGGAAAATGTGGCAGTTAATTGTGCACAGCAAACTCCCACAAAAAAGCAGTGATATAATGACCAGATAAACTGATTTAATGATGTTGGTTGAGTGATGAAAATAAAAACAAAGTGCTGGAAATGCTCAGCAGGTCTGCAGCATCTGTGGAGAGAGAAACAGAGTTAATGTTTTAGGTATGTGACGTTTCAACAGAACTCCTTGAATAATGTCATGAGATCTTTTACATCCACCTGAGAGTGCAGACAAGACTTTTCCAGTAGGAAGTCACTCAGCATCAAGTATTACATTCTTTTCCAGTCCTGTGTCCCAGTCCACATTGCTAAATCTTCTAATCAACTATATGCACCTGTGTATTCTCTTCCTCCAGTTCCCAGATCCGTCAGCCATCTTGGCCCTGCTTTCTGGAACACTGCTTCAGCCTTTCCACCTCACTATTAGTTGACCTTCCACAGCCTCTTCAAAACCTCTCTTTGATCTGCAGTCAAATCTTAATTATCTTTTTCTGTGGAAATTATATTAAAAATAAATCATTCTAAACTGCTGTTGTACCGAGCTGGGCAAACTGTTAAAATTTGAGATGATCTAGTTGCTCGGAATAAGAATTGGAATCACAATTGCAGTTGATATTTAGATAGTTTTTGTGGGCCAGTTCTTCCTGGACAGTAAGTGTATTTTGTTAGAGACTTACTCTGTTTCAGAATGAGTAAGAAAATCCAGGACACTTAAACTTACTCTAGAATCAAGTGTTAGGGTTAGGGAGGAGGATGGCTGGAAGAAAGTTGACTTCCCTCAATGCAAGTTGTTGAGTGGGCTAATTTGTGATGTGCTCCATTGTTGTCAGTGCTCACTGTCTAGGTTCACACAGGTTAGATTTACATTATGCCTTTCATAAAGCATCCCAACATGCATCAAATGACATTGAATGAGATTAAAACACAAGTTAGGCCACAGCTGGAGTACTATGTACAGTTCTGGTAGCCACACTAGAGGAAGAATGTGATTGCACTGGAGAGGATGCAGAGGAGACTCACCAGGATGTTGCCTGGGCTGGAGCATTTCGGCTATGAAAAGAGACTGTATAGGCTAGGGTTGTTTTCCTTGGAGCAGAGAAGGCTGAGGGGAGATATGATTTGAGGTATACAAAATTATGAGGAGCATAGATAGGGTAGCTAGGAAGAAACTTTTTCCCTTAACAAATGGGTCAATAACTATGGGGCATAGATTTAAGGTAAGGTGCAGGAGGTTTAGAGGGGATTTGAGGAAAAATCTTTTCACCGAGCGGGTGGTTGAATCTGGAACACACTGCCTGAAGAGGCAGGAACCCTCAACATTTAAGAAGTATTTAGATGAGCACTTGAAACTCCATAGCATACAAGACTACAGGCCAAGTGCTGGAAAATGGGATTAGCATAGATAGGTGCTTGATGGCCAGCACGGACACGATGGGCCGAAGCGCTTGTTTCTGTGCTGTATAACTCTATGAATGGCAAGCAATAATACTAGAGGTAAGAGATAAGCTGATAGAAAACAGGTAGAAAAAACTTGTTTTGAGAGTGCAGATCAAAAAGAAGCAAAGTGATTAGATTTAAGAAGGGGGTTCGAGCGAGTATGGATAAGGCTCTACTATTGATGGCTGGTCAAAGGGAGGGTGGGATTCACCTTAGGCTGGAGTTGATGGACCATGTAGGGCTGCAGAAGGTTGCAGAACTGAGGAGGGGCGAGGACCTATAAATGTCAAGAATTTCAGATTGGGTGTAAAGGGACAGCAGGAGCAATGGCACATGATGTGCCAATGGCACTGATAATTGTGCCATGTTTTTGGGCAGGTTGCTGGTTGTGGGAAGTGGAGCTCTGGAGTCAAGCCAGGATTTGGGTGCATGAAGAATGGCTGTTTGGGTCAAGCACAGGACTGCTGCTGATGTCCATGAAATTGTATGCCAGGATGACTCGGTGCTTTTGCCACAGGAAGTGGAGAAAATGGGTAGATGGGAATAAAAAGCCACGAACTTTTTTGGTTCAAGAGAATTCAGTACTGTTTCAAGAATAACTTGGAGGAAATGAACAGAATAATGTAGTTTTACAAAAACAGTTGCAGGTGATCTCAAATTAAATTGACACTCAGCCTGGACAGGGAAAAAAAAGTCTTGTCTGCTGCCCTTGAATTTGGCTCAGTCTTGCAAAAGGAAGTGAGGGTTGTGCCAGATTTGTGTTCAATGAGACTGTTGCAATCTTATGGTTTCTGTGAACTGTAAGAATTTAGAACATAGAAGGCCCTCTCTAAATTCAAACACTATGAGTCTGTTACTGAAGGGTAATTGGAGTTAACAAACTATCATAACCTTATTTAAAATTACAATGCTACCCAAGTGTTTCTGCTCCTCGCCCCCTCCCTTTTTTGTTTGCTTACTGAGGAAAAGAAAAACATCACATGAAAAGGATCAAATAAATCGGCTTCAGCCGTTTAATTGAAAAACTTGTTGAAGCTTTTTCCTCCTCCCCAACCTGCTGAAATAGCCTGCAGACATGTAGAACTAAGTCAAGGGACACGAGGACCTTTTTAGCTCTTTATAGGTCCTAAAAATGTACCATGGTAAACTTGTAATCCCCTTGTGCTGCAAATAGTGTTATGGTATAGTTATTTTTAGATGCAGTGTAAAAATGTTTGTATTTGGCTGAGTTTTCTCTTTAGGGTGATCTGTCTGTATCAGGACATCATTCTGAAGAGGTGGTTTGTATCTTCAAGGGGAACGGAGATTCAGTTGGACAGATTTTTTTTGTTTCAGGAATTTGTTAAGAAATTTAATATTTTTGTGGAGAAGTTTCTGTACCTTTCAGTGTTATGTTTTAGCTTCCTTTGCTTTTGTAGCTTCTACTGTTTTATAGGGCATCAACTCGCCATTTATGTAGTTGTAGTCAGCCCCCTCCCCCCCACTGTCGAGCTGAAACTGAGTGAAGAAATGCAGTTTCACTTCTGAACTCCATTCCCATAAATGAACCAGGTTTAAGGATTTGAAACCACATTTCTTCATTGACTTGGGTTGCATAGCAAAGCATGTTTCAATGTCCTATACAAAGGCAATGCTATAGTACTGCAGTGATGCTTAAACATGCGCTGTTCTGTCTAACTTTGTTGTTGCATTGCCTTTTTGTTAGTATAAACCTTGCATTGGAAACCTAACCAGTTCCTTTCTCCACTGCACCCCCTCCCCCCCCCCCCCCCCCCGCCCCCACCACCCACAAGAAGGAAAGTTATGCCAGGTGTTGGAAATCAACTGTAAAAAATAATATTTTGTAATCTAATAAGCTTGATGACATCACTGTGAAATTAACACTCAAATCCTGAGTTCATAAGCTGCTAATCTACAAGTTTGCCATTGAGAACACCCCCAGAATAGTGATGGTGTGCCAGTGTTGAAACTGGATTGCAGAAGTTTAAGTGAAAAATTCCTGTGGAAAATCTTTGAATAATGACTTTTTTTTCTTTGCAGAAACAGTATATTTATTTGGTGGTTGGGATGGAACACAGGATTTGGCAGATTTTTGGGCATACAGTGTTAAAGAAAACCAGTGGACTTGTATATCCAGAGACACTGAGAAAGAGGTAAGCGTTTTATATTGGCAAGAATGCTGGTGTAGCAGACGTGTAGAATAAAGGTTTAGCTGGAAATTGAAAGGATGTATCAGAGGTTCCCAAACTGGTGGTTAAACTTCCCCTCTCCTCCCCACCCCACATTACCCTACTGAAGCTGGTGCAATGAGGTGGCAGGATAGATTCCACAGAGGATGTTAGTTGTAATTCATTAACAGGTACAGGCATACAATTTGTATTTGGTTCATAGGACTGCTGCAGCATATATCAACTCGAGCTGATTCAGAATGCTGCTGTCTCCAAAACTCGGGCATCCTCGACAAATAGTTCCAGCTGCCCTACCAGTACTTATAATAATCAGTTTAAGTGCATTTTGTTCAGTTTAAAAAAAAAACTATTATTTACCTTCTAGTCTGTGCAGTGTAAATCTCTAGTTACAAAGTATTTACAGCACAGAAACAGGCCATTTGGTCCAAGAGGTCCATGCTACACATGAGCCTGATCCCTTTTGCCATAAAGAAAGAAATACCAACAAGTTAACATCTGTGCTTCAAAAATCTAAGATTCTTGCCCTGAGTTCTGCAGCCCTATGCAGCACCATTTTCTCTTGTCCCTGCATCTAAATCCTCATGAGCCCTTTGGTCCACCTGACGTTTAGAGGGAACAGATAAATACCCTTACTTTCAAAGTTGTCTCTGCATCAAAGATTACTTCATTATCCAGTACTCTGCACCCCATCGAGCCTGCTCTGCCATTCAAACAGATCATGGCTGATCATCTACCTCTGCGCCATTTTTCCCCACTATCCTCATAATCCCTTGATGTCATTCGTATTCAGAAATCTATTGATTTCTGTCTTGAACATGCTCAACAATTGAGCTTCCACAGCCCTCTGGGGTAGAGAATTCCACAGATTCACCACCCTCTGAGTAAAAAAAATCCTCTTCATCTCATTCTTAAATGGCTTGTCCCTTATTCTGAGGCCATGTCCCCTTGTTCTGGACTCACCAGCCAGAGGAAACATCCTATCCACATCTACCCTGTCACGCCCTGTAAGAATTTTGTAAGTTTCAATGCGATTTCTCATTCTTCGAAACTCGAAGGCCCAATTTCTGCAATCTCTCATAAGACAATCTGGATAATTTGTTTTACTTTTCTTGTATTTCATGTTGCTGCTGCTTGCTTGGCATCACCTTAAATGGAAAAAATAAATTAATAGTTAGCATGCACACTCATGGATCCATGATGTTTGCACAAAAAAACTAAACTTATATTTTACCTCCTTCAGCGCAACCCAATGGATTCACTAGTCCCTGTTGCGCACTCAAACAACCTGAGTCTACAGACCCATTCTAGTTCCATATGCAGAGAGTTGTTCATGCTGCACCCAGCTTGCAACCCCAGCCTAAAGAGAGGGGTGGCCTATCCTTTTCCTTCCAATGAAGTTGCTTATGCTGTTATAGTGGCTGGGAAATTCATCTCACTTTCTCCTGCTTCATTGGCACTACTTCGGCGAAAGTATGGTGAAAACCATTAACACACATAAACGGCACATGCTGTCAAAGCAACACCAGCAAGGGGAGAGCAGATCCAAGGAATTTTCCAACCAATGAGTTCTAATAATTGGAGTTCATGTTAAAACCTAAAGAAGCAGAATTAAAACTGCATGGGCTAACACCTATGCACCTCTATCTGCAATAACAATGATACAACATACTGTGCCCTGCATGGGACAAGAATCTCTGGAGAGGTGCTCAGCAAAAAGTAAAGCCTCTGGTGTAATCTAATCGGGTTCAGATGTCATTCTAAACCTCAAAAACAAAGTTTAAGCAGTTCTTAAAAGTCTAAAACCTAGAGATTGATTCTACCTTTAAAATGACTAATCAGTTCATGTTTGGAATGTTTTTGCGCATTCATTTACTTTAACGGTATAGTAGTGCAGCTTTGTTTCTTCCATCTAAACAAAATACCTGGAGTTCCTTATGTTGGTGTATAAGAGCATCTGTCTCGCTATTAAGTTATGAAAAGTTAACAAAAGGAGAAGCATTTTATTTCGGCTATATTTGTGATTCTAGTCATCAATTGGCTGCTGAGAGCAGTTCGGTGATCGCTACAAAAATATTGCTGGTGTTTGTTACACCAGCAACCATGTAAGCTGATCATGGAGAATTTTGTTTGGTAAATGTTTTATATTTTGTACATGTTCTTACATGATAATGCATCAACTGGTTGAGAAAATGCTTCGACTGAGGAAGTGAAATTTGATGTATAAATGCCTAGAAGCACACTCCAGCAGGTAATGTTCTCTATTACGCTAGGTTTGTATTTTATAGGTTTTTGGCTTTCGTCAGCAAGGAAGTCAGGGAAGACTTCTGTCTTCAATTTACCTGGCTTGAATACAGGTCGTGCTGCACCATATAATAGTATAGTTATTCCACTGCATTTTGGAATGGCTACTAGTTAAAATAATGAACCATGGCTGTATTCTATTGTTGGATTAAATTAAACGGCTTAACTATAATAACAATTACTTTATGGTGAGGCCACTGCCTTTTGATTTTCATTGTAAGAATAGAATGAGTCCCATAAGTAGGCATGACTTGCCATGAACCAGTGACACTGCCCATCAGGTTGGTATGGATCATCTGAAAATCTTGGGGAAGAATTTCCCCTGCACTCTATTGTGATCCTGTTAATAAAGAAAGTGTTAATGATTTTGTCGCACATAGCACACCCCTTTATCAGATATTTATAAAGGTTATTTGCTGTGATATGAGGTTTTCCCATAGTACTATTGCTTTCTAATTCTACTTGCATTATTGTCAAAGGGGGAGTAATTCTCTGCATTCTAATACATTTATATTGCAAGTTTTGGAAATGCTGTTGGTTTGTTCCACTGGACAAGGAATCCTGCCAGCGCATGCTCAGAAACTTAGCCTGAGTGGTTTTTGTCCTCTTCCCCCCTTCAAAAAAAAGCAAAGGGGAGTCACTGCTGGATGAGCTGCAGATGAACCTCCAGGCTTGTGCAATAGATTTTCTTCTAAGATGCATTTTTAAAACATTTCCCCAGCTTAATAAATTCTACATTGCAGAAACGGAGTATAGGAGTGGGTGGATGATGCGGCAAGCTATTGAGTACAGTGTGGAGTGCTGCAGTTGGGGTATGCTGGGAGGTACTGTACTGAGCTGTCTGTGTCAATTTGGCACAGAGGGAATGATGGCCACCATCGTCAGAATATTTGAGTTAATTTTGGCATTGTTGCCCACATCATGTTCAGCTGGTCTGGAGACTAGATTGGCTAATAACTCATGTGCGCTCTCACTCTCTTCAGAATGAGAAAAATTACCCTTTTTCCACAGCTGTAATCTGTGCCTATATGAATATTTTGCATCTGTAAGCACTGATGCAAACTATAATTGTGTGGCATTTATGGTTGTGGAAAAAATAGCACTTTTAAAATTGCAAATCAAGTTCATTGCCTAATTTTCACTGCGCCTAGCAGTGTCAAGTAGATTTGTTGAGTGCCATTCCTGCCAAATGCTAATAGTTGACAGGCCACTCTCCGACATAGTCATATCTTCCTACCTTGACTGCTACTATCAAAATGTTGGCAAATATTCAAAAGGAGAAACTGAGCCCCTTCTGACTTTGTTCATTTGGTCTTAAAGTAGCAACCTTAACCGAAAAAGTTAAGCATCTGCTCTTTCAAGAATTCCTTCAGCAGTTCTCACGATAAATCTGAATCCTGCCTCTGCTCTATGTGCATGCGTCCATTGTGCAACATATGAGATCATTCATGTAACTTTGCCAGTGATAGAAAACTATTCTGAACCAAATAGTTTCAGAAGCCCTTATTTAAGCCCTTAGTTGTAAAGTGCAATTTTTGTTTATGCTTGCCAAAATAGATGAAGGGATAAGGAAGGAACTGGCATTTATACAGCGCCTTATGCCCTCAGTAATCCCAAAGCATTTAGCAACCAATGAATTGCCTTTGAAAGGTCGTCTATATTGTGTAGACAAGCATGGCAGCCAACTTGAATTCAGCAAGGCTCGCAAATAGCAAATTAGTTGAAAGATCAGGTAAGTTTGTGTTACTGGTTGAAGAAGCTATGTTCGCCAGGTGACTGGGAGAACTTGCTGCTTCTCTTTGAATAGTGTCATGGAATCTTTCAGACTTCTATAAATGGGCTGAATTTGAGACCATGCAGTACTGCCTCAGCAGTGCACTGAACTGACAGCATAGATGATGTGCTGCAATCTGCATGTGCAGTTTCAATCCTCAACCTTCTGAATCAGAGTAAAGTGTTACCAATCCAGACAAGCTGGAACCTAATAGGAGTGTGAGACTCATTTCTAATAGTGAAAAATGAAACGGCAAATGCTGGATATTTGAAATAAAAACAGAAAATGGTGGAAATGCACAGCAGGGACAGATCCTTTGTCTGAACTGGTAACTGGGAGATAAGAGTCAACATGAAGACAAGAACTATGGGTAAAAATCAACCGTGAGGAAGATTAACTTTTGTCAGAGGAGTTAATGGGTGCAAGTTCAGCCAAAGCAGGCTATTGAAAAGCTTGAAAGACTGGAGTATGTCTGGGTGATGTACAAAAATTGTCTTAGTGGGGCATTGAAAAGTAATTTTCAAGGACAAAATGTTTTGATAGCCATATATGGTTGATTAACATGCATGGGAAAGATTCTGACATAAAAGACAAGATTGCAAATGTAGGAACTAAACATATAAAATACCAGGCATTCAAATTTGCCACACCCTAAACGGCAAAGACAGTTCCAGTACCTTGGTTACTAATGATTTATCAAAATAGCGTTCCGATCAAAGGTGTAGATCTGAAAGACCAACCTGCACCATGTGCTTGAGGATCACCTGCATCCACCAAAATGGGGGGACTAGAAAAGCTTTGAAGTTAATAGAAGTGAGGGGTTATCTTTCAGTTGAGACATTGCACCGCAGTGAAGTTCTCCCTGGTGTCCTGGCCAATTCTTAGCCCTCATTCAGCATCACTAAAATGGATTATCTGGTCATTATCACAGTTTGTGGGATTTTGCTGTGTGCAAATTAGTACAGTGTTTCCTACATTATGACAGTGACTACATTTCAGAAAAGTACTTGATTCATGTAAAGTGCTTTGAGGCAGCCTGAGGTCATGAAAGGCGCTACATAAATGCAAGCTCTTTCATTGTTCTTTACTTGTCAGTTGGATCATAGAGATGCTACATTCGCTTCTGAAAATGAAACTCAAGGCTCCAGGGGAGAGAGAAGGAAAGAGAATAGCAAATTTGTCTTTGCAATAGCTGCAAATAGGCCTCATAGTATTCCCACAAGGTAGGGCATGTCTAACTCATTTGGTATTCTATCATGGAGCACAGTTATGTTAATTTAAAAATATATAAATTTGTCGAGTTTCGCAGCAACTGTTTTATTTATGAAGATAGAGGTTTGGCCCATACCAGTTGAATTTAGTAGGGGCATAGTCCTTTAGAATCTTGTCCAGCCAGCCATTTTCAATTCATGAGATCCCAGACAGTGAATCGTGGTAGAGTATTCGACAATGCAGGGCACCACAGATGAACACAATTTTTGCATCCACGTTACATGCCTTTTCTGACGCAGGTCAATATTTAGCATTAGCATCAGGGTTCCTGGCTAAACTCTTGGCTCACACCCCGTGCCACACCTTTCTCAAAGCCAGAAACACAGAAATTTTATGGTATTCGAACTTGACTGAGATCAGATATGAAGCAGAGATTGTATCTGGATCTTTTCCGGTATGTATGCTCAATAGAACTCTTTTAGATATAAACGATTATGAAAGGAACTTGCTCACTAATTGGAAGGAGACTTGTTCAGGAGCTTGGTTGTGCATATTTATAAGTTAAATGCATAATTTTTTTCAGATTTGGGACTGAGTAGGTGGCATTTGAGGGTGAATGCTTTAGCTTAGGGCGGCACAGTGGCACAGTGGTTCGCACCGCAGCCTCACAGCTCCAGGGACCCGGGTTCGATTCCGGGTACTGCCTGTGTGGAGTTTGCAAGTTCTCCCTGTGTCTGCGTGGGTTTTCTCCAGGTGCTCCGGTTTCCTCCCACAAGCCAAAAGACTTGCAGGCTGATAGGTAAATTGGCCATTATAAATTGTCACTAATATAGGTAGGTGGTAGGGAAATATAGGGACAGGTGGGGATGTTTGGTAGGAATATGGGATTAGTGTAGGATTAGTATAAATGGGTGGTTGATGTTCGGCACAGACTCGGTGGGCCGAAGGGCCTGTTTCAGTGCTGTATCTCTAATCTAATCTAATCTTAGCCTTGGTAAATGAGCTGATTTTTTTTGAACTTTTAAAACCATTTTTAATATAATAGCAGTGTTCACACTCCTGCATATCTCGGGCAATTCAACACAATGGGCGGCACAGTGGCGCAGTGGTTAGCACCGCAGCCTCACAGCTCCAGGGACCCAGGTTCGATTCTGGGTACTGCCTGTGCGGAGTTTGCAAGTTCTCCCTGTGTCTGCGTGGGTTTTCGCCGGGTGCTCCGGTTTCCTCCCACATCCAAAAGACTTGCAGGTGATTGGTAAATTGGCTGTTGTACATTGCCCCTAGTGTAGGGAGGTGATAGGGAATATGGGATTACTGTAGGGTTAGTATAAATGGGTGGTTGTTGGTCGGCACAGACTCGGTGGGCCGAAGGGCCTGTTTCAGTGCTGTATAAATAAATAAATTAAAAAAAAAATAAAATAACAACCTGAGTAACTTAAACCAAGGATCTGAAGGATTATTCTGAATACCTCTGTAGTTGTGTAACTCCCTATTGAAGTATTGTTGGAGTGGATTTTGTGAAAATAAAAAAAACTATTCTTTCAAGTTGAAGCGTGAAAGCCATTGCTGTATTTTGGATTGTAGGATAATTATTTCAAAAGCTTGGCTACCTTCTGTCCCTGCAGTGCTAGTTTTTAGTGTACAAAAATGCTTAAGTTGCTTTGATCATGAACTTCAGGGAGGACAGTTAGCTTGCCAATTTGAAATCCTGCCTCATCTTGCACAACATGGATGGATAGAGGAACACTTCATTTCCAGTGTTTCTTGGCACCATTCACAAATAAATTGATGTCAATCAATGGTGGTGACTACTGAAGCCAGTAAATTTATGAAGCATTGCTAACTTGGGCATAATTTTCACCCTCCTAACCTAAAGGTGGTGACTTTTTGATTGGTGGGTTATGGTTCTGGTTCTGTAGGTTTTGGCAGCCCTCTGATATCTTGCCCAATCCAGTGGTGGAGCCATTGGGGAGTCGGCTTCCCCTTCCTCTCTTTCCCCTTCCTCTCCTTCCCCTTCCTCTCCTTCCCCTTCCTCTCCTTCCCCTTCCCCTCCTTCCCCTTCCCTCACCACCCCCAAATCGCTCTGAGGTCATCACATTATTTATGTCGGGACTCGGCCATACTTCCGTGAGCCTGGCTGGTGAGCATGCCCGACCTTGCCTTGGCCTAAAGCCCACAGGCACACTTTCTCATAGGAAGTGCAGTTAAGGCAGGAAGTCTGACTGATTTCTATCCTTGCAATCCCGCTTCCACCCTCAAAACTAGCTAGGGCTGAACTCAGTTCTCAGTTGCATGACTGATAGATCAACTGATTTGGCAAACTGGGGTTTGAATCCGAATTGATGATCTGTTTGGCTCAGTGCCACAATGACTGACAACGTTACCTACAAAAATCATCAGGGAAGCTGCAGCATCTCAGTTTAACTGGTAAAGTTTATAATGCTTGGGCACCACCATCCGGCCTAAATCTGCCAATAACTCAATGTTTCAGATGTTGGCGAACAAAAAATTGCTGGACAAAAATGTTTCTGTTCAGTCATTCACACAAATTACAATTAAAAACTTAGGTATATGATTAATCAAAGAATTTGAATTAATACAGTGCGTTTCACGTCTTTAGGATGTCGCAAAGCACTTTGTACCCAATGAAGTATTTCTGACGTGTAGTCGCTGTAATGTAAGAAACGTGGCAGCCACAGCAGAATTCCACAAGCAGCAACGAGATCGTGACCAGATAATCTGTTTCATTGATGTTGGTTGAGTGATAATTATTGGCCAGGAAAAGGACTTGTTTGCATGACTTGTATTTTTATCATTATTTCCAATCTGCTTTTCCATTCCATGATTGCACAAGAGTATTAGAAGCTGACTATAACTGCACCTTTATTGAAAAATAATCTGCAAGCTGATGAGTGTGAAATTCCTAGTACAGGATGTATAGCAAGCATGGTGTCCTTATTTAATTGTTCATGGTCTCTTCAAAACTATTCTGTCTGAGGGCGTGAATTTGCATTATTCCCATGTAGAGTTTTCTTGTGTTGAGTACAACATATAATGCAATTACTTTGTTAAATTTAGTTTGTAACCATCTGCAGTTTAACTTTGTGGTTTTAGGTCTCCAGTAGATAGCTTTAATATAGCATAAACTCCTCTTTACCTAAATCATTCTAAAGCTGCTCTGTTTATAATAATTTGGAAGCTTTCTTCCATTCATCCCCCTTCCCTTCCTTTCCATCATTAAACTCTTCCTGTCAATGGGTTGGAAAGCAACACAGGTAACGTTGCGTAAACTGTACTAATTTATTTCTTCTCTTTGCTCCCCTTCATGTCTTTTGCAGATAATCTATCTGCTTGTTATGATAACCTTGTCGTAGCAATGACTCAAACCACTCATGCTGGCCACAAGTGACCTTGTTTCATTGTGTCTAAGTACAGGTCTGTCTTTGTGATTCTGTAGAGCATTAACAGCGAATGGCCTGCATGATTCTTTTGCACGGAATGTTGCAAGGGCTGAATGCAAGTAAAGCACTTAATTATCTTTCAGATTGGATAGCAGTGAGCTGTTTCTCTCCATCAGTGCTCTTAGAGTTTGTGAAATTAGCTTGGGCAGTTTCTATCCACTTCCTAGTGTCCTGGCCAATATTGATCCCTCAACCAACATTACTAAAGACAGATTATCTGGCCAATGTCATATTGCTGTTTGTAGGAGTTTGTAGTGTGCAAATTTGTTGCTGCTTTTCCTACATTACAATAGTGACTGCACTTGAAAAGTGTTCTGATGAAAGGTCACTGACCTGAAACGTTAACTTTGCTTCTCTCTCCACAGATGTTGCCAGACCTGCTGAGTATTTCCAGCACTTTTTGGTTTTATTTCGGATTTCCAGCATCTGCAGTATTTTGCTTTTACTTGAGAAGTACTTAATTGGCTGTGAAGTGGTTTGGGACGATTTGAGGTCTTGAAAAGCACTGTATAAATGTAAGTCTTTCATGTAGTTACACAACAGAAACTTCACAAAACTGAGCACTAAACTTGACTGTCTCTAACACCACAAGGATGGCTAGTTCATGAAATGGAAAAATTGACACTGGCACACTACAGTTCAGAGATTGGTATTGAAATGAGACCAGACAAGTTTTACTCTGCAGCTGTCTGCTATCCCCTAACCTGTGTGTGGCTAATGCTGAGTGCCAAAGGTAGAAATATATCCTTTGCAACAAGATCCCTTACTTAGAAAGGCCAATGGGAGTAAATTTAGCCAAGCGTTGTGCAGAAATTTCCGTCAAGTGCAGTGGTGCGGATGTGACATTGCAATGTTAATTTGAAACTTGGAAAAACACCGAGGAGTACAGTTACAGACATTTACTTCACAGAATTGTTATGGCGGAGAAGTGTCTGCGCCTGCTTTCTGAAAGTGCAATTTACTTAGTGCCACTCCCTGCCCTCCTTCCCCTAGCCCTGCACATTCTTCCTTTTCAGATGACAATCCAATTCGCTCTTGAATGTCTCGATTGAACCTGCCTCCACCACACTGTCAGGCAGTGCATTCCAGATCCCAAACACTTGCTGCGTGGAGAAGTTTTCCCTCATATCGCTATTGTTTCTTGTACCAATTACCTTAAATCTGTGCCCTTTTTGTTCTCGATCCCTCCACCAATAGTATCAGTTTTCCCTATATACCCTGTCCAGATCCCTCATGATTTTGAAAATATCTATCAACCTGCTGTCAACCTTCTTTTCAAACGGTCCCAATTTCTCCAATCTATCCACGTAACTGAAGTTCTTCAATCCTGGAACCATTCTCGTGAACCGTTCCTGCACTCTCTCCAATGCCTTCACATCTTTACTAAAGTGTGGCACCCAAAACTGGACACAATACTCCACTTCAGGTCGAACCAGTATTCTATACAAGTTTAACATAACTTCCTTGCTTTTGTACTCTATGCCCCTACTAATGAAGCTTAGGATGCTCCATGTTCTATTAACTGCTCTCTCAACCTGTCATGCAACCTTCAATTAATTTTGCACATATACACCCAGGTCTCTCTGCTCTTTTTTAAAAATTCATTCATGGGATGTGGGTGTCTCTGGCCAGGCCAGCATTTATTGTCCATCCCTAATTATCCTTGAGAAAGTGGTGGTGAGCTGCCGCCTTGAACTGATGCAGTACATGTGAAGGTAGGTACACCCACAGTGTTGTTAGGAAGGGAGTTCCAGGATTTTGTCCCAGCGACTGTGAACACCCCTTTAGAATTGAAACTTTTATTTGATTTTGTCTCTCCGCATTCTTCCCACGAAAATGAATCACTTCACACTTCTCTGTATTAACTTTCTTTTGCCACTTGTTAGCCCAATCCACCAACCTGTCTATGTCCTTTTGAAGTTCTACAATATCCTCCTCACAATTCATAATGTTTCCAAGTTTCATCTACAAATTTTTAAATTGTTCCCTCTACACCAACTCTAGGTAATTAATATGTATCAGGAACAGCAAAGGCCTTAAAACCGAACAAAGAACAGTACAGCACAGGGACAGGCCATTCGGCCGTCCAAGCCTGCGCCGATCTTGATGCCTGCCTTTTTGATAAGAGATGACTGAGACTATCTACACTCCCTTCCCTAGGCTCATCATCCCCCAAGTCCTTCTCTTTGGTGAATACTGATGCAAAGTACTCATTTAGCACCTCGCCCATTTCCTCTGGCTCCACACATAGATTCCCATCTCTTTCCTTGAGTGGGCCAACCCCTTTCCCTGGTTACCCTCTTGCTCTTTATATATGTATAAAAAGCCTTGGGATTCTCCTTAATCCTGTTTGCCAATGAATTTTCATGACCCCTTTTAGCCCTCTTGACTCCTTGCTTAAGTTCCTTCCTACTGTCTTTATATTCCTCAAGTGCTTCATCTGTTCCTGGCCTTCCAGCCCTTACAAATGCTTCCTTTTTCTTTTTGACTAGGTTCACAATATCCCGCGTTATCCAAGCTTCCCGAAACTTGCCAAACTTTTCTTTCTTCCTCACAGGAACATGCTGGTCCTGGATTCTAATCAGCTGATGTTTGAAAGACTCCCACATGTCAGATGTTGATTGACCCTCAAACAGCCGCCCCCAATCTAAATTCTTCAATTCCTGCCTAATATTGTTATAATTAGCCTTCCCCCAATTTAGCACTTTCACCCGAGGACTACAATCGTTGGGCAGCTCCACTACAAACCTTCCTCCAGTCTGGAAAACATCTGTTAACTGCTAGGTTTTCTGTCACTCAGTATATTTCGTATCCATGTTTGTACTGTTCCCTTTATTCCATGAGCTGTAACCTTTCTCACATCTATTGTGTGGTACTTTATCAGATGCTTTTTGAAGCTCATGTACAACAAATCAACAGCAATGCCCTCATCAACCTTCACTGTTAACTCATCAAAGAAAAACTCCAAGTTAGTTAAACACTATTTGCCCTTCACAAATGATACTTAAATTTGGTTAAGTTTAGGGAGCAAATTGAGCTGTACTGTACATGTGGTTGCAGGTCTGTCTGATTAGGATTTGTTTAAAAGCATTGCAGTGTTACAGAAAAGCCTCCTCCCCACACCCAGTAACGTAATTGCTGCCAGTACTGCGTGGAAGTACACATTTTCAACTGGTACTATATAGCTATTGCTTTTGCAGTTTGTCATTATAAGTAGAGGATATATGACTTGCGCCTGCAGTTGTTAATCTAATTCTATATGCAAACTCATTGTACAAGTCACGTGCAACATTGTTACACCAGATCATGGGCATGTGTAGAAGCCTCATGTCCTATTCAGTTCAGATTAAGCACAATGATTATTTTTTTCTAATTGGTTAAAGTTTGAATTCATCTTTTTTTTATCATGTTCAGTTTTTAAAGGTAATTTGATCCAGGAATACTGTGTGGAAATAATTCCTAACTGCTAGTTATCTCTGTAGGGCTTGCTATTATCAGCCTCTTCTGATGTAGTGAAATTAATCGCTTTCCTTGGAAAAACAAATAGTGCATAAATGATGCAAATATGTATTTTTGAGTAAAATGGTGAATATTTTCAGAAATTAGTCTAGATTAATTTAATATCTTTTGCACAAGCTTTGTTGTTCCTCTCTGAATCTGTACTCTGGCTTGATAATTTCTGGGAACACCACTTGCTAAGCATGCAGTGCTGCACGAGGATTCATAGGTGGTGGTAAATGGCCAACAAAGTCAGAATTGCACCATCATATCCACAATGTAGATATTGTTTGATTCCTAATCTAGACTGGCACTTCACTGGCGTACTGAGGGAGTGCTGTACTTTCGGTGGTGCTGTCTTTGAGATAAGGCATTAAATCGAGGCTCCCTCTGCCCTTTGAGTCAAATATAAAAGTTCCTTTGGCCCTATTTAGAGAAGCTGGGGAGTTCTGTTGGTGGTCCAGACATTATTTATCCTGCTATCAGTCCATCTGCTGCTGAAACCCTCATCCATGTTTTTCTTAACTCCAGACTCAACTATTCCATTGCTCTCCTGACCCGCCTCCCATTTTCCACCCTCTGTAACTTTTAGCTCATTTAAAAGTCTGCTGCCTGTATTCCACTGGCTGTGTCCACATTTAACCTTGACTGTATTTCATGCATAAAGCAGCATTTTGTTTTTTGTAGCTGAGCATATCACTTTCTCCTGTTCAAATGACTGCTCTGATATTAGTAGTTTTGTAGTTCATTTTGCAGTTGCTAAATTTTTGACTTGAACCATGAGGTGGATTTACACTTTGTTGTGAGTTCCCAGTTGATTGATGCTGGAGGATCTGAACTTGAGGTGGAGAACTATTTGAAGTTTCAGTTTTAATATTTGATTTGTAATGGGTTGTGATCTCAATCATAGTACTTGGTGTTGCAGACACTTGAAATGTGTACATTCAGATTAATTGAAAGAGAGTGGGTGAGTCAGCAGGTGCTTTTCTCCACTTCATTATCTGTATAGTATGAAGCAGTTACCTTCGTAATAGGCAGAGAGATTCATGACCAAGGACACTAATTCACGGTGTTAACAGAAAAATGAATGGAATTGTAGCACTGAATCTCCAAAATCCCAGTATCTCATGAAAGAAAATTAAGATTCGACTAATTCTGTCAGTACGATCAGTGCCTTGCTTTTGGCACATATTGTTCACTGAGCTGTAGGTTTGTCTTGAATTTAGTAGATTCGTACTTCTTCAGTGTGAAGCATACCTGAAACTGTGCATTGCAGGATGTTGCAGTGTTAAGATGTACTTTTTGGGTTAATTGATAAGTTTACAGTGTTTGGATGTGAAAAGCATTTCAAAGCCATTGATTTCATCCTCCCACTGTAGCACTCTAGTGTCTTCCCATTACATCTTCCAGCCAGAGGTTTCCTCATAGCCATGTGTCTGATATCCAGCACTTCATCATTACCTTGCAGGATGTGCAGGCTAGGTTGTGAAGTCCTTGATTGGGGCTTGAAATCAGAACCTTCTGATAGCTAAGTGTTAGCTAAGCTAACACTTAATGTAATTAATGCAAAAATCTCTGTTTTTGGAATTTGTACAGCATGACTTTATCCTGAAATATTCATTTGTTTTTTTTTTACATGAACGTGGTTTGCATCTTACTGCATCCTCACAGATTATAGTACAGTGTGGTTTGATAGTTTCTGGGGGAACTGCTTGCTTCGCGCACGCACCCACAGTGTTGTCCTGGTGTTGCAGATAACTAATGCTATATGTGGTTTTCTGGTCCTGTGTTGTATAAAACAACTTTGTGAACATTTTTGCCAGTATAAGATTCTTTATCCTAAACCTATGGAGATTGAGAACCTTGATGCAAGGAGCAAAGGTAGTTGCATTTCGTTTCAAGGAGTGCTTGAGATTTGTCAGTCTCAAATGTTGACTGGTATTCCTAACTGTCCTGTTACTGTTTGGAAGCCATCTGACTTCCACACACATCTCCACCCCCACCACATTTTATTATAAGAAATTGAACATTACTAATGGACTGCAAGTTGAAACAAGGATACTGGTAAGCATTTAGCAACTAACTGACAAGGTATAAACAATTTTTAAAAATGTTCAAAACATTTCTTTGAGGAAAAGAGGTCACAGACATCGGTTGTCACACCAGTATTGTCCTGGTATATATTAACACAGTAATATACATTTTTAAAAGATTGAAGACACTAGGTTATTTTGTCTTTGAGGGTTATTTTTTGTGAATTGAGTTATTAAGGATCAGGTAATTACAACTGTTGCATTCATTTCTGTTGGTGGCATCAGACATATTTTACTCCAAACAGTGTTTTGTGATGTCCGTATTCATGAAAGAAGTGGGTTCATTTGCAATCATATTTTGTTTTGTACAGCCTGCTATGAATAAATATTCAACCCACTAGCTGAAATATTGGGACCATCACGTTCAGCCAGTATGCATGATGGCTTGTATACTGTTGTTCAAATTTGTATTATTTAAACAGCTTTTCATAGTTCTCAGCCTTTAACTTGTCATTCTTCCCTTTCACTTTTATTTCCAGAGTGGCCCAAGTGCTAGGTCTTGCCACAAGATGTGTATTGACACAACAAGGCGACAGATATACACGCTAGGCCGTTATTTAGATTCTTCTGTGAGGAATAGCAAGTCTCTGAAGAGTGACTTCTATCGCTATGACATAGACACTAATAAATGGACATTGTTAAGTGAAGATACGGCTACTGATGGTGGACCTAAGTTGGTGTTTGATCATCAGGTATGATACAATGGGGTCTTGAAATTCAGTTCACAAACACTTGTTAGCCTGTGCTCATAGTAGATGTCTGACAGTATTGAAGCCTCATTTAGGTATTCAGAAAATATGCTGTTTTAAGGATTTATGTAGATTTTTCCAGTTTATTCATCTAAAAGTGGCCAGATGGAGATTATTAATAGCGACCACTAATGTCACTTCATCCCTGATCAAGGATGTGACACATTTCGTTTTCTTCTCTCCTTCAAAGATTAAAACTGATCTGATCTTCTGGAATAACTTCTGTATGGGCAGGATTAAAGTTAACCTACAGTTGATTCCATGTTTATTCCAATAAATCTGGTACCAGAAAAATTATTTCTTCTTAGATGTGCATGGATTCCGAAAAACACATGATTTACACGTTTGGTGGGAGGATATTAACTTGCAACGGAAATGTTGATGACACTCGAGCTAATGAACCACAATTCAGTGGACTTTTTGCTTACCATTGTCTGTCTAACACTTGGAAGCTACTTCGAGAGGACTCGTGCAATGCTGGACCAGAGGATGTGCAGTCTAGGATTGGGCACTGCATGCTCTTTCATACTGTAAGTATATTAATGTCCCCTCAAGCCTGTGATGCAGATTTTTTACTTAATTTTAATTAAGTACGAGACACCAAGTATTTAACGATATTCCATTGAGTACTTAAACGACTGAATTTAAATAGTGCTTTATAACACTTGAAATATCTTAATGCTTTGCAATGGCAGAATTTACTTTTGTAGTACAGAGATTACTGTTATGCAGATAATTACAACATCAGTTTTGCTGGCAGCAAGACCGCACAAACAGCAATAAGATGAATGGCCCATCTGTCTGTTTTTGGTGCTGTGATGCTGAAGGCAGAATATTGCTCTTAAAAACCCATTTGAAGTGATGTAGTGTCAACAGGAAAGATGGAGCAGGAGAGAGCAGTGCTGCAGAGGTAGGCTCTAAGAGAGGTGCTAGAAAACTGGAGTGGTCAGTCATGTTGAAGACAAAGGAGAAGTTGAGGATATGAGACAGTGATGCATGGTTGGAGTCACACAGGATGTGGGTGACAATGACCAGTATGATCTTTGTGTTGTGGGTGAGGCAGTTGCCTGATTCAAGATCTCTCACAAAGAGATAGTGGAAGCAGAAGGGTCAAGCTCAATGCTTGCAACTACCTTTGGATATGAGATCAGATTTCGAAATTGTAAGGAGGGAGTAGTGGTGATGCGACATAGTTCAGGACCTGTTGTCAAATAAGTAGCGGAGGCAGTCATGGAGGAGAAGGCCAAAAGTAGTGTTGTCATCTTGGGTGATGGGTGAGAGACAGCAGAAGTTGGTGTGCAAGCGATATGGGAGATAGATTTTCCAGAGATAGAAGGCTATAGTGAGATGTTTTGGTGATGCAAAAGATCATGATGAGGGATGAAGAAGTAATTGGAGTAATGTATTGTTGATAGAGTCCTCAGATGTTTGAAAACAGCAGGTGATAACTGTCCAGGCAATACCATGTATGTGGATGGGCGAACCACTGGCAAGTTGGGTTAAGGAAGGTGAGTGGGGCAGGTACATTGGTATTGAGGAGGGAGGGCAAGTTCAGCTGGAGCATAGAGTCATTGAGTTGTACAGCACAGAAACAGGCCCTTCGTCTCATCATGTCCATGCTGGCCATTGAGCACCCGACTATTCTAATCCTGTTTTCCAGCACTTGGCCTGTAACCTTGTATGCTATGGTGTTTCAAGTGCTCATCTAAATACTACTTGAATGTTGTGAGGGTTCCTGCCTCTACCACCCCTTCAGGCAGTGTGTTCCAGATTCCAACCACACTCTGCGTGAAAATGTTTTTCCTCTAATCCCGTCTAAACCTCCTGCCACTTAACTTAAATCTATGCTGCCTGGTTGTTGACATCTCTGCTAAGGAAAAAAGTTTCTTCCTATCTACCCTATCTATGGCCCTCAGATAGGAACTGGAGTGTGAAGTCACTAAGGAGAAATCTTTCTGTGCAAAGATGGTAGATAGAAAGGAAGAGAATTCAGTGAAGAAGGTGCCTTGGAGTTGTGGGGGACAGGGTGGCGGTTGGAGTGGGGTGGGGAACATTTTTAACAAAAAGTGCAAAGGGTGCTTGAAGCTTGGAGAAGGCTCTGAAGGAGTAGGAAAAGAATCTAGGGTATTATTGAAGATGAGATCTGATAGTCTGAGATTTGCATTAATGTTGGAAACGAGTCCAGCTTTGGAGAGCCATGTGTGTTTGGTATGGAGGCCGGAGAGCAGTTCTGGATTAGAGTGGAGGCCAAAGGGCAGTCAAGATTCCCATGGAGAGTCTTCTCTGGATTTCTACTAGAACAGGAAGACGGCACTTAATTTTTTGCAACTCATTTGAAGGATGCTACGCCCTTCGAATTGCAGTAAATTGATTTGGGGCTCGAACCTACAACATGTTGTAGAGATGAGAGTGTGACTAACTGAGCCAAGCTGTTATGAGTCAAGGGAACTTGATGAGCAGAAAACCCTTTATTTACAACGGCAATGTAGAATTGCAAAAAGGGACCAGTTGAGGGGGTTCAAACAAGGTGTGGTTTGTTGGACATCCTGAGATTTCAAGAATGCCCCAAAGTACAGTTGAAGTAGGAAGCTCCAAGTAATTCCACATGGTTTCTTACTATTAGTTCTCAGATGCAACATTGCAGTACTTTTCAATTCCATTTAAAACTAGCCTCAGAGGCACTAACAATGAAAGTTTTATTCTGTTGCACAGGCCAACATTCATGTAGGATTGACTATCTTGTTTATGGTTCTTTTGGAAACTTTTTGTGACCTGTCAGTTGTCTTTTATTTTGGATGCATCCTTCTTGGTGTTGTCAGTCTAGGAAGGCTATGGGCAATTAAAAACATGTTGGATTGCAGTGCCACAGGTATTCGTACATTTTGACTTCTCCAGTGATGTCCCTGTAAACAGGGACCGTCAGTGTAGAAAACTAGATTTGCAGTGACATTTTATTGTGCATGGATCAGAGGCCAGCTGCCATATGAATAAATGTGTTGTCAGAAATTTGTGAAGACTTGCTGTTTGTTTGAAGTGACCAACAGAAATATATACATTTGATGTAGTGGATTGCAGTGGTATCTTCTCTTAAGACCTCTTAATTTGGGCATCTTGTTTTTAGATTGTAAGTTACATAACTTCTATAGCTTATGAATAATTCCTGGTCTGTGATAAAAATATATTCTGTCATCAGCAAATCTTTTAATTTGTGTGAAAGTGGCAGAAGGTAATTGGCATTTTCACTTTGTTTCGACTACTCTTCTGCAAGTGTGTATGAAGAGCAGAATGTCGGCTGTGAAAACTGGTGAAATCTGAGATCAGAGATATTCAACAACCCATTCTAACATATTTTTCACTGGGAGGTATGGTTTTGACATTTTACAAAAAAAGTCAGCTGCCTGATTATCTTCACTTTGAAATTCTGCCTAATGTGTTGTTCGCATCCGTGATCTTTCTCTGTGTCTTCCAACCCAGCTAGATATAATCTCTCTCCTTCTCATTGTTGCTGTATGGCAACTCTTGGTTTTATTCTTGCCATGTAATCGAGAAGTATGGGGATGGTGTTAATCAGGTATATTTAGTACCAGTGAAAGGAATAATTAGCTTTCATTTGTACTGTGGATCTGCAGGAATATAAGCAGCTTAGAGCCCTTCACGTGGTTTAGTGATTGTAGGTTCCTGAGAAGATTTGGCGGCCAATCATCACAGCTCCAGGGTATCACTGTTGGAGTTCCTCGGGCAACATCGTTGGCCCAACCGTCTTCAGCTGCTTCATCAGTGATGCTGCCTTTGTCATTAGTTCAGCGGTGGGGCTCTTGGTTGACTGTTGTATAATTTTCAGCCCCATTCGTAACACTTCCAATAATGGAACAGGACCTGGGCAATATCTAGGCAAGTGGCAGATACCATTTACGTCACAAGTCCCAACCAACTCCCTGAATTTCAATGCTGCCACCATAATCAAGTTCCCCACTATCAGCATCCATGTTTGGCATCACCATTGAACAGAAGCTTAATTGAACCAGCCATGTCAAAAGCACGAGTAAAAGAACAGGGCAGCTGGGTTTTCTATAGTGAGTGGCTAACCTCCTGACTACCCTCCATCTCTCTGTTCTCTGCAAGCTTGTATCAGGAACCTGATGGAATACTTGCCTGGCTGGGTGCAGTTGCACCAATAGTTTAGTTTAGTTTAGAGATACAGCACTGAAACAGGCCCTTCGGCCCACCGAGTCTGTGCCGACCATCAACCATCAATTGATACTAATCCTACACTAATTCCATATTCCTACCACATCCCCACCTGTCCCTATATTTCCCTACCACCTACCTATACTAGGGGCAATTTATAATGGCCAATTAACCTATCAACCAGCAAGTCTTTGGCATGTGGGAGGAAACCGGAGCACCCTGAGGAAACCCACGCAGACACAGGGAGAAGTTGCAAACTCCACACAGGCAGTACCCAGAATTGAACCCGGGTCGCTGGAGCTGTGAGGCTGCGGTGCTAACCACTGTGCCGTCCTAATACTTGAACAGCTGAGCACCATCAGGGCACAGCAGTGCCCTTAATGGAAGCCATTGAACTCCACATCCACTGCCTAGGCACTGTGGTTACAGTACGTTCTATCTAACGGATGCACTGCGCTAAGTTGCTTAGCTTGCTGCAACAACATCTCTTTTCCGTGACCGCCAGCACCAAGAAGGACCAGCAGCAATGGTGTGGGAACACAGTCACCTCCAGGTTTCACTAAGTCGCACATCATCCTGACTTGAACATATATTCCTTCATCATTGCTGGGTCAAATCCTGGAATTCTAGACTTAACAGCAAAAGGAGTTGCCTGTTCAAGGAGAAAGCCAACTGCCACTTGCGGCAGCTGGGGAGAAGGAATAAGTGCAACGTAAAATATAAAAACAAAAATTGGCTTTTTTGTTCCATACTTAACTTTGAGATCTTGATGAAAATGTGAGCTCAAGTTGAAACAGCAGAGACTGGAGGAAAAGGCACACATGGTAGGAAGTTAGGGGTAGAGGAGGGAGAGCTTTCTGAGATGCAGAGAAACTCAGTAGAGATCAAGTTTTCCAATATTTTGAGAGAATCTTCTAAGTACAGTGAAATGGAGTCATGCCTCCCTCTCCCTCCTCCCCAGGTGCACTATTGTAGGGATTCATTTGGTGGCTGGAAAACAGTTAGTAAAACTTCAACCTGGGAATGCTAAATAAGTATTCAAGGTTCTTGTTTGAACACAATTCTGTGGAACTTCACTACTGTTACTTGAGAGTTACTGGACTGCCCCATTTGACTGACCTTGTTTAAGCATTGAGTCTGCAGAGCGGGAGACACTGACTTGAGGCTGTTCTGCCAGGCTTAGGGCATTAAATTAACTGCACAGTTGAAGTCGCGCCATTGTGCGAACATCCTGGGTTAATTGGGGAGGCATTGGCGTCCTGGTGATGTCACTGGACTAGTACTCCAGATCCCATGCTTATGCTCTGGGGACATAGGTTCGAATCCCACGATGGCAGGTGGTGAAATTTGAATGAAATCAATAAATCTGCAATTAAAAGCGAGTCTAATGGTGACCATGAAAACATTGTCGATGGTTATAAAAGCCTATCTGGAAAACTAATGTCCTTTAGGGAAAGAAATCTGCAGTCCTTACCTGGTTTGGCCTAAATGTGACTCCAGACCTACAGCAATGTGATTGACGCTTAAATGCATTCTGAACTGGCCCAGCAAGCCATTCAGTTCAGGGACCATTCAGGATGGGCAATAAATGCTGGCCTAAACAGCAACGCCAACATCCCACAAACAAATAAAAAAAAAAATTGTCTCCAGCTGCCGCAAACACTCGGGTAGAGTAATTCTTTCCAGCTAGGGCTTGATGAGAAATCATGTTTATAATTCTTTGTAATGTTTGACTTTTAAGAAAGTTTAATGAAGATTTCTTTTGATAGGAATTGGTGACATTTTTGCAATGAAACATTTGCTTGCAAATTGGATTTGCAAAGAAGAGGAACTGAACTAGGATGACTTCTGATTGACTCCACAATATTGTTGAGATTGGTAGCATGATCTTCAGTTTGTGGAAATGCTGAGGGTGGATTATTTGTACTGAGTGTGTTTTGTGTACATCTGAATTAGCATCACAGCGAAACCAACTAAAGGCCGCTTGAATTACATCCACTTGGATGGGCATTTGTGCTTTGTTGTGTGTTCCACCTTGTGTCTTGGGTTGAATTGCTAGCAATTCCAG
Source organism: Heterodontus francisci (assembly GCF_036365525.1). Classification (NCBI taxonomy): domain Eukaryota; kingdom Metazoa; phylum Chordata; class Chondrichthyes; order Heterodontiformes; family Heterodontidae; genus Heterodontus; species Heterodontus francisci. The sequence continues at coordinate 61,116,897 of NC_090397.1, read as the reverse complement.
AGCAACTTCAACCTTTGATATGCTGTATTAGATTTGCACAAGTCTGAGATGTTTCTGCAGCTCTGTTAACAAACAAACGGGCTCTGTTTTCCTTTATCTCCTTCCATGACGTGAGAGCGATGGGCTTTTCCACACTGATCTTTACACAAAACTGCATTTTTTTTCTGCTCCAGAAAAATCGGTGCCTTTACGTATTTGGTGGTCAGAGATCAAAGACGTATCTGAATGATTTCTTCAGTTACGATGTGGATGGTGACCATGTGGAAATAATATCTGATGGCACAAAGAAGGACTCTGGTATGGGTAAGACAAACGTCTGAATTTTGCATGTTTCTGATGTCTAGCACTGTAACTTTGTGTTCATGGGCTAGCAATCATGAACGGAGTATGAAAAATGTGGCTTTTTAGCATTTTAAAAAAATTAGCCATTAGCTGCGATGTTGTGGGATCCTGACCGTTATATTGTGGAAATCTGGTGATTTCAGTGCAAGGCTTCTTCTTGATTTATTACAACATTTATGACAAACATGTATAAGACAGACACTATCATGCAAAATTAAATTTAAATGATCTTATCATTCACTGCTGTTAAGCACTAAATTGCCACTTTACTGTTTGAGAATTTAAGGTGAAGAAGTATGCAGGTTGGTTGTTTCAATGTCTTCACATTGCCTACATACAGTAACCAAAACAAGAATGCCAATAGTTGTTAGAAAATGATGTCCTGGTAACCCAGCTGGCCATTCTGTACAGTGTTCTAATTTGAGGAAGCAGCAGCTGATCAATTGAAAGGTAAAATGGAGTGGGGGGGGGGGGGGGGGGGTTTGCAGTGTACATTAGTGGAGTAATTTAACAAAGTTTTGTTTGTCTCAGTCTTGACTAAACTAAGTGTGCCAGCTCTGTATGTATCCTTAATTGCTCTCATGGTTGACCTGCAAACATTTCTTCTATATTGCTAACATTGATGGCAACTTGCTTTGGCTGGGGATGAATGGACTGCAGGTCAAAGGAAAGAGCAATAAGGCTTAATTTTGAGATTTATGGGTTGCCTGGTCATGATTCTATTATACTTAATTGAGTGTTTTTAGAAATACATAGTAGACTGCACTTTGTCTTAACATTGGACTGCACTTTAAATTTGTGAGCTGGAGCATGGTATTTACTTCCTTTCATTTAGCCTTCAGTATTGTGAAGAATGTGATGTTAATTTTAACATCATGGTGATGAGAATGGTTTTTCTTTTCCAGGCAGTCAATGAGCAGTGCTAGATCTACCTGAAGGGCACATCTTATTTAACAAGCTCAATCAAGAAACCACTACCTTTACCTTCTACATTCTTTCTTTTATAACTCACTGTAGGTTAAGGCTGACAGGTGCTGACCACCTATATCGTACCTCAGCAAGAATCTCATTCTTCATGTGTTAGCTTGGACAGAGTGTTGACAGACTATTCCATCGTGAAGGGTGTCAAACACCAGGCTGCTCCTATGTCCACTGTCCACCCATGTAAACTTTTTCTACAGGAATTGCTTAGGCACAAGTACAAATGCTTCCTATTTTTTTCTCTCCCCTTCATTCCTGTGCGGAGTTTGCAAGTTCTCCCTGTGTCTGTGTGGGTTTTCGCCGGGTGCTCCGGTTTCCTCCCACATCCAAAGACTTGCAGGTGATAGGTAAATTGGCTGTTGTAAATTGCCCCTAGTGCAGGGAGGGAATATGGGATTACTGTAGGGTTGTTGGTCGGCACAGACTCGGTGGGCCGAAGGGCCTGTTTCAGTGCTGTATCTCTAAATAAAAAAATAAATAATCCCTAAACCCAATTTTAGTGCCCCACCAACTATTGTTTTTATATGTGGGATTGAACTAGCAACAGCCTGTTAGGGTAATACTGCGTTTAGGCATGCGCAGCTATTGTGCTGTTCACTTTTGGCAACTGTTAATGCCCTGAAATTTGCGATGCCTAACAGTTTAGTCAGTTTGTGAATTTCTCATGAAAACTTTGCACACAGTCAAGTCTGTAGACTTAGTTTGATGCCTCTTCTAGAAAATTAATTTGTTACTTTACCTGGCTCTTATGGCTGGACAATAGCTAGGATGATATCTTGTACACTCCTGATAAATGGAAAATCTAGTTCAGTATATAGCAGGTGCAAAACACTCATTGGAACCTGGATTTGAAGGAGTGCAAAAGGAAAAGAGGGCTGTGATGCATTGAACACTGAAACATACAAAACAATTCCCTTAACACTATTATTATTTGACCAAAATGTCATGCTCTGCCCTTGCATTATTTGTGAAGATCTTTTGAGTACTGATGGGATGAAGAAACAATGACTGCTGTTAGAAAATGAATGGAAAAATTATATGACACATAGCTTGCTGATGTTTCCCTATGAATCTTTACTGTTCTTGTCTGGCAATGTAAATAAACAACTAGGACCCATTTCCTTATTTACAGACTGAGATGCGAGTCAGTTGCTATTTTGAAATTGGGACAAAGAGCTAATGTTCTGATCTGGCTGTTAGTGCTGCAAAGAAATGCATATAAGTTGTCCAGCTGTTCCTCACTACAAGTAGGAGGGGTTCAACACCCCAGTCTTTCACGTGCTGACTAACCTGTTGTGTTAATTAGACATTTTCTGTTTGTTTCTATTTTTCCATTGGTTCATTTATACTTTTCTTTCTTTTGGGCCTCCTTATCTCGAGAGACAATGGATACGCGCCTGGAGGTGGTCAGTGGTTTGTGAAGCAGCGCCTGACTTTTGTGTAACTTGTTTGTAGAGCACTGGCCTGCACATTCCATCTTAATTAGTTAACCTCATGAACAGCAATCTATTCATTGAAACATTTTGGATATCTCAAAGTAACGAATTCAAAATCTTAATCCTTTTTTCCACAAATCATCCTACGCTAACTCTCGTACTTGCTTGAGCTACTGTCCTAGCCATCCTATCTTCTAACTCTCCTGTGCATTTCCCTTTTTATTTCATTACAAATGACAGATGTTGGTCATCCCGCCCCCACCCACTGTGGAGGTATTTCACTAAACCTACCACTGTACCTTCCTAGACTTTTAAATGCCCATTGGAATCCTATCCCTTAGGTCACCTCTCCAAATTCTTCTATTGATCAGCTTCCGGGTCTCCTTTGTGAAGTGCCTGAAGCTGTGATACCAAGTTAAAAGCTGCTTTGATATTGTTTGCAACGTATGCCAGTACTGTAGGACCAAATACATTATGTGCCACAATTTTTCAGATGCTAGCATGAACCCCAGAGTAGACTTTCAGGACCTACAAAGACCAGCACCTGAGAAGACCTGGTTAGGAATTGGGCCTTCCTTGTGGCTAGCTTCAGTGAATCGCACCAGTTCAAAGTTGCACGTTGGGATCTGGCAGCATTAGCGAGGCACCTAACCCAATATAAAAGGAACAAAAGATGCAGTATACATGCACAGTTCAGATGACATGCCAAATGCCCCACAATATTAAATAACTAAGAAGAATATTTTCAACTACCATTACTAGCTCACAGTACTTGGATAGATTTCTTTCAGCAAATAACATTTTGGGATACAGCATATGTGTATTTTGAAGCCTGATGTATGGCAAGTGTAACATGAATAGGAGGAACAAGTGACTTTAGACCTATGGTTCCCAAAGATTTCCACCACTTAGGGGTTCTTTTGAATTTTGATAAGTGGGCTCGTGTCCATGCAGGGAATGGGGTGCACTTCATACAAGGCAAGCAGAACTACTTGCATGAGGATTTCTTGGCAGTTGGTTTAATTTTGTTCACTGGTGCAACAAAGGCAAGGTTGTATTAATTGCAAATCCCTAGGAGATCTGAAGGCATTAACAGTAAGCTATATAATGTGGGGCAGGAGTCACAGTGTGGGAGGGGTGGCAGGATTTTTGACGTTATGAGAATGTTTATACAGCAGTTATGTTGGCACTTAAAAGGCAGTCTTGAAAATGTTGTACGCTTATAACATCTCCAGTTGTAAATAGAACAGATCTGTTACGTCGTTTATTCATGGAAGAGTTTCAATTTATGTAGCACCTCATTACATCTCAAGGTCCCAAAGCACCTTGCATGCAATTAATTACTTTGAAATGCAGTGACTGCTTGGCAGATGAAAGCAGCAGCCATTTTACACACGAACAAGATTCAACCATGCAACAAAATGGAGAAATTCATCTGATTTTTTGTTGTTGTTTGTGGTGCTGGTTAAGGGAGGAATAATGACCAAGTCACTGGGAAAAATCCTTGCTCTTCAAATTATGCTATGGGATCATTAACATCTACTTAAAGCAGCAAATGATGCCTTGATTAAATGTCTAATGCAAAGGTTGGTATCTTTGACAGTGTTGCACACTGGTGAGCCTCGGAATCCAAAACCTTCACAGTTCTGGAGCAATAGTGCTACCAGCTGAGTCAAGGTGACACATTAGGAGAGTCGCAGCAGGGTGATCAGTAGATGCAAAGAGGAAAAATAATTGACCTTTTCAAACATAACTATATGATTGCAGAACTGTCTGTTTGTGCAACCGGTGGGAGAACAAGAAGAAAAATGACCAGGGATGCTGAGGAATTAGAGGCAGCGACCAGCTTGTTTGAATTGCTGGAAATAGGGCTATCTAACTCACTAACTCCTCTGACAGAAGCTAATATTCTGACACTTTTTCCTTTTTCCCCTCGCCCCCAAATGCTTGATTAAAGTTTGTTCTGTCCTGTTAAAGCGCTCGCTTATCTTTCAGTTTCCAGGTGTGGCGAAGGACCCGCCCCAATATCTTAATCTGTTCTTTCACTTCATAGATGCTGAGGGACCTGTTGAGAATTTTCTGTTAATTTTATTTGTTCAGTAGCAGTGGTTGTTGCTCACTTTGGTTTTAAAATGTGATCAGTATAAAGCATAACTCAATATGTTTAATCATCATTGCAGTCTGTGTGTTTCTCGTACTGTTAATAGTTTGCGCTGTTAACACTTTTACGATAATACTGCTCTGAATGAGGCCACGAGTCACTCTTTGAACTTGTGCAAATCTGTTGCTCCCGATCCATAATCATATTTAATGGAAATCATTAGCTTCCCTTGTTTTCAGAATTGGTTGAGTCCTTTACTTTCTACAGCAGTCTTTAAATAAACTTTCACAATCAGTATTTTGAATTTCCTACACAGCTTCGAAAAAACAATTATATTTTAATTGAGCTACAAAACATATCAACTAAATTCTTAATGTAGGCATGATGCTACTGAATACTTATGATCTAACCACTGTTAAATTATTTGAAAAAAAAAACTTGAGGGATTTTGTGTTACAGCCCTGGTGTTGTTTTGATAATATACGTACCTCCCAGTCCTGCTGTTGCTGAAGATTTCTACTAAGCAGAAGTGGGACTGCCAAGTTCCTTGCAACAATGCACAAGATCCATAAAAAAGATAGTTCTGTGCTGTTTCAGGAACAAAACGATCTGCATTTGTAACTGCAACCTACGAGAACTACAGATTTGCTGTTGCCTGCAGTTGCTACACATTAAAGTAGCTTGGTTGTTTTCACTGTTCTTCATTCACAGAACCCAAGTAGTGCCTGGGTGATGAAAGAAATGAATGAATGTCTTCTATGGAGATGCCCTTTAGTTAAAATGTAACGTGTAGTTCACAAGAAATGCAAAGTAACTTGAGATTGTTTCTGGCATGAGATTGGAGAAATGCTGCTCACTTGTTTCTTCCTCAATCCCTCTCTGCTGCTGCATTCTCACTCCCGTGTATCCCCAAGAAGCTACCAGGTTGAGCTGTATTGAACAATCCAGTTCCAGTGTGTGATGACAAATAAATGAAAAATGAGAGAAGTTCTCGTTGGAACTCGTGGATTATTTAAAAGCACCCTGAGAATGAATATAGTTAATTGACTGTCAATTCAGTTGCTTGAAGGTCTGATGCTGCCTTTCCTGTTCTTGCATCAGGCTGGCAGCTTACTAGCTACTTTCATTTTCCTTGCAAGCACCCTTTTACTTGCCACCATTTTTGCAGCTGAGAGCTGCTGTAGCTGTTCTGTGTGCAGGTTAAAAAAGAACTTGCATTTATATAGCATCTTTCACAACCACAGCACATCGCAAAGCTCTTTGCTTCAAAAGTCCACGTTGGTAGTCGTCACTTTTGTAATATAGGGAAATGTGGCAACCAATTTGCACACAGCAAACTCCCAGAAACAGCAATGTGATAATGACCAGATAATTTTTAGTGATGTTTATTGAGGTAAGGGGTGGGGTGGTGGTACCTCCCCTGCTTTTCTTTGAAGTAATGCGATGGGATCATTTACATCTATCTCAGAGTAGACAGTAGAGGCCTGCTCACGTTGGGAAAAAAGAACCCGACCGAACCACAGCGGACACGAGCCCGACCATGCCCAAGTCCCTCCGATTTAGCCCCGGGCTGACTATCCGTTTGCTCACCTTCCTGACACTGAACCTGCAAGAAGCTGCAGCGCATGCGTGATGACATCACAGTGACGTCACATGCTTACTGCGCAGACTCAGTTTTGTCCCTGACTCCCAGCTCAAGTAAGTTTTTTTTAAAAATTCCAATACTAACCAGCAGAGCACTTATCGTGTGTGTCCGGCCCGGCCTGACCCGACTCGACCTGAACTTGGCCCAACCCGAGCCCGAAAGCCGGACCCTGAAGATGAGCCTGACCTGACCCTAACCCGACACATGTCATTGGCTCCCATTGGGTTCGGCTCGGTTAGCAGGCCTCTAACAGACAGGATCTTGGTTTATTGCCTCATCCAAAAGACAGCACTGCCAAGAGTGCAGAACTTCCTCAGTGCTGCACTGGAGTTTCAGCCTTGATTTTTGTGCTCTAGTCATGGAATGGGAATTGAACCCACAAATTTCTGACTCGGGCGAGAGTGCTATCAAGTGGTGACTTCTGAAAGGATAGTAATTCGGGAATGTTTTGGAAGCATTTTTAGGGTAGTATTTAATGTTTATGACCACAAAGCATTTTGCTGCCACGAGCTGCTCCACAACAGCCTCACTGAGGATTTAAAAATTCTTGCCTGGACTTGGTAAACCAGGTACCATATGAGTGAAAACTTCAAGAGCAAGACCTTTTGCAAATAGTACCATTATTAGAATGATAGCAAATAATGGGTTCTGTAAATTCTGGTGCTCATGTTTAGACAGTTATGTGGTTTCCCGAAGAACTGTTAACACCAGGAAAGGTTTTATGATTGAGTAACACCGGTTACAACCTTTGTTTAAATATGATGGGATATGTTTTATTTTTAACAGTGACTTGCAGAAAAATAGCCATATTTTAAACCAAAATGAGTAACTGTCACTCGGAGTCACACTTGTATTCCATTTACAACAGCATGTGGCTGCAAGGATTCAAAAACAGCACCTTTTCAGGGCTGAGGAATTGCCAGGCGCCATGGTAGCATCTGTTGTGTAAACCATTTTAACTAATGCAAAAATTTGTCCAATTAATGTTTCATGCAGTTGATGGGTAGAAATCTGTTCATGTATCAAGTATATAAAATGTGTAGTAACTTTTTTAAGAAACCAGTAGAACTTAAGTGTTTGGTTTTTCCAATCCCACTCCTATAATGTGAGTGATTTTATGTACATATTTGCAGTCTTTTCAAATGCTTGAAGTAGAAGGATTACTTGTACATACGCTCTGCTGTAACTGGAAATGAAGTGATGCTCCTGGAAGCCAGTGTATGTTGAATCGCATTACACTGAATTGTTAACTAATGTGCTGCCTCCGCAGTCCACTTTCCATACAGTGTTTTCTTCCTCTTTACATGCTGCCCCTCAATGACATCTTCTGAAAGCATGGAGTCAGCTTTCACAAACATACTTTGTGTCAAATGACATTCAACTTTGCTTGTATTGTTTCCATTGTTGTTGCTATCGCCTAGAATTCATAACATTAACACCTGAGTGGGTTGTAGCTTCTTGCAGCTTAATATCAAAGGCAACCCTCTTCGACTCCTGCCAGCAACTCTGCCACTGGGTGGGGATGGACTGCATCTACCTTTCTGGTGTCCAGGCATAGCAGAGTTGTGTAGCCTTGGCTGAGCTTAGTTCCTCATATTAAAGGGGTGAAATTGGACTATGCCAGCAGTGTGAAACAAACTCATGGCAAATTAGCAGCCAGTTTGTCAGTGCACGATTTTCCTTCCACTGAGGTTCACAACAATAGTTCAAACTATCTTTGGTGACTCGTTTTCTAATCTCACTGCCACCTTTACTTGACTTGAAATCTAAAATCTTGACAATATTTTCTAGGCCTATGGAAAATAAAAATTGGCGTGGTGAAAAATCAGCAACTGATTTGCTGCAAGCCCATTTCGTGTTCCTGGGGTAGACCGATTTCACCCCCCAAGTCTTTTGCCAAAACTTTTTTCTTCCCACCCATGCCTCTGCCCTCAAAACTTTGGTCACCTAATCCATGCCTTTGTTCCTTTGAGGTTTGATTTCTCCATAGAGTTATACAGCACAAAAACAGGCCCTACGGCACACCGTGTCCGCGCCAGCCATCAAGGACCTATCTATTCTAATCCCATTTTCCAGCACTTGGCTCGTAGCATTGTATGCTATGGCATTTCAAGTGCTCGTCTAAATACTTCTTAAATGTTGTGAGAGTTCCTGCCTCTACCACTCCTTCAGGCAATGCATTCCAGATTCCAACCACCCTCTTAGTGAAATTTTATTTCCTCAAATCCCCTCTAAACCTCCTGCCCCCTTACCTTAAATCTATGTCCCCTGGTTATTGACACCTCCGCTAAGAGAAAAAGATTTTTCCTATCTACTCTATCTATGCCCCTCATAATTTTGTATACCTCAATCAGGTCCCCCCTCAGCCTTCTCTGCTCCAAGGAAAACAACCCTACCCTGTCCAGTCTCTCTTCATAGCTGAAATGCTTCAGCCCAGGCAACACCCTCTGCACCCTCTCCAGTGCAATTACATCCTTCCTGTAGTGTGGCGACCAGAACTATACACAGGACTCAAGCTGTGGCCCAACTAGCGTTTTATACAGCTCCATCATAACCTCCCTGCTCTTATATTCTATGCCTCGGCTAATAAAGGCAAGTATCCCATATGCCTTCCTAACCACCTTATCTACCTGTGCTGCTGCCTTCAGTGATTTATGGACAAGTACCCCAAGGTCCCTCTGACCCTCTGTACTTCCTAGGCTCCTGCCATCCATGGTATCTTCCCTTGCCTTGTTAGTCCTCCCAAAATGGATCACCTCACATTTCTCAGGAATAAATTCCATTTGCCACTGTCTGCCCATCTTACCAGCACATCTATATCGTCCTGTAATTGAAGGCTTTCCTCCTCACTGTTTGACACCACCAATTTTAGTGTCATCTGCAAAATTACTGATCATACCTCCTATGCTCACGTCTAAATCATTAATGTACACTACAAACAGCAAAGGTCCCAGCACCGATCCCTGTGGTACAGTACCGATGACAGGCTTCCAATCGCAAAAGGAACCCTTGACCATCACCCTCTGCCTCCTGCCACTAAGCCAATTTTGGATCCAATTTTCCAAATTGCCCTGGATCCCACAGGTTCTTAACTTCTCGATCAATCTCCCGTGTGGGACTGTATCAAAAACCTTACTGAAGTCCATATAGACTACATCAACTGATTTATCCTCATCTGCACACCTAATCACTGCCTTGAAAAATTCAATCAGATTTTTTAGACATGATCTCCCCCTGACAAAACCATGCTGACTATCCTTAATTAATCCCTGCCCCTCCAAATGGAGATTAATCCTGTCTCTCAGAATTTTTTCCAATAGTTTCCCTACCACTGATGTTAGACTCACTGGCCTGCAATTTCCTGGTTTATCCCTACTACCCTTCTTGAATAATGGTACCACATTCGCTGTCCTCCAGTCCTCTGGCACCTCTCTTGTGGCCAGCGAGGATTTGAAAATTTGTGTCAGAGCCCCTGCAATCTCCTCTCTTGCCTCACATAGCAGCCTGGGTTACATCTTATCTGGTCCTGGGGATTTATCCACTTTTAAGCCCGCTAAAACTGCTAATGCCTCCTCCCTTTCAGTGCGAATTTGTTCAAGTAGATCACAATCCTCCTCCCTGATCTCCACACCTACATCGTCTTTCTCCATAGTGAACACAGATGAAAAGTAATCATTCAAGCCCTCACCTAGTCCTCCGGCTCCACACACACATTGCAACTTTGGTCCCTAATGGGTCCTACTCTTTCCCTGGTTATCCTCTTACCCTTATTATACTTATAAAACGCCTTGGGATTTTCCTTTATCTTGCCTGCCAGTGTTTTTCACGCCCCCTCTTCGCTCTCCTAATTACTTTAAGTACCTCCCCCCCCCCTTATACTTCCTATACTTGTGTAGGGCCTCTGCTGTTTTCAGTCCTCCGAATCTGCCATAAGCCTCCTTTTTTTTCCTTATCCAATCTTCTATATCCCTTGACATCCTGGGTTCCCTGGACTTACTGCTCCCACCCTTCACCTTTATGGGAACATGTTGGCCCTGAACACACACACACTTTCCTTTTTGAATGACTCCCACTGGTCTGATGTAGACTTTCCTACACGTAGCTGCTTCCAGTCCACTTTGGCCAGATTTTGTTTTATATTGAAATCGGCCTTCCCCCAATTATTTCTGGTCCATCTTTGTCCTTTTCCATAACTACTTTAAACCTTACAGAGTTATGGTCACTATCCCCGAAATGCTCCCCCACTGACACTTTTACCACTTGTCAGGCTTCATTCCCTGAGATTAGGTCCAATACCACCCCTTCTCTTGGACTTTCTACATGCTGGCTCAGAAAGCTCTCCTGTATGCACTTTAAGAATTCTGCCCCCTTTAAACCTTTTGCATGAAGACTGTCCCAGTTAATATTGGGGAAGTTCAAATCCCTGACTATTATTACCCTATTATTTTTACACCTCTCTGAGATTTGCCTACATATCTGCTCTTCTATCTCTCCCTGACTGTTTGTCTCCTTGCTGGTCTCTCACCTCTACTTTCCATAATCTAGAGATTATCTGCAACATAGTGGCTGTGTAATCTCCTGCACACTCATCTTTTCAGCTTTGCCAAGCTCCAGTGGCATACCATACTCCCCTCATTGTAACCCTGCGGCCTCCAGCCATAGGCCTCCATGCGTACCTTCTCCTCTTTGAATGCCAATTACTTGCTCCTGCTCTTCTTATGTTCCACTATAGGCAGCCATTCTTTTAGCCATTTAATTTCTGTTTGGAATTCAAAATCTCTCTGTTCTGCTACCATCTTGCTCACCTTCAGAAGTCTGCCTAAACCTTTTGCCCATTGACTGTATTTTGCGCCACCTCTTTTTTTCCCCTTTCCTGCTTGCCATGCATTTTTTTGTAACCTCCATCTGTGTATGACAAATTTTCCAGAAATCTTCAGTTCTGATGGAAGGTCACAGACCTGAAACGTTCACTCTGCTTCTCTCTCCACCGATGCTGCCAGACCTGTTGAGTATTTCCAGCACTTTTTACTTAAGATTTCCAGCATCTGCAGTACGTTGCCTGTATTCCAGAAATCCTGGTTGTTTGAAGCTCCAGAGTTAGTTTTGGGGCAGACATCCCCCACACCCATTTAGTTTGTGATGGGTATCACAATTGGATAGTATACTGTTAACTCTCCTTGTGTAATCAGTAAACATCTGAAAAAGTTGCATTAGTACTATCAGTGCAAGTTAATGTCAAATTCCATTCAAACCAAGTTGAACAGATTATTGACTCTGCTCAGGATAGTGCAATTGTTCTAATCTATCTAGGATATTGAGCAGTTTAATTTGCTATGCGCTGTGAGCAGTCTCCAGTCATATGGAATTGGTTCTGAATCTTTACAGGAGCATGGGAGGTGACTTGGGGAAGCCAAGCAATCCAGGAAAATTAGAAAAATGCAATATTGAGATATTCCAGGCAGTAATCTCAACCAATGTGCTTTACATGACATTGCTGTACCTATGTCTTATGTGGGAGCTTTGTCCACACATTATCCTGTTCCATTTGAAACCCTATCATTCATATATATTTTCCACTGCTTTGGGACATGTTATTCATTTAAGATACTCTTCGGATGGTTGCATTGCTGTGGTGCTGTATTCTGTTTTTTGCTTCAGCTGCACCAAAATCATATTGCTCTTAAATTATTGATAAGCATCTATGAATTATCAGACATATATCTTTCATATACCACTTATTGCTGTCTGCGAGTTTTCTCAACTCCTGAGGCTAACTGTATGTTAATTCCATGTTTTCATTTGTGCAGTCATTTATTTAGTTCGTTGGGATAACCATTGGAAAATAGGTGACTTGGACATTAGAATCCCAGCAGTTGTCTTATGCTCCAAGCAACAGCCAAAGTCAAATTTGAGATCTTGTCCTAGTTATTTATAATTGCTGCTAGCTGCACCCTGTTTAAGTCACCCAATAATGCTGGAGATTGAGATTTACTTTGCACTATCAACTAATGCTATTTATTTTAAAACACTATACTTTTGGGAAATCTGAAGAATAGGGTCTTTCAACATGTTTTCTCAAAGCTCTTGCTGCAGAGTTTGTGTGTGTGCATTGGGAAAAAAATCTACAGCTGCTATAACTCATCACAGTTGAATGTGCACCTGAAAATTTATACATATAACACCATAAGTTTTTGAAGACCTTGTTTTGCAGTGATGAACTTGTACCAGTCAATGTGCTTTATTTTTTGACATTAGGAATTTAACAACATGTTTAGGCCATTTGACCCATTAAACCTGAATTTCTATTTTGTTAGCCACAGCAACGCTTTATTCCCAATTCTCCACCCTTTCTCAATTTACGTTAATAAACATCAGTTAATTCTGTAATAGTATATTCCGTACTCACTATGAAAAATATTTTTCTAAACTGACTCATAACTGTCTTGACTCAAATTCTTTGATTGTGGTCTTTAGTTCTGCTGCAAGGAAGACCCATTTCCTATTTACCCTGTGAATTTTCTTTTGTGGTTTTATACATGCCAATCACATAATCCCTTAACCATCGCCATGTCAGGGGAATGGCTCAAAGCCAGGGCTCCGTGGATGAAGAGGGAGATGCAGAATATGATCAAACAAAAAAAGGTGTACGATGCATGTCAAGTGAATTCTTCAAGCGAGAGCCAGGCCAAATACAATAAGTTAATAGGGGAAGCGAAGAGGATAATAAGACAAGCACGGGGAGAAAATGAGAATAGAATGGCAGCTAACATAAAAGGTAACCCAGAAATCTTCTACCGGCATGTAAATAGTAAGCAGGTTTTAAGAGACGGGATGGGTCCTATTAGGGAGAAAAAGGGTGATATATGCTAAGCGACGCTGAGCAAGGCTGGAATACTTAATGAGTCCTTTGTATTCGTGCTTACTAAGGAAGAGAATGCTGACAAAACATCGGTAGAAGCTGAGACGGTAGAGATTATGGATAGAGTGAAAATTGATGGGCAGGATGTATTGGAAAGGCTGGCTATGCTTAGAGTGGATAAGTCACCTGATCTGGATGGCTTGCATTCCAGGTTACTCAGGGAAGTGGGGGTGGAGATAGTGAAGGGCTTGCAATAGTCTTCCAATCTTCCTGAGATATGGAGGAGGTGTTAGAGGATTGGAGTGGCAAATGTGACACCCTTGTTCAAGAAAGTGTGTAAGGACAATCCCAGCAACTACAGGCCAGTCAGGTTAACATCAAGTTAACATTTCAGAGCATGACGGGCGCCGCTTTTTATTTTCAGCTATTTTTTCTTTCTTTTTTATTTCATTTTGTTTCATCATTTTTTTTTTTTACCATCTGCCTACCCACTTTTTTTTTTGTCCTGTTTGTGCATTGGGCTGGGTTGTTCAACTTTTCTGTCAATTAACATCCTCTGCACTAACGCTTTGTCTTTCAGCACACCATTAACATACCTTTTGCCGTTGCTCCATGACCACCTGGTCAGTTGTTCTCTGTGACCTTGTCCTATCAACGCCACCTCTTTGGTTATTTCTTGTCCCACCCCCATTTTATTTGCTTAAAACCTATTACATTTCTAGCCTGTGCCAGTTCTGATGAAGGGACACGGGCCTGAAACGTTAACTTTGCTTCTCTTTCCACAGATGTTGCCAGATCTGCTGAGTATTTCCAACATTTCTTGTTTTTATTTCAGATTTCCAGCATCTGCAGTATTTTGCTTTTATTTTAGGTTAACATCAGTGGTGGGTGAGGTTTTAGAAACAACAGCTAAGGAAAAAAGTTCACAGGCGCTTGGAGAGGTTTGAGATAATTGAGGAAAGCCAGCACGGATTTGTAAAAGGCTGATCATGTTTGACTAATCTAATTGAATTTTTTGATGCAATAACAGAGAAGGTTGATAAAGGGAATGCAATGGATGTTGTCTATGTGGATTTTAAGTAAGTATTTGATAAAGTACCACGTAAAAGGCTGGTTAACAAAATTGAGGTTCGTGGAATAGGAAGATCAGTGTAATCTTGGATGAAAAATTGGCTTAATGACAGTATTACATAGATTTTACTTTTTATTAAAATTTAAGATTTTGATTTTAAAAACTGAAAAAGGATTTATAATGGACATTGAGACACTTGCAAGTAGTTGAACTTTATTGATGTTTTGAAAGGAAGTGTAAATAAGAAGCTGAACTTGTAAAAGAGCAGGAAAGCAGGTAATTTCAAGGAAACCAGCAAAGGGGTTTGAACTCAGCTGCTTTTTGAGTGACGAGAGAGACTTTATGACTGGACATGTGACATGTTTCAGGACGGTTGTGGTTTCAGTTTGAAAAGCCAGTGGGTTTGGACAAAAACCAGGCGTTCGGAATTTTGATTCTGACCTACCTGGAGATCAGAAGAAGAACCAGAAAAGTTTTACCTCTGTGAAAGAATCCTGCATCTCTTAGAAGAAGCCCTGTATTTCAAATGTGGTTCTTCTTGCCTCCTGTGTTTTAGCAAATCCTGAAATTTGAAGAGACATTCTTCTATTATACTGCTGCTGTTACACCTAAGACAACCTGTAACAGCCCTGATGGAACACCTTATGTGAAGCCTTCTGCTGTTGAAGTTCTTTGAACACCTACCCATCGGAGACTGTTCTTAAAACTCCCATGGAAAGACTTGGAGTGGCATGCAACTATCTGACTTTGGAGCACCTCACCTAACCGAAGATCTTCCTTCCAGAGCATGACAGACTTAAGTTTTTCAGTATTCCTTTTTCCTATGAAACGGCTGATAACCAAATCCTTTTTTTCTCGGTTAACAGGTTTTTGGATGTATATATGTCTGCATGAGGGCTAGGAAAAATAAGGAGCTTTAATATTTCACTTTGTATATAGTTTTACTTCATTATTGGTTAGGCTTGGGTTTATAATAAATAGTTAATTTTGTTGTTGATTGAAGAAACTGGGTTGGTGTGCTTTATTCGAATTGGCTGTTTTGGTAAATGGGAAAATTTATTGATATGCTGTGACCCGTGCAGAAATGGGACTGAATTAATAATGCACTCCTCCCGCCTCGGTCATAACAACAGAAAACAGTGAATCGTGGTAAATGGTGTTTTTCAGACTGGAGGATGGTCAACAGTGGTGTTCCCCAAGGTTCAGTGCTAGGACCACTGCTTTTTTACATTTACATATAATTGACTTGGGATACAGAGTAAAATTTCAAGATTTGCTAATGACACCAAACTTGAAGGTGTGGCAAACAGTGAGGATGATACCAATTGACTACAATAGAATTTAGATGAGTTTGCAGAATGGGCAGACAGGTGGCAGATGGAATTTAGTACAGAGAAGTGTGAGATGATGGATTTTGGCAGAAGATCTAGGGAGAGGCAATATAGACTTAATGGCACAGTTCTAAAGGGACATGAGCAGAGGTGCATAGATCTTTGAAGGTCACAGGACAAATTGAGAAAGTAGGCAGCAAAGCATATGCGATCTTGAGCTTCATAACTAGAGGTTTTGAGTACAAAAGTAGGGAAGTTATGCTGAACATTTATAAAACTCTAGTGTGGTCTAACCAGAGTATTGCATCAAGTTCTGCTCACCACATTTTAGGAAGGATGTGCGGGTCCTTGAGAGGTTGCAGAGGAGATTTACCAGAATGGCTCCAGGGATGAGGGCATTTAGCAACAAGGTTAGGTTGGAGAAGCTGGGCTTGTTCTCCTTGGAGCAAAGGAGGTTGAGGGGGAGATCTGATAGAGGTGTACAAGATTATGGCAGGTTTGGATAAGGTAGACAAAGAAAAGCGATTCCTATTAGCTGATGATGCAAGAACTAAGGGGCACAGATTTAAGGTTTTGGGCAAGAGAGATAGGAGATATAGAGATGCAGGAGTAGGTAATCCACAATAGGAGAGAAACCCTATGACCAGCAGAGGACCAGCACGCATCCTCAAGAAGATGATCCATAGGATAATGAGCATCAATGCCACAGAGCCAGTGGCACTCAGTGCTGCTGAGGTCATCCAGGATGATAAGTTGCTGCGCTACATACCTTCCCCACTTTCTCCTTACCCTCATCCTGAAAGGTGCCTTGAAATGGAAACTGCAGATGGAGTGATTGTGGAACTCCTGCTTTCCTCCTCACCCTGGTTTCCTCACCCTTACCCCTCCCGTTTGTGTTTGTGTCAAGCACTGCCGGCTGCTCGGCCACTGCAGTCTCAGGCAGAAGGGCAAGAGGAAGAACTTTTTTTACGCAGCAAGTGTTAATGACCAGGAACTCGTTGCATATGTGAATGGTGGAAGCAGAGACACAATGCTTTCAAAAGGAAATTGCATAGATACTTGAGGGAAATAAACTTGCAGGGCTAAGAGGGTAGAGTGGGGGAATGGGACTGACTGGATTGCTCTCCAGAGAGCCAGCATGGACTCGATGGGCTGAATGGCCTTCCTATGCTGTAATGACTTTCTGACTATATATTGTGCTTTGTCCCAAATAGCAACTTGGTAAATAGTTGCTAAGACTAAATTCAATTCTTTATGTATGAATTCCTTTGGCTTTGCGTTTCATACTTGTCTACTGTTGGTTCCCATGTAAGGCAAATGCGTGGTTCATTTCCAACTAGAGGGTGAATTTCAATTTCCCATGTGTGTTTCCAGGAAAAAGAAGAAATCAATAGCGACACTGGAATGTGATCAGGTGGTCATGCTGTTCTTGTGTTTGAAAGTCCATTGTCAGTATTAATGCAAGTTACTGGTACCACATGAGGTACTGATATGAACAGCACTTGATAGATAGTTCATTACTCTTTCTAGAACTGCTTAATTTTCTGTACAACAGACAATGGAGAAGTCTAAATGAAAGGCTAAGGCCCATAGTATACAATATTACCACAATTAAAAGGAGGTGGGTATACTGTATAAATTTTAGAATTAGTGGCTGAATGATACTAAACTTAGGTTTTACAACCTTCGGCCCTGTAGGAAAATATTAAGGGGTATGAGGAGTTTCAAAAGTATATGTACTGCACACCGTGACAGGTATTCCATATATAAAATAATATACATAGATTTCTAACTTTGCTCTCTTTATCCACTAAATCTGCTGTTAATAAATTTATTTTTGGGGTCACTTTATAACTGTTGATACAATCTCTTGGCCTACAGACCAATTTTATAGTTATGGGGTAACTGCCCCAAAAATGTTTCACAGTGATCCTTGGTCAAATTGTAGTGGTCAGTGTCCTTAACCCAAAATACACTTTTGCAACTAAGCAGATTTTCATTTGTGTAGCTGCTGTTTGCCATTCCTTTCTTCCTTTCCCTCCTGAAAACAGTGAGTAATATTGGTTCCAACAGAGCCAGCGTGAGCCTCGAGTGTGTTGGCTGACAACTTCTCTGAGTGGCATTGCAGCCAAATCTAATCTGACTCACTCACGTAGCCTTCCAGCAAGATTCAACAGATTGTCATCAGGTGTAGCTCCCTTCTCTCAAAGCTTGGCAACATCTCCCTTTCTGGCAGGGCTGAGACCACCAATCTACTGGCTATTTCTTTGTATGTGTCAGTAAACTTTAGTTTCTTTTGCATTCGTACCATTGTTATTTGGCTTTTCGGGAGACCATTATCCATGCACCAGCTCCTGATACTTGCATTATTAAATCTGAATGTTCCATATTAAACTAGACCAAATAAAAGCAAAATACTGCAGATGTATCTGAAATAAAAACAAAAAATTATGGAAATACTCTGCAGGTTAGGCAGCATCAGAACTAACAAAAGGTCATTGACCTGAAATGTTAACTGTTTCTCTTGCAGCAAATGCTACCTGACCACCTGAGTATTTACATTTTCTGTTTGTAGCCCATATATATATTTTTGCCTAATTTTCTTTTTGTATTTTTCTGGGAAAATTCTGTTTGGCATACTTTGAATTATAAAGCAGTTTAACTCATCAATATAACTATTTGGCATAATTCTCTTCTGCAGCTAATTTAGTTAATCTGTGTTGTATTCCAGAAAGCCATTTGGTGGAGGTTAGTACTGGACCCAATCTTTACTCAGTCTAATATTTATTTACAGAGTGAAACATTACAAGCCTACACCTCCTAACTCAATCACACCACAGTTTCTGTATGTCTCTTTATATGTGCTCAAATGAAACCCCACTTGATGCCCTCCACCTTGCATATATTGAAACATGATTTATATGCAATTAACAACCTGTTCCCTTAGAGCAAACACTGGCATCATCCCAGAACTGGTCTTACATTGTGTAGCAAACATTGTATGGGACGCAGTTAAGTGTATGAAGCTGTGTGCCAAGCTGAAGGGACAGTGTGATCTGGAGGGGCAGGGTTATTACAACCTGTACCTTGTGGGTTACTAAATCTGCCAAGTGTTGCTCATCAGGAGTGAAGTTCACTCAATTTGATTTGCACACACAGCTTTGTTTGATTTCAAAAAATAAACATATCTAAGTTTTACAGCAACATACAGTTATACAATGCTTTTAAAGTTATTCTAGCCAAATAACGAGATATTCGCAAAGATGGCCAAAATCTTGGATGGAGATGTAGGTTTTATGAGGGTTTTAGAAAAAAGGAAGGCAGAGGGTTTGGGAGAGGAATTTAAGTGTGGAGCCTAAACATGTGAAAGCACAGCAGCCAATATTTGGATGACTGTGCACAAGAGACCAGAGTCAGAAGAACAGAGTTCAGGGAGCCTTGTAGCAGTGGAGGAGCTGGCAGAGAAAAGGACAAGTGGGGTCAGGGAGGGAATTTAACACAAGGATGTAAAGGTTTAACATTTGAGTCTTTTGGAAGCTGACAGCCAGTGTAAGTCAGCAAGAACAGGGGTGAATTGGTGCTGACTATTGTATAGACAGCTGAGTTTTGGGCAAACTGGAATTTATTGGAGGCTGGCTGGGAGAGTGTTGGATTAATTGAGTCTGGAGGTGAGAAAAGTATGAAGGATTTTAATGAGGTGGGGCAGAAGTCAGCCATGATATAGAAGTAGACAATCTCTGATGGAGAGGATATGCAGTTGGAAACCCCACTCACGGTCATATAGCACACCAAGGTTGCAAAGAGTGAGATGGTGGCAGAGAAATAGAGTTGGTGGTAAGGGCACCGAATTTGTGTCTGGCGGGCTGAAGAAGATTGCTTTTATATGGGGATAAAAAGTTGCAACTCATCCAGGACTTAAGGTCAGACAAGCAGTCTGACAGTGGTGAAGGTGGTGGAGACGTAGAACTAAATGTCTCTGTATGTGAAAACTGACCCTGTGTTTGTGGATGATCCCGAGATGCAGCATGCAGAAGAGCAATGGGGCCAAGGATGGATCTTTGACAGACTCCCTCACTGATGACTTGCATAGGAGATGCTGTTGCTCGAGATGCCACAGCTACACTTGGATAGGCGAGGGTTGAACCAAGCAAGAAACTTCCTACCAAGCTCGATAACGGAAGGGAAGTCAAGAAGGAGGATGATAATGCAATGTAGTCACAGTCAGAGAGTGGTGTATGTGACTTTCTTTAGGGCTGTTAAGGTGCTGTGGGAGGAGTAGAAACCTGATGGGAAGGATTTGAATGCAGTTGCGGGAGTGATGGGCTAAGAGGGTATGGGAAACCCCTGACGTCATGAAAAAAGTGTGAATAATCACCTAACAATTAAAGCACAGTGATTCGGCAGGGCACTGTGCAGTGTTGAACATATTCAAAGGCATACTTTGGGCTATGGTTTAGCCAAAACTTTGGAGATGCTGGATAAGTTAAGAATTTTGTAAGCTTAGACAGTACTGATGCAAGAATAACAGGATTTGAAAGGTTAAAAGGATCACTTTTTTTCTAGGGATGGGGTGAGTGTGAGCCAATTTCCAAGATGAAGAAAGCTGGACTGGAAAAGAGATCATAAAATAGGTTTTTTCCATCAGGCTAGGACACAAAGTTGAAGACAAAGGGAGAGATACCATCCCGGCTGGAAAGAGGAAGATCTAACAGACCTGGCAAAGGAAAAAGTTTTTGCCTCCAATCGTATAACTCCGTGGAAGGCCCATCATGCCTGTTCCGATTAGTCCCACTTCTCTGCTCTTTCACCACAGCCCTGCAGAGTTCTCCCCTTCCAAGTATTTCCCCGATTCCCTTTTGAAAGTTAGTACTGAATCATCTTCCACCACCCTTTCAGTCAATGCAGTCCAGATCATGAGAGTCAGTTTTAACGAGACCCGAAGAAGTGAAGGCGAGAAGAGCAGGAAGCCAGCAGTTGAGGCTGCTTTCAGTAAACTTGTGTTTAGCAGCTCCAGAGGTGGATGGATATTTAATGAGATCCAATTGGGAAGCAAATTTGACATTGCAGAAACATATGGAAGCTGTTATATAGTTGTGAGCGATTAGTTCTTGCACTGACCTCATTTTAAGCCTGATTTTGTTGTTCCCCATTGTGCATCTTATTTGTTTTTCCCATGTTCTTTTTGTGATTTGCATATATGAGGTCGACAATTTTTGTGTGTTGATTTCTCAATATAATCAGCTTCCTACTGCAGCTCCTTATCAATGACTGGAAAAATATATCCCACTGGCTTAAGCTGAAGGCCATTTAGATTTCAAGCCCTAATTTAACAGCATTTACTTGTGTAGTCTGTTTTTGTCTGTTGCTCTTTCTATGCTAACTAACTGAACAGACAGCTGAGTCATTCCTAGTTAAGATAGGAACTAACACAGACTTTTAGAAATAATCGAGGAAAACAATAGTCAATCAAACAAACTCTCTCCTGTTTGATGGATCTCAACCCCATCTACCTACTTTTTCACTTTCTCCCAATTCCTTTCACTATGCAGAATATTATCTTGTTACCTCTTTAACCCATTTATACTATTTACTTTAATGGCTTTCCCTGGTGCAGTGGCGCAGTGGTTAGCACCGCAGTCTCACAGCTCCAGCGACCCGGGTTCAATTCTGGGTACTACCTGTGTGGAGTTTACAAGTTCTCCCTGTGTCTGCTTGGGTTTCCTCCGGGTGCTCCGGTTTCCTTCCACATGCCGAAGACTTGCAGGTTGATAGGTTAATTGGCCATTATAAATTGCCCCTAGTATAGGTAGGTGGTAGGGAAATATAGTGACAGGTGGGGATGTTGTATGAATATGGGATTAGTCGAGGATTAGTATAAATGGGTGGTTGATGGTCGGCACAGACTCGGTGGGCTGAAGGGCCTGTTTCATTGCTGTATCTCTAAACTAAACTAAACATTCCATAAGTCTTTAAACCTTTAAAACCTTATGTTCTGTGCATCCAAACTGGGAAATCACTGGATTATGGGATGTATCCCTGTATTTTTCAAGGTGATATTGGTAATGCACTCGCACATTTTATGGTGAGGTATGCTACACATTAGTAGTTGGCATTTGCTGTGGCAGTCAAACCTGTTGTCGTTGTTCCCTCTAATCTCTGCGGCTGTGCAGCAACCCGAACGTTCCTGTGCAGGCCGCACACAAGAAAGCCCCTTTAAGTTACCAAGAGGCCACGGCTGCACAAAATAATTTAAAGCGGTTGGGTACTACAAAAAAATTAGATGTTGCCTGTAGTTGCTGTTTATCTATCGACTATGTAGTGATTATACCGGGGGAGGGGAGGTAGGTGGGGTCTTTTTTTTAGGTCACATTGGCTCCAGGATGATGTACATCAAATGATAGACTTGATAAACCAGTACCTGAGCCAGGCAGGTCAAAGAATTTTGATTTCTTTGTCTTATTGAATGATATGCCCCTATCATGTTTGTCCATCACTAAGCACTGTTGATGACCAGCTAGCAACCGGTCTCATTTGTAGGATATACAGGGGTAGACCCTACCACTGGGACTTGAAATTCTTCACTCAGCATTATACATTGTTGCTCCAAGTCAATTCCCTAATGGATAGAGTGAATGGGCTGACAGAAGTAAGCTCATTGCTTTGTGCTAGTAAAATATTCTGCTTGTCTGGTTAAGTTCCAGTACCCCGTGCACATTTGGGGGTTCCTCAATCTAGTCTGATGCTAACTGACGTCTAAATGCTCCAGAACAAGAAAGCAATAAATAGGAGCAGGAGTAGACCATATGGCCCATCAAGCCTGCTCCGCCATTCAATACGATCATTGCTGATCTTGGGCTTCAGTTCCACCTTCCTGCCCGCTCCCCATATCCCTTGATTCCCTGACCAAAAATCTATCCATCCCAGCCTTAAATATATTCAATGATGGAGCATCCACAACCCTCTGGGGTAGAAAATTCCATAGATGAGCAACCCTTTGAGTGAAGTAATTTCTCCTCATCTCAGTCCTGAATGATCGGCCTTTATCAAAGAACAACGAACAAAGAACAGTACAGCACAGGAACAGGACATTCGGCCCTCCAAGCCTGCGCCAATCTTGATGCCTGCCTAAACTAAAACCTTCTGCACTTCTATTCCCATCCTATTCATGTATTTGTCAAGATGCCTCTTAAACGTCTCCGTGGTACCTGCTTCCACCACCTCCCCCGGCAACAGGTTCCAGGCACTCACCACCCTCTGTGTAAAGAACTTGCCTCGCACATCCCCTCTAAACTTTTCCCCTCTCACCTTAAACCTATGTCCCCTAGTGACTGACTCTTCCACCCTGGGAAAAAGCTTCTGACTATCCACTCTGTCCATGCCACTTATAACTTTGTAAACCTCTATCATGTTGCCCCTCCACCTCTGTCATTCCAGTGAAAACAATCCGAGTTTATCCAACCTCTCCTCATAGCTAATGCCCTCCAGACCAGACAACATCCTGGTAAACCTCTTCTGTACCCCCTCCAAAGCCTCCACGTCCTTCTGGTAGTGTGGCAACCAGAATTGCACGCAATATTCTAAGTGTGGCCTAACTAAAGTTCTGTACAGCTGCAGCATGACTTGCCTATTTTTATACTCGATGCCCCGACCGATGAAGGCAAGCATGCCGTATGCCTTCTTGACTACCTTATCCACCTGCGTTGCCACTTTCAGTGACCTGTGGACCTGTACGCCCAGATCTCTCTGCCTGTCAATACTCCTAAGGGTTCTGCCATTTACTGTGTACTTCCCACCTGCATTAGACCTTCCAAAATGCATGACCTCACATTTGTCCGAATTAAACTCCATCTGCCATTTCTCCGCCCAAGTCTCCAACCGATCTCTATCCTGCTGTATCCTCTGACATTCCTCATCACTGTCCGCAACTCCACCAACCTTTGTGTCGTCCGCAAACTTACTAATCAGACCAGCTACATTTTCCTCCAAATCATTTATATATACTACAAAGAGCAAAGGTCCCAGCACTGATCCCTGCGGAACACCACTAGTCACATCCCTCCATTCAGAAAAGCACCCTTCCACTGCTACCCTCTGTCTTTTATGACCAAGCCAGTTCTGTATCCATCTTGCCAGCTCCCCCCTGATCCCATGAGACTTCACCTTTTGTATCAGTCTGCCATGAGGGACCTTGTCAAAGGCTTTACTGAAATCCATATAGATAACATCCACTGCCCTTCCTTCATCAATCATCTGAGATATCCTGAGACTGTTGCCCCGCGTTCTAGATTCCTCGACCAGCAGAAACAATCTCTCAGCTTCTACTTGATCAAGCCCTTTCAGAATCACAAAGAAAATTACAGCACAGGAACAGGCCCTTCGGCCCTCCAAGCCTGCACCGATCCAGATCCTCTATCTAAACCTGTCGCCTATTTTCTAAGGGTCAGTATCTCTTTGCTTCCTGCCCATTCATGTATCTGTCTAGATACATCTTAAAAGACGCTATCGTGCCCGCGTCTACCACCTCCGCTGGTAACGCGTTCCAGGCACCCACCACCCTCTGCGTAAAGAACTTTCCACGCATATCCCCCCTAAACTTTTCCCCCCTCACTTTGAACTCGTGACCCCGAGTAATTGATTAGATTAGATTAGAGATACAGCACTGAAACAGGCCCTTCGGCCCACCGAGTCTGTGCCGAACATCAACCACCCATTTTTTATACTAATCCTACACTAATCCCATATTCCCAACAAACATCCCCACCTATCCCTATATTTCCCTACCACCTACCTATACTAGCGACAATTTATAATGGCCAATTTACCTATTAACCTGCAAGTCTTTTGGCTTGTGGGAGGAAACCGGAGCACCCGGAGAAAACCCACGCAGACACAGGGAGAACTTGCAAACTCCACACAGGCAGTACCCGGAATCGAACCCGGGTCCCTGGAGCTGTGAGGCTGCGGTGCTAACCACTGCGCCACTGTGCCGCCCTGCGCACTGAATCCCCCACTCTGGGGAAAAAGCTTCTTGCTATCCACCCTGTATCGACCTCTCATGATTTTGTACACCTCAATCAGGTCCCCCCTCAACCTCCGTCTTTCTAATGAAAATAATCCTAATCTACTCAACCTCTCTTCTTAGCTAGCGCCCTCCATACCAGGCAACATCCTGGTGAACCACCTCTGCACCCTCTCCAAAGCATCTACATCCTTTTGGTAATGTGGCGACCAGAACTGCACGCAGTATTCCAAATGTGGCCGAACCAAAGTCTTATACAAATGTAACATGACCTGCCAACTCTTGTACTCAATACCCCGTCCGATGAAGGAAAGCATGCCATGTGCCTTCTTGACCACTCTATTGACCTGCGTTGCCACCTTCAGGGAACAATGGACCTGAACACCCAAATCTCTCTGTACATCAATTTTCCCCAGGACTTTTCCATTTACTGTATAGTTCACTCTTGAATTGGATCTTCCAAAATGCATCACCTCGCATTTGCCCTGATTGAACTCCATCTGCCATTTCTCTGCCCAACTCTCCAATCTATCTATATTCTGCTGTATTCTCTGACAGTCCCCCTCACTATCTGCTACTCCACCAATCTTAGTGTCATCTGCAAACTTGCTAATCAGACCACCTATACTTTCTTCCAAATCATTTATGTACATCACAAACAACAGTGGTCCCAGCACGGATCCCTGTGGAACACCACTGGTCACACGTCTCCATTTTGAGAAACTCCCTTCCACTGCTACTCTCTGTCTGCTGTTGCCCAGCCAGTTCTTTATCCATCTAGCTAGTACACCCTGGACCCCATGCGACTTCACTTTCTCCATCAACCTACCATGGGGAACCTTATCAAACGCCTTACTGAAGTCCATGTATATGACATCTACAGCCCTTCCCTCATCAATCAACTTTGTCACTTCCTCAAAGAATTCTATTAAGTTGGTAAGACATGACCTTCCCTGCACAAAACCATGTTGCCTATCACTGATAAGCCCATTTTCTTCCAAATGGGAAGAGATCCTATCCCTCAGTATCTTCTCTCGCTGCTTCCCTACCACTGACGTCAGGCTCACCGGTCTATAATTACCTGGATTACCCCTGCTACCCATCTTAAACAAGGGGACAACATTAGCAATTCTCCAGTCCTCCGGGACCTCACCCGTGTTTAAGGATGCTGCAAAGATATCTGTTAAAGCCCCAGCTATTACCTCTCGCTTCCCTCAGTAACCTGGGATAGATCCCATCCGGACCTGGGGACTTGTCCACCTTAATGCCTTTTAGAATACCCAACACTTCCTCCCTCCTTATGCCGACTTGACCGAGAGTAATCAAACATCTATCCCTAACCTCAACATCCGTCATGTCCTTCTCCTCGGTGAATAGCGATGCAAAGTACTCGTTTAGAATCTCACCCATTTTCTCTGACTCCACGCATAACTTTCCTCCTTTGTCCTTGAGTGGGCCAATCCTTTCTCTAGTTACCCTCTTGCTCCTTATATATGAATAAAAGGCTTTGGGATTTTCCTTAACCCTGTTTGCTAAAGATATTTTATGACCCCTTTTAGCCCTCTTAATTCCTCAGATTGGTCCTACATTCCCGATATTCTTCCAAAGCTTTGTCTTTCTTCAGCCGCCTAGACCTTATATATACTTCCTTTTTCCTCTTAGCTAGTTTCACAATTTCACCTGTCATCCATGGTTCCCTAATCTTGCCATTTCTATCCCTCATTTTCACAGGAACATGTCTCTCCTGCACGCTAATCAACCTCTCTTTAAAAGCCTCCCACATGTGGATTTATCTTCAAACAGCTGCTCCCAATCTACATTCCCCAGCTCCTGCCGAATTTTGTTATAGTTGGCCTTCCCCCAATTTAGCACTCTCCCTTTAGGACCACTCTCGTCTTTGTCCATGAGTATTCTAAAACTTACGGAATTGTGATCACTATTCCCAAAGTAGTCCCCTACTGAAACTTCAACCACCTGGCCGGGCTCATTCCCCAACACCAGGTCCAGTATGGCCCTTTCCCGAGTTGGACTATTTACATACTGCTCTAGAAAACCCTCCTGGATGCTCCTTACAAATTCTGCTCCATCTAGACCTCTAACACTAAGTGAATCCCAGTCAATGTTGGGAAAATTAAAATCTCCCATCACCACCACCCTGTTGCTCCTACATCTTTCCATAATCTGTTTACATATTTGTACCTCTATCTCACACTCGCCTTTGGGAGGCCTGTAGTACAGCCCCAACATTGTTACCGCACCCTTCCTATTTCTGAGTTCTGCCCATATTGCCTCATTGCTCGAGTCCTCCATAGTGCCCTCCTTCAGCACAGCTGTGATATCCTCTTTGACCAGTAATGCAACTCCTCCACCCCTTTTACCTCCCTCTCTATCCCGCCTGAAGCATCGATATCCTGGGATATTTAGTTGCCAATCGTGCCCTTCCCTCAACCAAGTCTCAGTAATAGCAATAACATCATACTCTCAGGTACTAATCCAAGCCCTAAGTTCATCTGCCTTACCTACTACACTTCTTGCATTAAAACAAATGCACCTCAGACCACCAGTCCCTTTGCGTTCATCATCTGCTCCCTGCCTACTCTTCCCTTTAGTCACGCTGACTTCATTATCTAGTTCCTTACAGGCTTTCGTTACTACCTCCTTACTGTCCACTGACCACCTCATTTGGTTCCCATCCCCCTGCCACATTAGTTTAAACCCTCCCCAACAGCGTTAGCAAAAGCACCTCCAAGGACATTGGTTCCAGTCCGGCCCAGGTGTAGACCGTCCAATTTGTAATAGTCCCACCTCCTCGAGAAACAGTCCCAATGTCCCAAAAATCTGAACCCCCTCCCTCCTGCACCATCTCTCAAGCCACGCATTCATCCTGACTATTCTTTCATTTCTACTCTGACTATCACGTGGCACTGGTAGCAATCCTGAGATTACTACCTCTGAGGTCCTACTTTTTAACTTGGCTCCTAACTCCTTAAATTCTGCTTGTAGGACCTCATCCCGTTTTTTACCTCTATCATTGGTGCCTATGTGCACAACGCCAACTGGCTGTTCACCCTCCCCCTTCAGAATGTTCTGCAGCCGATCTGAGACATCCCTGACCCGTGCACCTGGGAGGCAACATACCATTCGGGAGTCTCGTTTTCGACCACAGAACCGACTATCTACTCCCCTTACAATCGAATCCCCTATGAATATAACCCTTCCACTCTTTTTCCTGCCCTTCCGAACAGCAGAGCCAGCCACGGTGCCATGAACCTGGCTACTGCTGCCTTCCCCTGGTGAGCCATCTCCCTCAACAGTCTCCAAAACGGTATACCTGTTTTGGAGGGAGATGACCGCAGGGGACACCTGCGCTGCCTTCCTGCTCTTCCTCTGCCTTTTGGTCACCCATATTCTTTCTCCCTCAGCAATCCTAATCTGCGGTGTGACCAATTTGCTAAACGTGCTATCCACGACCTCCTCAGCATCGCGGATGCTCCAAAGTGAGTCCATCCGCAGCTCCAGAGCCGTCATGCGGTTTAACAGGTGCTGCAGCTGGACACACTTCCAGCACGTGAAGGAGTCAGGGACATCACCCGTGTCCCTGAGCTCCCACATTGAGCAAGAGGAGCATAACACGGGTCTGAGATCTCCTGCCATTTTTAATTTTAAGCTTAACTTGGTCTTAACTTAGATAAGTGAAAAAGGAATGAAAAGTTTTTACCAATCGCACGAGAAACAAAAAAAAAAAGAAATAGAAAAAGCCTTACC
Source organism: Heterodontus francisci (assembly GCF_036365525.1). Taxonomy (NCBI): domain Eukaryota; kingdom Metazoa; phylum Chordata; class Chondrichthyes; order Heterodontiformes; family Heterodontidae; genus Heterodontus; species Heterodontus francisci. Next base: position 61,088,346 of record NC_090397.1, on the reverse strand, counting down.
TTCTCTACACACCACCGAGTCCTTTTTTTTTTTGGTTCGAGGAGGAGAGCGGGTGGGAGACACTACAGGTGTAGTGTCTCGGGTTCAGCCGCTGCCCAAATATATAGGACTTACTTACCCAGCTGCCACCTCGCTCTCCCTGTCGCCGCTATGTCTCAATTAGGTCACCTTTCATTCTTCTAAACACCAGAGAATATAGGCCCAATTTACTCAGCCTCTCATCATAGGACAAACCCCTCATCCCAGGGACCAATTTAGTAAATCTTTGCTGCACTACCTCCAGTGCAAGTATTTCCTTTCTTAAAATATAGAGATTAAAACTGCACATAGTATTTCAGGTGCGGTGTCACCAAAGCCCTGTACAATTTTATTAAGACTTCTTTATTCCTGTACTTCAGTCCCCTTGCAATAAAGGCCAACATGCCATTTGCCTTCCTAATAGCCTGCTGCACGTACATGTTAACTTTGTGTGTTCCTTGTACGGGTACACCCAAGTCTGTCTGAACATCCATGCTTAGCAGTTACACACCTTTTTAAAAAAAAAAAAATTCTGTTTTTACAACCAAAGTGATCAACTTCACACTTCTCTACATTATACTCCATTTGCCATCTTGTTGCCCACTCACTTAACCTGTCTATATCTCTTTGCATTTACCCAAGTCTAGAGGCTACAATGTGTCTCAATGTAAAGGGAGGGGGAGAAGGAGGAGAGAGAATGAAAGGGAACTATGCATTCTATATTGAGCAAACAATTTCTGTTCTTTTGCTTTTCGAATAGCTTGCTTTGGAAACTCTGATTTAGTAAAGTATTGGATATATTCTTGTAGTTGTTGGGTACCTCAGTGGAGGGGGGGGATAAAACCTTTTCTGAAATTCTCATGAATTTGAAGTTATTTCACCTGCCATTCGCCTAGATGAGGAAGGCTGTTGACTCCATTTTAGTTCATCCTTTGAGAAAAATCTATCCTTCTGTCCGACCCTCAATCATGGTATACATGATTGCAGAGGTTTTGCCTTCATTACCTTAGCACAAAAGTTGTCTCTTCTAAATTGAAAAGCCCAGGTATCCTCACTCCTTTTTCTATTCAGAACTCAATCCTCTGAAGATAAGGCTCAGTATCTACTCCTTACATTATCATTGTGTCTTTTTAAGCAGAACTGGACACCATGCTTAAGGGCATGTTGTTGCCAGAGCACTATACAGTTTAATCATCACTGTTTTGCTTTGATACTTGTTGATTGATATTTGCCTTGTTGATCAACTGCTCTGATCTGATTGGACACACTGCTTCAAAGTCTCAACAGATTCAATTAGATTGCTGATAAGATTTCCAACAAAACTAAGCCCATCTGAGACTTTCCCAATAAAGTAGATCCTTGATGCTGTCCCAAAGTAACAAGATCTGAAGAATGGAGATGTTGGCTTCTGAGGGTTCTTCAATAAAGAGCTTTGAAATTTAATTTTATGTAAAAACATTATGAATTGTCAAAAGAGGGTCCTTTTCCCCCGATGCTTTTCATATCAGCATTTCATTATAAAATAATTAGACCAACATACAGCAAAACATTGTAAACACCACCAGTGCCTCAATATTATGCAATATATTCTCATACTTTGAGAATATATTGGAAGCTCCTCGCCAGTTGAGCAATCTAATGAGTATAGTATATTTTTATCAGAACTATTTTATTATTTTAACATGTTTGATCGTATAAGGATATAAATGCTTTTTTGAAAAGACTGATGCAACAGAAATTGCTGGTAAAACTTAACACGGATGGCATCTGGTGCAAGAACAAATCAGCATCAAGTATAAATCCTTCCCCAGAATTGAAAGGTATTACAGATGAACAGCATTTGAAGGAACATGGGGAGGGGTTGCACAATGCTTGCTCGTGCGTACTCTCCCTTCCTTTCACACTCTGCTATTCTCTCAACAGTCTTATGCGCACACATACACCTAGCAGCAACCCACTTGTTCCAAGATACACCAGCAAACCCATCCTACCTTTCCATTACTTAATAGCCTGATGAAAAAAAAGTGAGCTGTCGTTTGGGCCCAAAGTTGTTCGTCAATATTAAGGCCACCTACAGTATTTTCTTTATAGAGTATGAATGTATTTGATAAGAACTGTAGATGATAGAGCTGATAAGTATGGTCTAGCATTTGAGATGTAAAAATGGGCTTATGCTTTTCTTTGCTTGATTAAAGTTAGTGAAATGAGAAAATTGTAATCTTATACCACATAATATTCCTAGATTTTCTGTTAACCACAAGATGGGTGTAGGTTTAAGAGACCATCCAAAAATGTTGTCTCTGAAAGCATTTAATAACTTTTAAACATCTTTCTTTTGAAACAAGTCATTTTCTGAGTTGTTGCACTCTTCAGTTCCGATGACAGGTTTCACTCAGAGGGCTACAATTGACCCAGAACTGAATGAGATTCACGTCCTGTCGGGTCTCAGTAAAGACAAGGACAAAAGGGAAGAAAATGTTCGGAATTCTTTTTGGATTTATGACATCGCCCGAAACAACTGGTAAGTTGTAAAGCAATAGATTATCTGTAGTACTAACCACAAGTGCTTCCATCATTGGACTTCCCCAAGAGTTTTGTACTGCTTAACATTCACACGCACTTCATTTGTTTTGCTGTTCACAGCACTTGTATTCTGGAGGCATACAGAGCCTATAAATGTTAACGTAGAATGGCTTCATCTTGTGCTGCATCACTCAGTCCATTGTTTCTGTGCCAGCTCCAAAAGGAAATCAAAACTGCATTTGCACGACTTACTTTCAGTATTTTCTACATAAGTTTGTGTACTTTGAAATTTTCCCATCACTCCTCCAAAATAGTCATACTGCATTTTCTCTGATCTCCAAGATTGATCTTTTCTAGACCATGCATGAGAAGTTTGACTGTCTTTATTAGCCTCATTTCCTTACCTCTTAGGAAATAGTTCATGTGACTCCTTGCCTGACCTTCCTTTTGCTCAGCATGTTCTTGTGCTTCAACAAAAACAAGAAATGCTGGAATCACTCAGCAGGTCTGGCAGCATCTGTGGAAAGAGAAGCAGAGTTAACGTTTCGGGTCAGTGACCCTTCTTCGGAAGGTTCTTCGGTTCCGAAGAAGGGTCACTGACCCGAAACGTTAACTCTGCTTCTCTTTCCACAGATGCTGCCAGACCTGCTGAGTGATTCCAGCATTTCTTGTTTTTGTTTCAGATTTCCAGCATCCGCAGTATTTTGCTTTTATGTTCTTGTGCTTGTCTACTCTAGCACTGGGAAAGCACCATTTGGCCAGTGACATTGCCAGAGAATTATTTTTTGATCTGCAAACTAGGTGGATTGAAATTTGAAAAGTAACAGTTGAAATTTTGGTCATTCTGTTGCCAAATAGGTGGTGTATAATGTGACCAGCTAATGTCTGGGTCTATTTTTGGCTTCCAAAATTAGTGTTTTATGAGATAGCTTAAGTCTGTTTATTTCTCCGTTTGTTCTTGTATGGAATACTTGTGGAACAATCAGTGGGAAGAATTTTAGTTTTTGTGTTGAGGCACTATACTTAATTACAAGGAAGTTTCAAGCCTCTGCTTATGCTTCGCTCGGACAGTATCAATAAGAGTGACAACTTTAGCGAACAGGAAATATCCCAAACCCTTTGATCTGGAACTCCAAGTCTGAAAGGTAGCGGCAGAAACTCTCATTACATTTCAAAAATACTTGGAAATGCAGTAACCTAGAGGGCTATGGACCAAGAGCTGGCCAGGAGGATTAGGCTAGACAGCTTCCGTGCTGTAAATTTTCAATGTTTCAATCGACCAATGATGCACTGTGTTGGACTACAGTGGCAGTATCGTAGCCAATGAGGTTTAACCAAGGTGTGATAAACTATGGGGCTCCACTTCCTGTGATAGTATCATTTAAAGCACCTAACTGAATTGCAGTCTTCTGAGTTAGAAAGTATATTTTAATTTTCTTGACCTGTGCATTCATGGTTACTGTGGATATTTTGCTGGCAATGCAGGCCAAAAATTGTTCTGCAGCCATCTTTACTGATTACTCTGATCTTGATATTTGAGGGATGTAGCAAATGGTATATGTGTGGAATTATTTTGTGCAAGTACCAGTAATGTGGATTGCTCCAAAAACACAAACTATTTTAAAATGCAGAACCTGTATATCATAGGATGGTAACAGTACAGAAGGAGGCCATTCGGCTTATTGTGTTTGTGCTGACTGTCTGCAGGAGCAACTCAGCCAGTCCCACTCCCCTGTCTTTTCTCCATAGCCCTGCACATTTTCTCTGTTCAGGTGCGTATCCAATTCCCTTTTGAAAGCCACAATTGAGTCTGCCTGCACCACACTGTCAATCCAGATCCTAACTCCTTGCTGTATAAAAATGTTTTTCCTCATGTCGCAATTGCTTCTTGTGCCAATCACCTTAAATTGGTGTCTGCTGGTTCTCAACCCTTTTACCAATGGGAACCATTTCCCTCTGTCTGCTCTGTCTAGACCCTTCATGATTTTGAATATCTCAATCAAATCTCCCTCAACCTTTTCTTTAAGGATAACAACCCCAACTACTCTAATCTGTTCACTTAAGTCCCTCATCCCTGGAACCAATTTTGTCAATCTTTTCTATACCGTCTCCATAGCTTTCATATTCTTAAAGTGTGGTGCCCAGAATTGGGGATATACTCCATTTGAGGCCGAGCCAGTGTTTTATAAAAGTTCATCCTAACTTCCTTGCTTTTGTACTCTCTGACTTTGTTTATAAAGCCCAGAATCCCATATGCCTTTTTAACCATTTTCTCCAACTGCCCTGCCACCTTCAATGATTTGTGTACACATATTCCCAGTTCTTCTTCGTTTTTCCTCAGTCGAGGATTTCTGCTTCCCCCCACTGTAGTTGGCAGGGCCCTCAACTGTGTCCGGCCCATTTCCCACACCTCTACCCTCACCCCTTCCCCTCCCTCCCAGAACCGCGACAGGGTTCCCCTTGTCCTCACTTTCCACCCCATCAGCCTCTATATCCAAAGGATCATCCTCCACCATTTCCGCCACCTCCAGCGTGATGCCACTATCAAATGCATCTTCCCCTCCCTTCCCCTGTCAGCATTCCGAAGGGATCGTTCCCTCTGCGACACCCTGGTCCACTCCTCCATTACCCCCACTACCTCATCCCCTTCCCACAGCACCTTCCCTTGCAATCACAGGAGGTGTAATACCTGCCCATTTACCTCCTCTCCTCACTATACCAGGCTCCAAACAGTCCTTTCAGGTGAAGCAGCGATTTACTTGTACTTCTTTCAATGTAGTATACTGTATTCGCTGCTCACAATGTGGTGGTCTCTACACTGGGGAGATCAAACGCAGACTGGATGACCGCTTTGCGGAACTCCTCCGCTTAGTCCGAAAGCATGACACCGAGCTTCCGGTTGATGCCATTTCAACAGTCCCCCCTGCTCTCATGCTCACATCTCTGACCTGGGATTGCTGCAGTGTTTCAGTGAATATCCAAGCAAGCTCGAGGAACAGCATCTCATTTACCGATTAGGCACACTACAGCATGCTGGACTGAACATTGAGTTCAATAATTTCAGAGCATGACGGGCCCCCCCCATTTTACTTTTATTTTTAGTTTTTGTTTTTTTTTTTTGTTTATTTTATTATATTTTATCTTAGTTTGTTCAGTTTGCCTACCCACTTTTTTTTTCATGTTTGTACTTGCGGCTGTTCAAGTGTCAGTCCGTTAACACTCCATCTGTATGAATGCTTTGTCTTTCAACGCACCATTAACATATTGTTCGCCTTTGCTCCATGGCCTTCTGGTCACTTATTCTCTGTGACCTTGTCCTATTTACACCTCCTTTGTTATCTCTTGCCCCACCTCCACTTTACTTGCTTAAAACCTTTCACATTTCTAACATTTGCCAGTTCTGAAGAAGGGTCACTGACCTGAAATGTTAACTCTGCTTCTCTCTCCACAGATGCTTCCAGACCTGTTGAGTATTTCCAGCATTTCTTGTTCTTATTTCAGATTTCCAGCATCCACAGTATTTTGATTTTATTCCCAGTTCTCTCTGTTCCTGCAGCCTGTTTAGAATTGTATCATTTATTTTATATTGATTCTCCGCGTTCTACATTCCAATGTATCACTTCATACTTCTCTGCATTAAATTTCATCTTCCACCTGTCGGCCATTCCACCAGTCTTGTCTGTGTCTTCTTGAGGTCTATCACTATCCTCTCCACAGTTCACAATACTTCGAAGTTTTGTGTGCTGCAAATTTTGAAACTGTGCTCTGTGCACTCAAGTCTAGATCATTACTATATATCAAGAAAAGCAGTGGTCCGACTGCTGATCCCTGGGGAACTGCACTGTAAACTTTCACCAGTCGAAAAACAACCATTCACCACTACTGTTTCCTGTCACTCCGTGAACTTTGTATCCATGCTGCCATTGTCACTTTTATTCCATGGGCTTCAACTTGGCTGACGAGCCTATTACATGGCACTTCTTCATACGCCTTTTGGATGTCCATGTAGACCTCATCAGTCCTTTCTGTTACCTCATCAAAAAATGTCAGGTTAGTTTAAACACCATTTGCTTAATGGATCCACATTTTTCAAGTGACTCTTAATTTTGTCCAGAGTATAGTGAGAATTCTTCATTGAGGAATTCTCATTAGTGTGGGTTTATGCTGTGCATTTTGTGGTACTTCCTTATGCACTTCAGCCTGTTATTCCATGTAAGTGAAATCTTCTGTTTGAAAACAGTAAGGCTTATTTCCATCTGAAAAATACCTACAGATTTCTCTTAATGTTGTTTTCCCTGCAATTTAGAAGGTTAACGTGTGATTTGATCAAAGTTTTCAAGATATCTGGACAAAATTAACAGTCACTTGGACAAGAGTGAATTAATTAAGGAAAGCCAGCATGGATTTGTTAAAGGTAAATTGTATTTAACTAACGTGATTGAGTTTTTTGATGAGGCAATGGGGAGGGTTGATGAGGATAATGCAGTTGATGTGGTGTACATAGACATACAAAAGGTGTTTGATAAAGTCCCACATAATAGGGAACTGATTGGGAATAGTTTCTCGATAACTACCCTTTGGTTGCAGAGTCTAGGACTATGCAGCATAGTCTAAAAATATGGCAAATGGAAATTGATATCAATTAATTTTAAATTTGAGATTGACAAATGTTTGTTATCTAAAGGATTAAGGGATATGAGGCAAAGTTGGGCATGTGGAGTTAGGTCATAGATCAGCCATGATCTTGTTAAATGACAGAACAGGTTTGAGGGGTTAAATGGCCTCCTCCTTTACTCATGCTCTTGTGTTCCTATAATAGCATGTTTTTCTGTGGCATAGGTCCTGTGTCTACAAAAACGATCAGTCTTTAAAAGATAATCCGAACAAGAGCCTTCAGGAAGAGGAACCATGCCCTCGATTCGCTCACCAGCTAGTCTATGATGATATGCACAAGGTACCTTATATCTTTGGTCTTCATTCATACTTTTTCTTTTTTTTTAACCACACAGCAATTTGTCCCCCATCACTATATGTTAGGTCATAGAGGTCTCAAACAGGTGCCATTGCCTATTAACAAACCCATAACTATCTTTGTGATTAACACTGAATAGATTAATACTTAGCTTTTTTATTATTTATTATGGCCTATTTTCGGTGATCTTAAAGGGCAGTATCATCACGAAAAGGAGTTTTAGCCAACAGTCTTTTCCTCTTCCTATTTGCTCTCCTCCATTCCTGAAGGATGGACAGATGCTGGCATATGGCTGTAAAGGCACTGGCCAACATTTAGTACCTCTCGCAGGTGACCGCGCTTCATTTGAGCGTGCAGACATTCGAGAGGAGTAGGGAGCACCACAGCTGAGGCTGATGCCATTCTTATCTTTCATCTACATATGTGTGCATTTCTTCATATGTTGCAGCATAGCTGCAGTGTTTGTTTTACTTCCCTTCTCTTCCTCCACCATCCTTCTTTCCAGCCGAGAGACCCTGTAGCTCTGGCTGACATCAGTGAACTGGGCACAGACTAGAGTCAGACCTGGTACTTCCTGGTTTATATGGCTCAATTCCACATTAGACAGTGAATGTTTACAACTGAAACTTGAGTAGAAACAATAAATCTTGATATTTTTCCCCAAGCTTCCATTTCATATGATGCATTTCAAAGTAGCACCGCAGCCTCACAGCTCCAGGGACCCGGGTTCGATTCTGGGTACTGCCTGTGTGGAGTTTGCAAGTTCTCCCTGTGACTGCGTGGGTTTTCGCCAGGTGCTCCGGTTTCCTCCCACAGCCAAAAGACTTGCAGGTGATAGGTAAATTGGCCGTTGTAAATTTCCCTTAGTGTAGGTAGGTGGTAGGGAATATGGGATTACTGTAGGGTTAGTATAAATGGGTGGTTGTTGGTCGGCACAGATTCGGTGGGCTGAAGGGCCTGTTTCAGTGCTGTATCTCTAAAATAAAAAAAATCTTTGTTGTCCCTTCGGAAATAAAGGGTATGTCGAGCACTTCCGCCCTTGAAAATAGAGCTCCTTCAAATGACCCAGTCTGCTTAATCAACTCTGCTTGCATGCACACAGCTGGCTTTGTGTCTACTAGAGTCAGCAGTTTGAACGCTGATCTTCAGTACTAACCCCACAAAGGAGAAAAGTCGATTTGAAATTGAGCCCAGAAAATCCAATTATCTTTGAAAAGAGGTAATCCCCTCCCATTTCAGTAAAGGTAAAACTTTTTGCAGTTCAGTGTATTTGTTCCGTTCAGTGCCTTGGGCAGCCTTTTGCTATCATGTACATTCCATCAGGAGCCATTGGATAGCTTTGTGGACTTGGTTCTGCTAAAGCGGGCTGTGATGCCTCCGGCAAGTTAATACAGCTTAATTCAGTTCCTGTGAAGTGGAATCAAACCAGAGCCAAAACCCTTTCAAAGGTAATTTCCCAAACACTTCAAGGGTGTCCTAATGGAAACAGACACAAATTAGTATATTTGTATTTCTAACTGGGAATGGTTTATTGTCAAGGTAGCAGAATTAAATTATCAGATATAGTTCTAAAATGGGCTAAAAGCACCTTAAATAATGGAGCAGCGGTTATCCAGTTTGAGCTGTAGGATTAAATATTTGGCACAGCAAGTTGACATAATATGCTTCCCATTCAGTGACTGATTGCAAAGGCAGAATAATCTTACTGCTGGAGTTCCTGAAGGAGGGACTGAGTACAGCTGAGTGCATCATTTAGCTATCTATAACTGACCTGTCCCAGATCTTCCCATCAGTGTAACCATGTGGAATGTCAATTGTGTATTATCGACTGCCCCTGATGTATTGAAGTACAACCTATATTTTACCTACAATTATTGAAACTATTAAGCAGTGTTGCAGCTGATTATTAAGCCCTTGCATTCATCGAACTCCAATACGAGATTGCGGGTAGCTGGGGATGAATTACGCAGCTACAATTTACTCCTCAGCGTTTTGATGATACAAGAACCATAAGGGTGCAGTTAGTGTGGTTTATGGATATAATGGTACTGAATAGAAATTGCTGCTGCTCTTGGAATAAAAAGTAGTTGGAAGCTAAAGTTAATTTTTTTGGAACTTGAATAATTCTGATAGTGTCAGGCTAATTTTTAACTCCCTGTGCCTGAGAAAAATGAGCATCAACGTAGAGGCAGCAAAATAAATAAGGAGACACTTCTACCGGCAGGAGGTTTGTTAACCAGAGGGCACAGATTGAAGGCAAATACTCATTCCTACAGGACTTATCCAGGGAACTCACCCAGGTGATGAAGGCCTGGATAGGTGATTTCCTTGCGGTAAATGATTTGTGGTCTTGCTGCACTACCACAGGTGTACCTCTGGGGAAGGTACTTGGCCTCCACTCCATTATTAGTGACTCAGTGCCTGTCTCCAAAACTGATGGTGCTCTTTTGCTGATGAAACCACTCTCTGCTGAGTTCTTAATTCCCTGTCTGAAGTGTGATTGATAACTGAATTGATGGCAGGCAGGTAGATGGAGTGGGAGGGAGGGCAGATAGATAGTGAGCTGCTTTGAGCGATAACAAGACCCAGCAGCAACTCTGATTGGTTCTTAATGTTATTCTCATCTGTATTCCCATCAGGATTTCAAATTCTGTTCATTATAAACACTCAGCTTAGCTTGCATGTCGATTCATAGAAGTGAATTTGATGAAAAAGTTGATTTTCAAGCCTTTCATGTCATGAGAACTTCAGTGTTCTGCGAAACTTGATTGGCCACTGATGACAGCAGGTTGTATAGGATCATCTGTCATTTTTAGTCTCTGCACAGTTCTGGTCCATACACACTGCTTGACAAGGTGGCCTACTGCATGCCTATCTCCATACTTTACAGCATTGGAGAGATGTAGCCCTGCTGTTGGATGTCTACACATCTCACCACAGCAACATCATACAAGTTGTTGCTTAGACCATAGCCTTGTGTGAATTGAGAACTGAGACGTTATACCTCAATGTTTTGCGTCCCTTATGTTTGTGCAAAATACCAGTGTTGGCATGACTTGCCTTCTACTGCCTGTGGATTTATCATCCAGATAGTGCCTCCATTTAGGGAACACATTCCAAATAATGACTAAGTTAACCATTTCTTGTCGAGCCAGTGTTGCTGCAGCGTATATGGACATTCTGGCTTGCCCCAGCACTACTGCTCAAGCCTTTGCATGCTTTTTAAAAATTTGTTCATGGGAGGTGGGCATCGCTAGCTAAACCAGCATTTATTGCCCATCCCTAATTGCCTTGAGAAGGTGGTGGTGAGCTGCCACCTTGAACTGCTGCAGTCTTTGGGGTATAGGTACACCAACAGTGCTGTTCGGAAGGGGGTTCCAGGATTTTGACCTAGCGGCAGTGAAGGAACAACAATATCGTTCCAAGTCAGGATGGTATGTGGCTTGGAGGGTAACTTGCAGGTGGTGGCATTCCCATGCATCTGCTGCCCTTGTCCTTCTAGGTGGTAAAGTCACGGGTTTGGAAGGTGCTGTCAAAAGAGCCTTGGTGAACTGCTGCAGTACATCTTGTAGATGGTACACACTGCTGCCACTGTGCGTCGGTGATGGAGGGAGTGGATGTTGAAAGTGGTGGATGAGGCGCCAGTGTAGCGGACCACTGTGTCCTGGATGGTATTAAGCTTCTTGAGTGTTGTTGGAGCTGCACCCATCCAGGCAAGTGCCATGTAGTTGGGCAGGCATTGGGGAGACGGGAGGTGAGTTACTTGCTGCAAAATTCCTACCTCTGATCTGCTTTTGTAACCACAGTATTTATGTAGCTGGTGCAGTTCAATTTCTGGTCAATGGTAACTGCTAGGATGTTGATGGTGGGGGATTGAGTGATGGTAATGCCATTTAAACATCAAGGGGAGCTGGTTAGATTCTCTCCTGTTTGAGATGGCCATTGCCTAGCACTTGTGTGGCGTGAATGTTACTTGCCACTTGGCAGTTCAAGCCTGGATGTTGTCCAGGTCTTGCTGCAACTGGACACGGGCTGCTTCAGTATCTGAGAAGATGTGAATGGTGCTGAAGATTGCGCAATCATCAGCGAACATCCTCACTTGATGAAGCAGCTGAAGATGGTTAGGCCTAGGACACTACCCTAAGGAACTCCTGCAGTGATGTCCTTGGACTGAGATGATTGACCTCCAAAAAACACAACCATCTTCCTTTGTGCTAGGTATGACTCCAACCAGCAGAGTTTTCCCCCTGATTCCTATTGACTCCAGTTTTGCTAGGGCTCCTTGATGCCATACTCTGTCAAATGCTGCCTTGATGTCAAGGGCAGTCACTCTCACCTCACCTCACCTCACCTCATGCTTCCATCAGCCAGCATGGTCCAAATTATGAGGACTTGTTCTTGGCTGCGTCTGTTTTCGAAAGTACCCTTTTATGGCACTCTTTGCATTTTCCATGCCAAAAAAAGCTTTTATTTTTTATTACTCGCTTGTAACTCTGGAAATATCCTGAGTATCTTCTAGTGCCAGAAGTGGAGCACTGCAGCAACTGTTGTATTTTCCGTTAATCTGTTGTATAGCTTTGTGGACCTAGGCTGAAACAAATCTTCAAAAGAGGTGATATAATAGCGCAGCATATTGGAAGTTTCAGTACCCTGCTCTTGTCTGCTGTTAGATTCTCTGTGACAGGCAAGGGTTTCATTCTATACTGTGTTGTAAAATATTCCTACATCATATCTTTTCATATGAATTTCTAGCTGGACCAAGAGTGGACTATAGCCAATGATTCCCTCAGGGAAGCTTATTGTTCCTGCAGCTTGGAATGTGCAGTGTACTTGTCTGATTTGAAGCTCATGTAACCTTTGAGCTGGAACCAAAATTGTGGATCCTTGGAAGGACAATGGGTATTTTATTTGTAGATTCCAGTCAGGTGGCCAAGAATGTAAGGTTCTTGTTAACTCTGGCTGAACCATTCTTCAGAATACAGGCTAGGTGTTTTGATTTGGAAATCAGTCAGGTGGCAAAGAGCTAATGCCCGGATCAGTCTGATTATGCCTAATCAAGGCATTAATTGAGCTGAGTTACTCAAATAGCCCCACATTCAAAATTTTCCAAGATGTATTTGGTCTTGTTTGATTGCAACTTTACATTCAGGTGGCTCTCAGTCTGGAATAGCTTTAACACTCTGGCCATCTCCTTACTTTATTCAGCCCAATTTTATTTCTGTGCTCGGTTGAGGTGTAATTCAGTGAAGTTAAGTCACATTGATCCAAAATTTAGTTAATGGACTCAATGAAAACTCTGAATCTTGAAATACTTTCTGATTTTGATTTCACAGATTTTGAAGTATCAATCCAAATTAAATGTTCATCTACCAATTTACCTTACTTCTATATAAGTCTACATATTGTAATAAATTAAATTTGCAGCATTAACCTGAACAATATCTCTGTCACCAAAGTGTTTTCAGCCTTGAAGCAATTGAGACTGCAGTAAGGATCCTCCATGTCTTTAAGTACTAAATAATTCAGAGTAATTGTAATCCTATGGCATGCTGACACATTCATTCCATATGTTAGATTTATAATTTTTTCTTTATTGAGGTACAACCCTGCCTCTGAACTCTGCATTTTTACTTTCATCGCGTATAAAGTGTTTTGGGGAGAAAATGAGAATGGTAACCCTGCATATAAATGTTATTTTCCCTTGGGATTGAAAATCAGAGGATGCTTAGTAAATAGTTATCAAGTGATATCAATAAAGGCCTAGTGGGCAGTCCCTAGGAATGTCTCTTTAATTGGTGGGTGACTTTGGGAAGTGATAATTCATGATATAGCACTTCTAAGTACTGTGTAAATAGACCTTTTCATTCTTTTAACATTTCTCGCTCAATTTTGATTCTGCAGTCTTAGATGGCAGTTCATGCATGAAATTAATACTTGTGCAGATGTCCATTCACTGTATCAAATAATTGTCCTGCTTCCCTAATGATTTCCTTGCACATTTGGTGGAATGGGAAAAAAGAATAAGCATCATCTAGTTTACATGGACACCCCAACCGCAACCCCCCTCCCACCCCACCCCCGACCAACTACCTACATGCTCCGAAGCTAAACTAGAGGGTAGGAGACAAACTTATTTGGTGAAAACATACTTGAGCACTGGATTGGGCATTTTTGCACAACATATGTGGCTCTAATGTATGTTTATTTTTAGAATATTGACCAGAGGTTTACATTTTTTGTGTGCGACAAATGAAGCCCTGTGTTTTTGGGAGCAGGTTCACTACTTGTTTGGTGGGAATCCTGGCAAGTCGTGCTCACCCAAGATGAGACTGGATGATTTTTGGTCACTGAAGCTTTGTCGCCCTTCCAAGGACTACCTACTGAGACATTGCAGATACCTCATCAGAAGACACAGGTACATAGAAAAAAGCTCCAAAGTTGTTCTCAATAATGCACTGATGTAGTAGAGCTTAACACTTAACTACCACTGGGGGCTTGGGTATAAATTCTACTTGTGGATGAGTGCTAAAAGTTTAGTTCGTCTTTCTTGTTAATCCCCAGCTGTTCTTAGTTGCTTAGTCTTATCCGATTAATAAAATTATCCTAACATGTGCCTCATTGACTTTTATGTGTACATTCCTTATCCAGAAATATTTGAAACTTGCAGAGCTGAAGGGATGTAGTTATGGTTGAAAGATCGGCAAATCATTTTTAATTTTGTCCAACCCCTCCATGTTTTTCCTTGATTCATGCTTGTATGGATTAGCATGCAGCAACTGGCCTCCAGTGCCTTGCACCTTGCAGTTACTAATTTGTGCCTGGTGGGAATTTACAGAGCCAGTTTGGCTATTTGATTGTGATGGGCGTGTGTGAGATCGGAACAATATCACACCCAAACAGAATTTTGTTCAGACATGCTTAGCTTGCAACAACAGTCACTAAATAGTGATCAGGAGCAGAAGTATAGCACTAACATATTCTTCACCTAAATAAAAGCAAAATATTGCAGATAATGGAAATCTGAAATTGAAACAAATGCTGGAAATACTCAGCAGGTCTGGCAGCTTCTGTAGAGAGAGAAGCAGAGTTAACATTTCAGGTCTGTGACCTTTCATCAGAACTGGCAAAAGTTAGAAATGTAATAGCCTTTGAGCAAGTGAAAGATGGGAGGAGGAAAAGAAGAACAAAAAGGAAGGTGTGTGATAGGGCAGAGGGATTGAGAGCAGGATGGTGAATTAAAATGGCAACTGGAAGCTCGGAGTCATGCTTGTGGACTGAGTGGAGGTGTTACACAAAGCGGTCACCTGATCTGCGTTTGGTCTCTCCAGTGTAGAGGATACTGCATTGTGAGCAGCACATATTGTAATAAATTAAATTTGCAGCGTTAATCTGAACAATATCTCTGTCACCGAAATGTTTTCAGCCTTGAAGCAATTGAGACTGCAGTAAGGATCCTCCATGTCTTTAAGTACAAAATAACTGAGTAATTGTAATCCTATGGCATGCTGACACATTCATTCTATACGTTGGGTTTATAATTTTCTCCTCATTGAGGTACAACCCTGCCTCTGAACTCTGCATTTTTACTTTCATCGCGTATAAAGTGTTTTGGGGAGAAAATGAGAATGGTAACCCTGCATATAAATGTTATTTTCCCTTGGGATTGAAAATCAGAGGATGCTTAGTAACTAGTTATCAAGTGGTATCAATAAAGGCCTAGCGGGCAGTCCCTAGGAATGTCTCTTTAATTGGTATACCAAATTGAAAGAAGTCCAGAGATGGAGACAGGAAAGTCAAGGAAAGGAAGGGAAATGTTGGAGGTGAACCATGTGAAGATGAGAAGGGGGAAAATTGGAAGCAAAGTTGAAGAAGTTTTCCAGTTCCTTCTGGACTCAACATTGAGTTCAGCAATTTGAGAGCATGGCTGCCATTTTAGTTTTATTTGAATTTCTTTATATTTATTTATTTCTAACTTTTGCCAGTTCTGATGAAAGGCCACAGACCCAAAATGTTAACAGTTCTTTCTCCACAGCTGCTGCCAACCTGCTGAGTATTTCCAGCACTTGCTGTTTTTCTTACTCTTCACACCCTCCCCCACCTCCACACCAACCTCCTGACCTTCCCCAAATCCTATAGATGTGGTATTTTAATATTCGTGCACCCACTGCTTCCCTGAGAGCAGCACAGTCCAGAAATTGATTCTGCATCATTTCTGGTGGGTGTGGCTATGTATTGCACCAAATGGTACTTTTAGTTAAGCTCCAAAGGGTGCAAGCCTTCAGCTTACCTATATGTTAGAGTCATCGAGTCCTAGAATTATACAGCAAAGAAACAGGCCCTTCGGCACATCGTGTCTGTGCTGGTGATAATTACCTGCCAAGCAGGATGCTGGGAAATGTAGTGAAAAGTGATTTAATAAAAAAAAAATCAGGATAGTAGTCAGGGGCTTTTACTGTGTAATTTTGTGGTGGGTTTCTTTGCAAGGCTCTCCTATAAGGTGATCTCCCCTTCCTCGGGTGGTCTTGTGCTACAAGCTACCTCTAGCAAAGAGAGCAGGTGGCACATTCCGAGACCCCTGACGATGCAGCTCTGCAACTGGCCACAGGAAGGAGCACTGAAATTGGTTTTCCCTGAAGCAATTTCTCTCCCACCCGACCGACCCCTTCCCTAGATGGAAATACGAGGCTTCCAAATCACATTTCCTTCCACAACTGTACAGTTGAGCTTGGTAATGCAGCTTTGGAGCACTGTAGGGTTTTCTGTCACACAAATGTAGTGTACTGTAACCTGCTGTTTTTTGCTAATTTGTTAATTTTTTCCTTCAATCCTATTCTGTAGATTTGAGGAGAAAGCTCGAGTAGATCCTTTAAATGCTTTAAAATATTTGCAAAATGACTTGTATGTTACTGTGGATCACTCAGACCCAGAAGAAACTAAAGAGGTAAGGACTGCAAACTTTATAATCACCAGTCTTCTGTGCATTTTGATGCTGCTTATATATTTGATACAATTTGTGGATGTTCCTGAATAATTACTGCAGTTGAGGATTGGAGGCTGCACTTCAGTTTTTGCATCCTCATTCCTTCATGCAAAACTTACAGTTCATTTTGCAGAGTATGTTTTGTTAGCTGATCGCAACCCAAGGAAAATGTAGGGGTGGAGGGGATGTTGATCTCAAAAGACCCTTGACCAGGAAGGGGAAAAGGCAGCCAGAGCCTTCTGCTATTCACTGATTCCTGGTGGAAAGCGCTGCATGTGGGCATATGATTGAGGACATATCTGGGCTTGGCTGTGACACCAACATTCACTGCCCAGATTCCGATTCGAGGAATGAACACTTGAGTGAGGCACCCGAGATTTCACAGGCTTGTATCTCAGCAATTTCTGTTAAATAAGGAAACTTGTTTTGCAGTGTGTACAAAGACCATAAAGGCAGACACCTGTAGAAAGTGGCAAAGTCAGATGTTCTGCTTTAGTCAGCCTCTTTATGATGACTGACTGCAGTAGCATTTATGTCTGTCTGACCATGGTTCTGCTGACAAAATACTATTTTGGGAATCAACTCTAAGTCTGGTAGAATATAGAATGTCTCAAGGTGTCCCAGATAGTAACAGGTATGGAAATGTAAATCACTAAAATTACTTCAAATTGTACTGCAAACCTGGGACGTGGGTTCAGGATAGTACGCGACAAATTTAGGACTGATGCCTGAAAGTTCTTTGTGTGCAGTGATCAATGCATGCAACGGATTCAAGTAATGGAGGTGAAAATTGTTTTAAGAATTTGTTGCCAGAGTGGGAGGATTGTGGGGGGTCTTTCTGAACGGACTAAAATTATTAATGGGCTTTCCTTTTCTTGTGATCAGGCTCTGGTTTACAGTTGAAAGTGCCCTCAATTATGCAGCTATTTTTGAAAATACTGGTATATCCAGCCATGAAAGATGTTCCTGGATCTTGGGATGTACCTTCTGGGATTGTTTCTAAAGTGATGCTGGAAATTGGCTCTATACCCAAACTTGCTGCTTAACTTTGGTGAAAGAACATATTTAAATAGACTTGAATTTTCTAATGAGGGTTCAAAAAAGATGGTTGTATCCTGAGTAGATATAACTGGCCTTGTTGGAGTTCATTTTTTTTAAAATTGGTGTTGGAGACCACTTACAAAATAAATATGTGGCAAGGTTGTCACATCTTTTTGATGGTGTCCTGCTGACTGTTGCTGTTTAGCATGTGGCATGCATATTTTGTCCTGTCATACCTTTTTCTCCTCGCTTTGTTTGCCTTATCCAATTCTCTCCTCCTGCTGAGTTGAGGTTCTGACAGTTTCTTATAAATGGACATGGACCACCCCTCCACTGTCTCTACATTTTCAGACTCATTGTCTGACATCCAGTACTGGATGAGCAGAAATTTCCTCCAACAAAATGTTGGCAAGTTCAAAGCCATGTCTTTGGAACTCTCCTAAAACTTTGTTCCCTGTTTACCAAGAGTTTCCATTTTTTGTTAAAACGTGAGGGTCTATATTTTTAAAAACTGAAAAGGATTCCATGAATGCTGGAATCTTAAAGAAGCTGAACTTTGGGTGTTTTTCTTAAGAGAAGTTACCAGAAGGTTTGGACTGAATGTATCTTTTTGCAATTAATGATTTACGCGTGAATATAGGAGGTATGAAAAGTAAGTTCGCAGATGACACAAAAATTTTTGGTGTCGTAAATAGTGAGGCCACTAGTTAGGCCACAGCTGGAGTACTGTGTACAGTTCTGGGCACCACACTATCGGAAGGATGCAGTTGCACTGGAGAGGGTGCAGAGGCGATTCACCAGGATGTTGCCTGGGCTGGAGCATTTCAGCTATGAAGAGAGACTGAAAAGGCTAGGGTTGTTTTCCTTAGAACAGAGAAGGATGAGGGGGGACATGATTGAGGTATACAAAATTATGAGGGGCATTGATAGGTTAGCTAGGAAGAGACATTTTCCCTTAGCGGAGGGGTCAATAATTAGGGGGCATAGATTTAAGGTAAGGGGCAGGAGGTTTAGAGGGGATTTGAGCAAAGATTTTTTTCACCCAGAGGGTGGTTGGAATCTGGAATACACTGCCTGAAAGGGTGGTAGAGGCAGGAACTTTCTCAACATTTAAGAAGTATTTAGATGAGCACTTGAAACACCATAGCATACAAGGCTATGGGCCAAGTGCAGGAAAATGGAATTGGAATAGTTAGGTGCTTGATGGCTGGCACTGACATGATGGGCTGAAGGGCCTGTTTTTGTGCTGTATAACTCTATGCAGAGAATCTAGAAGGGGGTTGTGTTTTGACCTGAAGGGATGTTTACAGGGAACTGACGAGCCAGGATTTATAGATGTCATACAACTTGCCTCTGGAAAGCTTTTAGTTTCATTTTGAACTGTTAAGAACAGGCAGTTGGAGTTTGCTTATTGACCTGCCAGGAGAACAGAAGAAGATCCAGCTAGCCCATCTTTCTCTTGAAAAGCAAATCCTGTGCTGTGTGTTTGCTGTTGCCTCCTGTATTTGAAGAAATTCTGCATGTTTGCAGAAACCTTGCTTCTTTGAAGGAGCTTTGCATCCAATGTGTGAGAATCGAAAGCTTTGTTGCTGCACACCTAATGTAATATCTATGTGAAGCAATTTGTAGCTGCATCTCTTGAAAGCCTGCCCAGACTGATCATCAACATTGCCTGGAAAGAGCAGTTACAGGAAGATTCCATTGACAGCCGCCTGTTCACCTTTGGGACATCTCACCGAAGCCAAGGACTTCTTTCCATACCTTTTTAGCATGTTTTTTTTCCTTCTATTTCTTTGTAACATCTGTCAACAAAAATCTTTTTTTTCCCTCTGGTTAACCGGTTGTGTGTGTGTGTGCGTGCACTTGAGGGCTAAGATAATTAATGGGCTTTAATATTTTGATCTGTGCGTATGTTTACTTCATTATTGGTTAAGACTTGGTTTATAATTAACAGCTAGTTTTGGTTATTTATTAAAGAAACCTAGTTGGTGTGCTTTATTCGGGGAAGAGTATCTGATTGACTGTTTCGGTTAGTGGGAACATTTAACTATATGTTGTGGCCTGTGGAGAAGTGGGACTGAATTAACAGTGCACTCCTCCCGCCTCAGTCGTAACACCTGGCAACACTCTGACTCTACCAAATTGTTTGCAACCTTGGTGCCATATTTGATCTCGATGAGCTTCTGACCATATATCCATGGCATCACTGAGGCTGCCTATTTCCACCTATGTAACATCACCCATCTCTACCCCTGCCTCAGCTTATCTGCTGCTAAAACCCTTATCCATGCCTTTGTTACCTCTAGACGTGACTATTCCAGTGAGTTCCTGGCTGGCCTCCCAATGTTCTACCCTCTGTAAACTTGAGGTCATTCAAAACTCTGCTGCCCATATCCTTACCTGCATCAAGTTTCGTTCACCCAGCACCCCTGTGCTTGTCAACCTACATTGACTCCTATTTAAGCAATGCCTTGATTTTAAAATTCTCATCCTTGTTTTCAAATACTTGCATGATTTTGCCTCTTACTAGCTTTAATCTCCTCTAGACCTGCAATGCTCAAGATATCTGAGCTGCTCCAATTCTGGTCTCTTGAGCATCCCCGATTTTGATAGCTGCCCCATTGATAGCCCTGCCTTCGCCTGAGCACTGGAATACTCGCCCTAAACTCCTTTGCTTCTCTCCCTCTGTCTTCCTTTAAGACTTTCTTTTACCAACCCTTTGGTCATCTGCCCTACACACTCCTTATGTGGCTCGGTGTCAAATTTTGTTTGATAATGCTCCTGTGAAGCGCCTTGAAACGTTTTATCAAATAAAAGGCGCTGTATAAATACAAGTTGTCACTGTTTAGTCATAACACTCTCTGCAGTCACTCTCTAATCTGTGGTGATTATAGCATAGTTTCATCTCCTGTTGAAAAGTTAAGATAAGCTCTCCCTCAGCTGGGTGTGTCCTGCTTCCCTATCTCTCAATCTTCAGATCAGTAGCAGGAAGCAGACAGTGCCTTATGGCTGTACTATTTAGAGTGTATTACACCAGCATGTGGGGTCCTGCATGGCTGCTGAATGTGACAGCTTTGAGTGGAGACGGTGCTTTCTGTGCAAGACTGATTTCTATGTATTTGCAAGTAGTTATTAATGTCTTGGTCCACTTGCCCCATTTACCAATCTTTTAAGCTGTGGAAACATATTAAGACACACTTTGCCATTTATGACTCTTTTTGACTAATAACAGAATTAATAGCTGTTTATATACAAGTTGTTTGAAAGACAGCATTTACAGTAGGGAAATAAAACCAGTTTGAAGTTGTGTCTTGGCTAACATGTACTGAAAGATGTTAGCTCTGGAATTCACTGGATATTTATACTTGGTTCAGATGGTTAGTAAATTGACTACCACTATGCTGCATTTCTGTGTGATGTTTTGCTTTCTAATTGACCCGTCTGCTGCCCCATGCACCATTTCCTTGGAGCAGGGTGGATGAATGAACAGCTTGCGTTCAAGATACTGTTAGTCCCACTCTGTAATCAACCATCAGGAGATGCAGTGTTGATCTGGGATGAGTCGCCCAAAGATTTCCTTTCTTCTTTTCCGCTCCCTTGAAGCACCCAGCCATCGCTTGGTGCCTCCATTCCCTGTCTACCTCATACAGTTGGGAACTTGCCATATGTATAGTGACACTCAGGGCTGCTGCTGGGAATTTGTGTTGCTGTGCATTCTTTGTATCAGCCCTCCATTTACTGTAACCTACTAATGTCTGTGCTTTCTTTTTCATTGTATTTGTATTCCCTTTAAAGGGATTTCTTGTCTCCCCTCTCCTCAACGCCCCCCCCCCCCACTGCTTTAAGAAAGAGTGTGGAGCTGTGGCTGAGCATTGTTACAGAGCTGAATTATTCTAGTTAGTCTAATAGAATACCATTTATTGTGAGCTTGTGCATTTTTACTACTGTAATTTATTCCAGTTACTTTATGTAACTAATATGTTACTTCTATTCTTAAGTTTCAGTTACTGGCTCAGGCACTCTTCAAATCGAGCTCAGATTTCATCCCATTAGGTAAGTGTTCTTAAAAAATGCTTACATATCCAGTATACTTAATGTGCTTTGCAAACTGTTGTTTTATAATTTGAACATAAGAATGGTGAGAATTGTGGAACTTGCTACCACGTAGAGTGGTTGAAGCAAATAGCATAGATATATTTAAGGGGAAGCTAGGTAAGTGAATGAGGGAAAAAATAATGGACGGATATGATGATCGGGTGAGATGAAGTAAAGTGAGAGGAGGCTCGTGTGGAGCATAAACATTAGCACAAACCTGTTGAGTCACATGGCCTGTTTATGCATTGTAAAATTCTGTGTTCTCTAATTCTACATCTACTAGATAAGTAGCTGTTCAGATAATTTGTAAACAAAGATTAAACCTATTTATATGATCTGAGAGCCTGTGTGTGAGTACACAAGTTCCTGGGTTCTGTCAGAAGATCACAAGCTGAAAATACTGTCCTCCCTGCACAGATGCTAGCTGACCTGTGTGTTTCCAGTATTTTCTGTTATTCCAGTTAATGCTGTAATGCAAAAGTGAACCGAGAATGAGAGTTGTCATGAGTACTGCATGTGTTCATGACTTCATCTGTTCATTTGCTGCCTTTACGTGTGATTAGATTTTTCGGCTTGAGCTATTGTAACACCATTAGGGTGTGGCCCACAATTCTTTTGCTTCCATTAGGGAAGGAGGGTGGTCTAGCACTAAGCCAATAATTGTTTTTGGCCTGCTTATTTGGAAATGTTTCCTGCATTCCTGACACAGTGCTCATTATGCTTCAGTGATATAACAATTGAATGAATGCATTCCTGATTGAAGACTTGTGCTTATTCAGAAGCTCAATGTGACAGCTTCTGGAAATGTACTGGACAAATAGCTGTTCAGATGATTTGTAAACAAAGATTAAACCTATTATATAATCTGAGAGCCTATGTGTGGGTAGTCAAGTTCCTGGGTTCTGTCAGAAGGTTATCAAGCTGAAAATACTGCCTGCACAGATGCTAGCTTATTTGTGTGTTTCCAACATTTTTTGTTATTCCAGTTAATGTCATAACACAAGTAAACTGAGTATGAGAGTTGTCATGGGCTTAGATAAATAAGTTAACTAGTCTTAATTATTTGTTGTACTGCATGTATCTTTTTTTCAAACCTAAATACTGGTGGCAGGCAGAATATGGGAATGGGCTGCCTCACTGAAGAGACACTGAGCTTTCCTCCACAAGGGGTGAAGTGGGGTGGGTGGTAAATGTGGCATCAGCCACTCAAGGGGCACTGAGAATCTGATCACTGAGACTAATTAAGCACAACATTGTCTTTAGACCTTGGAGCTGGTGGCCTACAGTTGCTTTGGGGACTGAAGGAATTTAACTGAAAAATGAAAGCAGGCCAGAAAATGTTTGGCAAGTGTTTTTTGCGGTGTTAACTTTTAATTTGTGTGAGCTATTTATAGAAAGGGTGTGGGACTGGCTACTATTCGGTAAGAGTTTCAGCTTGTGGTTTATTATGAGCTTAGAATTTACCCTTTTTCTAATAAGCTATAACATCACTCCTTTTAAAGTTTTAATGCCTGGAGGCATGGGATACATGGAAATTTGGGTGTCTGGATACAGAATTGGCTGGCCCATAGAAGACAGAGTGTAGTAGATGGAAAGTATTCAGCCTGGAGCTCGGTGACCAGTGGTGTTCCGCAGGGATCTGTTCTGGGACCTCTGCTCTTTGTGATTTTTATAAATGACTTGGATGAGGAAGTGGAAGGCTGGGTTAGTAAGTTTGCCGATGACACAAAGATTGCTGGAGTTGTGGATAGTGTGGAGGGCTGTTGTAGGTTGCAACGGGACATTGACAGGATGCAGAGCTGGGCTGAGAAGTGGCAGATGGAGTTCAACGTGGAAAAGTGTGAAGTGATTCATTTTGGAAGGTCAAATTTGAATGCGGAATACAGGCTTAAAGACAGGATTCTTGGCAGTGTGGAGGAACAGAGGGATCTTGGGGTCAACGTCCATAGATCCCTCAAAGTTGCCACCCAAGTTGATAGGGTTTTTAAGAAGGCGTATGGGGTGTTGGCTTTCATTAACAGGGGGATTGAGTTTAAGAGCCACGAGGTTATGCGGCAACTCTATAAAGCCCTGGTCAGACCACACTTGGAATATTGTGTTCAGTTCTGGTCGCCTCATTATAGGAAGGATGTGGAAGTTTTAGAGAGGGTGCAGAGGAGATTTACCAGGATGCTGCCTGGACTGGAGGGCATGTCTTACAAAGAAAGATTGAGGGAGCTAGGGCTTTTCTCATTGGAGCGAAGAAGGGTGAGAGGTGACTTGATAGAGGGGTACAAGATGATGAGAGGCATAGATAGAGTGGATAGCCAGAGACTTTTTCCCAGGGTGGAAAGGGCTATCACCAGGGGGCATAATTTTAAGGTGATTGGAGGAAGGTTTAGGGGATATGTCAGAGGTAGGTTCTTTACACAGAGAGTGGTGGGTGCGTGGAATGCATTGCCAGCGGTGGTAGTAGAAGCAGATACATTAGGGACATTTAAGCGGCTCTTGGATAGGTACATGGATGATAGTAGAATGAAGGGTAT
The DNA here is from genome assembly GCF_036365525.1 of Heterodontus francisci. Classification (NCBI taxonomy): domain Eukaryota; kingdom Metazoa; phylum Chordata; class Chondrichthyes; order Heterodontiformes; family Heterodontidae; genus Heterodontus; species Heterodontus francisci. The sequence goes on along the minus strand of NC_090397.1, from coordinate 61,064,192 downwards.
GTAGGTAGTATGATCTTAGAGTAGGTTAAAAGGTCGGCACAACATCGTGGGCTGAAGGGCCTGCACTGTGCTGTACTGTTCTACTGTTCTATGTACTAATGCCTGTTATGTCCTCTAGTTGGTTGGAGTTCATAACCAGTACGCTGGGAGCAGCAATAACATCCGAGAATGCCAGAAATGAAGTCCATTAAGAGCAGGGCTGATATTTAGTTGTGTTCGATAGTGCAATTTTGTTAGATTTGCACCTTTCCCATGGCCTAAATTCTCTCTGAACTGGTTCTAAATGTGTCTCTTTTCAGTGCTGTGCTGTATTGTCCCAGTGCCATTGTCTCATGTTCTATAAGCACCACAGAATGAAATCACTCACTTGGTGTTCATCTATCTCTCTTATTTCTCAACAGGTTTTTCAGACGTTGATCAGACTTATGCCCAGAGGACTCTGCTGTTTGATACGCTGGTAAACTTCTTCCCTGACAGCATGACGCCTCCAAAAGGCAACTTGGTTGACCTCATCACACTGTAGCTAGACAGCAATTGATGGATTCTGGCTGAAGAGAAAGTGAATCACAGATCTGATCTCCTGTTTTATCTGGGCCAGATTGGTTTCTGATTTTGGCTGGCAAAGATGGTTTATGTAATGCATCACCTTTCATCTAGTTTTGATTTGAGTGTCCTGTTTCAGTGCTGTTTTCATGCAGACTATAAAACTGGGTTGGGACAGATGACGGCTTTGTGAAAATGGGTTTGCTTCCCATTGTGTCCTTTCTTGCATTGGTAAATATTTTGAGATTTAATAATAAATCTTGCCATCAGCGTGTCGATATAAACATGCAGTTGACATTCTTAATGTCTGGGCCGTTTGCTGGAATAATGCTGTAGTGATATTTCTTCAGCAGTATTTCAGTCCACTTTTGTCCATTTATCAGTCCAACAGTCCACACCCTTGAAATCACATTATGGTGTCATTTTATATACTGTTCCCATTCATTTTGGCCTCTACAGCAAAATTAATAACTGCTTTAAAACGTTGCAGCTACACTTTTGATATTGAATGAATTCAAGAACTGTGCATCGTGTACGGTGACTGCAGTGTCCTGTGGAGCTGCTGATTCTGAATTCTCAGTGGGCGGAGTAGATTTGCTGCCATTGGGACGCATTTTTACTTCAGAATTGATCCATTTTACTGTTAATTTACTACTTGCACTTCAGTTACTGTCCTATTATAAATGGGGCTGACATTAATCTTTACATTTCCCTCTTTTTTTTTTTGATGGCATGGCCAAAAAATAAATCCAGCTTTCAAAATATACTCTGCTGAGCTGGCTTTTTTTAAATGTATGAAAGATCCAGCATGGTCATTTCCTCTTGGGACAAGATTATTCCGACAAAACAATTGCTATCAAAAACTGTAGTTAGCAGCAATTTGCCTTTCTATTGCAGCTGGTCCAGTGTGTGAGGCACAGATTGCGAGTTTCCAAAGCCTGCTTTTAAGTATTTATACTTGGAAAGTGCAGTGCGCCAGTTTTGTTTTTTTTACAATTACTGATCTCACTTGTTGATTGCAATGTTGGCTGCAGAAAAATGGATGGCAAAGATCCTCTTTGGTCTGTGGATTGGAGTTGCGTACCAAGTCTGGGAAAGTGCTTATTAAAAGGAGTGTTTTATGGCAGAAATTCAGTGGTATTTCCTGCTACAATTCATCGACATTGTCTGTTTTTATCCAAATTGAACGATAATGCTATTCTCTCTAAAACAATTACAAATTCCCTTGACTTTATTTGTTAAGTAATGGACATGGATAAAATGTGCTCAATATGTTGATTCTCTGTGGTAAAATGGTTGCCTCCAAACTCTGGAGGTTCTAGTTTAGGATGCTTTCTGCGATTGGTTTTTGGCTCTTATCAAAGGAGCCCAGACTTCAATGATTTCTTGCATCTTGTGTTGTTCTCATCATCTTTCCACAATGATGTCAGGCATGTTGAGTAAGGTTTAGTCATCGGTTGTAACGTCATTTCTTGGAACATGTAAAGCTGATGCCTTGAAGTATGTTGTAATTTTTTTTTTTTTAAATCCAGCTCAGCTGCCAAAGATAGTGATACAGTTAAGTGTGCCGATGGGAAATACATGTCTGAAACTGTGTCTAGGAAATGGGGACCTTGTCACAGGATTTTAATTTTTGATAAGTTTCTCAGATAAACTATTTTAACACTTTCACAACTTTAAGCATCTGATCCAATTATTGCAATTGCTGTTAAAGAAAATGTGGAAGATTTTTACTGATGCAAGTTTCTAAATTGTACTGCTTTGTACCATAATTATCTATGTATTTTAATCCCTTGGTACCCTTCAATTTAAATTCCTCATACAATGATCTTGTGTGTAGGATGGTAACAGCAAAGGTGTTAAACAGCCACTGCAGTTACTGACTAAAAGGCTTTCACTTGTCTTAGAAATGCACATCATTACGGTACTTTACCTCAATGGTTGACTTGTTCTCTTTATGCTGCTTTTGTGTTCGACTACTAGAGGCAAAATTTTTTTTCTTTTTTCTCCTCTATAGAAGATAATTTTATGTTTTTCATGAATGGCACTAACATACTAAAGTCCTAAAAAGAGTATCTTTATTCAAAAAGTATAGAGTTGAATGAAGATTTTTCTCATTATTGCTGCATTCGTGCCTCTGCCAAGCATCTTTCACCACTGAAAATTCTGATTTCCTTCTGTAGCTGGCAAGACCGTTAGTGAGTCAGGACTTTGTTAGCTTTGCTGCTGTTGGGTGCCCTTGTTTATATAGAGATGGCCCTGCAGATATTAATTTTGCTTTGTTAAATTCTTCAGTCTCCTATCTGTTCAGATATTTGTTTGGTATGAGATTGCCTTTTTGGTTTTTGGAAAAGGTAGGAGTGTTGAAGAATAGAATTAAAGGAACATCTTCCAACAGTGTGTATATAACGCATCTCAAACGTTGCTATCTCCCAATTTGTAAAATGGACAGTTTGTTGTATGAAGTAATCAATGTACCTCTTGAGCTACCAGGTATTCAGTGAATCCTTTACAATACCAGATATTCCCATTTTCCCCCCGCAACCCAGCTAGTGCGGATAAGAATTGTATAAAGGGAGCTTTCATCAAATTCAAACTTGTAACCTCTGCTGTCACAAGGAAGCAAATAATTTTCACACTTGACTAAGCAGATCCCATTCAGAATCATAATTTTCATAATAGATCAACGTAACCAAAGCATATTGTTCCTGGTATTTTTATATTGAGGTCACTTTTAATTGATGACCAACCTGACCTGATGGCCTTGGCCAAAGGCTAAGAGAGTACAGGATAGTTGGAAATATATTGATGGAAATACAAACATGAACACATTCACTTTATTTAGTTGGTCCCATTTAAAAGTGTAAAGATTGCACCAGCAATTAGTATGCAAAATTGCAAAACATTGCTGATACTCCAGAAGTTATAGCCTTTTGCTAAGGTCTTCTGCACCAGATTCCATGGTTTAAAATTATACCTACTGATAGTGATGTAGTCAAGAATTGTATCCAACATAAGCTCAGTCCAAATGTTCTATTGTTTAGTATATAGTGTTGTAACTCAAAGTATGTTTCAGCAATTCCCTTTTCCCTGTTGGCTGATGCTCTTAATATGGTCTAGCATTGTCATCTTGTATTTATAAAATCAGGAGGGTGTGGGGATAGTGGTGAAAGTGTCATAACAACATTGGCAAGCCTTAATGATCAGAACAAAATCACTGGTGTTAACCAAAGAAAAGTTAAAATATCCTGTATGATGATGGTAGCTTCTCATTGGAAGAGGGGAAAAAAAGCTTGCATTTATGAAACTCCTTTTGCAACCTTGGGGCGTCACAAAGTGCTTCGCAACCAAATTAGAATGTCAGGTCATGTCCATTGTTGGATGGGGCATCAGCTATCCCCTCTGAACTTAAGTTTTGTTAAATAAAACAAAGTGCTGAGTGTGCAGAACCAGGCGATCAACATCTGAAAAGGTAAAGATGGGTTAAATTATCTGATGAGGTGTCACACCCAAAAATATTCATCTGTTTTTCTCGTATAGGCCAAACTGCTATTTTTGTATTAGATTGCCAGCAATGTCTTTTTAACTGTTCAGTTTTATGCTATTTTGCTGAAGTACCAAAAATTACTTGTAAAGCACTGGTACATAATCTGGTACAATTTGGCATAAGCTTCACATAATTTTTTAGAAAATACAAATCATTGATGTGGGCATTTCATGCCAATTACTGCTCTGTATTATAGTTTGTTGACTTATGACCCAAATAGTTGCATGGCAATACCTCATGTGTTGAGCTTACTCCGATTTAGCTGGAGTGTATTTAAGGCAGGCAGCTTTGCAGCTGTTTTTATCTTTAAGAAACACCATTTACTCCCACTAACCAATTTTGTCTAGTTGCTGTTTTAGTTAACTAGCTAAAATGAAATAAACATTTGTCAACTTCTCAAGTGTAAATTCTGGCTGATTCAATCAGTTTTATATGAATTTTATAATTAGAGGAAAAATATAAATGCATCGGTCAGATTTTGTCATATTAAATTATTTTGGCCTGGCTCATTTCTAAAACTCTAGATAACTGGCTCCAAATACTATACAGCTTGAATTTTTTTCCCTTTGTAGGATGAGACCTGCCACCTAGATTTACAGTTTAATAATGCAGTGTTCTCAACGTTTAAAATTGAAGTAATGTGTAATAGCAGGATTTTTTTTCAAAAGTTCACAAACCATCAAATGTTTGCATCTGCAGAAAGTGTTTTCACACCTGTTTAGGTATTTAAAAGCTAGTGTCTCAAGACTAGGTTATGGGATCTTGCTAGTACCCAGGGGAAGTGATTTGACACAGTGAGACATCTCATTATAAATCTCAAAGCAATTTGCAGCTGAAATGCCACGATTTTACATTAATGGTGCTGTTGAGATGAAAATGGTCTATTGCTGCGGCGGGGGTATTCCTGGAATGTGAGTGATAAATCGGTTGTTGTGACAGATCACTTGCTCCTTAATACTTGGGAGATAACTAAATATTGAATTTTGGATAGCAGTTCAGTAATCAGTTTGGGATTAACCAATAGGTGCATCAGTTTACTGTGCTCTTTCTGATTAGAAGCAGGGTAGCATTTACTGTGCTGCATGCACATGATCTCTCTTGATGCTCTTGACCACTTCTGGTTATGTTGTTGTGGACAGATTAGGGAGCTATATAATGAGTAATCTGCCTAACACAGAGTATTATCATGGCCAGCATTTCTCCATCAACCCCACTTTCAATCCACCACCAAAAACAGGTTGGCTGAGCATTCATTCTGTCATTGTTTATCGGGCCTTGCTGTGTGCAAATTGGCTGTTATGTTTGTCTCGGCAACTACTTCAAAAAGTAATTGATCATAAAGAACTTTGAGATGTCCTAACTTTTGGACCCAATTTGTGTAAAATGCTACATTTCGGCATGTTTCATTAACTTGAGCATTGACGTATTGTCATTTCGATTTACTTTTTAAAAACAGATTCCTTGTTATTGTATGGGAGGAGACATTGATCAAAGTCCAAAAACTGTTCTAAATTCCTTCGGGAAAAACAAATTAATATGAATATTGCTTATCTGTGATTTTCTAACTACTGTCATGCAGGACAAATTTAATCATAAGATTTTTTATCAGTAGTCCAAATCCCATAGAATAAACCAAGTAAAGTATTCCCCTCACTTCCCTTTTTAACATTTCTGAAATATTTGTTTAGTGGGCACTGTTGGTAAGTTAAGGGTATCTAAAACCAAAAAAGGTCTTTGTATTTTTGAACCTGTCTTGTGTTGTTTGTTGTTGCAGTTTAAAAGACTGTCAGTGGGTGGCACACTGGGTTAGCACATTGTGGTTTCACTTCTGGAATCTGAATTCAAAGCCCAGACTGATGGAATTGTCACAGCAGTTTTTACTGAGTATTTGGTTGACAACACAAAGTTGACCCTAAATTGGCAATCTCTGTCAGTCGCCACAAGGCCAACTAATATGGAAAAGGTCACACTGCAGTGGGGTGATTTCTGAAGTTAAGATCATGAACAGTGAGGTGGAGCAGAAGGAGCTTTAAGGTTAGTGAAATAGGGGAATGTCCAGTGCTGCTAACGTCTTGAGCTCAAGAGCTCATTAAAATATTAATAGGAAAAATATGATTTAGGAAGCAGAAAGTGATACTAGATTAGTTCCATTGTTCAACGTTGAGATGTTCTGCCTTTTCTCTGAACTAAGGGTGGGTTCCCATAGAATGCTTTTGCTGGCCAAATCAGTTCTCTCTTCCATATTAACAAAGATCATGTGGGCAGAGATAAACCAAGTGTACAGATTAAAGAATACAAATTGAATGCTGGATATTGGAAACAAAAGAAACAGAAAATGTATTGGTTAATGTTTTGAGTACAAACCCTGCATCACTTATACACATTCTGATGGATCTTTATCCATAGATTAACCTGTTTTTCCTCTTGAAATTACTATCTATTCCCATCATCTTTGTTTTTAAACTATGTATAATTGGAATATATACTGTACAAAGAATGTAAAAACTCAGTAATTAAGTGAAAAAGAAAATGCACCATTTAGGATTTCAAATTTTTTGCCCCTTTACTGAAAGAGCTGTTTATTTTTAAATGGCAAACGTCTTTGTGCCAGTTGCTAGTGAATGTAATGAGAAATGTAATTGTGAGTTTAAAGGTCCTAAACAGAGCAAATTCCTCTCCCCCATAGCATGATTAATATTATGGGTATTGTATAGCTTCCCAATGCACAAGATGCATGCATTACTTTTTAATATGTCAGGCTTTTAGAGGTTATTTTAAATCTTGGCTCCCGTTTAAACAGATTGGTTGCATTAATAAAATTTCTCTTTAAAAAGGATTTCATAAAATCTAATGTCATCTCCTGTTCAGCCAAATGTATTTTCTGGAACTTTGCCTTTGTTCAGACTTGGTAAATAATCTTCATTTTCTGTCATTTATCTATTTTCTAGTCCGTACAGAGCTTTTATATTAGTCAAAAACTTCCACCTTTTTTGTTAGCTTTGATATAAGCTTGAATATAAATGTTTAAGTGACATTTATATAATTGCTTGCTGAATTCAACTTTTCCAAGATGTCAAGTGTGAAGAAACTGCTGTCATTGAACAGTTCCTTTTGTTCTTTGAAGAATTAAAAATAAAATGGGTGAGTAGGGTTTGTAGACGGGGCAGAATTCAATGAGATATTATCCAGTGCCTGATGATGTGTTAACCATTAAAATATTGGGCCACTGCAAATTTCTACCCATAATAACCTCAAGTAAAGGTTGATGGCCACTGATGTCCATCAATTTAAAGTATTTTTAAGGAAGAATTTCTCTCTACTTCCCCTCCCTGTGACTATCCAGTCAAAAATCAAAATTCAGACTGTTAAACGTCTGCAGTCTATGTATATTTCTGCAACCTTGCTGGGCAGTGAACAAATATTGCTATGGTAGATACTAATGCTCCAGAAATAAATGGTTAACTCTATTTAGAGAGGCAATTGAATGCCTTTTGTAACTGTTACTACTTAACTCATTTTGTTTTGTAAATTTGGTGATGGCAATTACGCATTTTCTACTCACCCATGGTAGAGTAGAGAAGAGTGTCGCAGTGGTTTGGTATCAAAAAAACAAGCATCGGCAAATACTTGGGGAAGGTATTTTAATCTTAAGTATTAATATTTCTCAGCATTCCAATTAGAGGGGGCTGTTAATCAATGTAAAATAGCCCTGGTTACCTGACTATTAATGAAGGATACAAATGTATTGGTTTAGTGAGATATATAGTTACATCTTCCGTTTATCGACCTTTGGATATTCTCAGTGTAATATGGGCCTTCCATTTCGTGTCTGAATCTCTTGCTTTGGATGAGTTGCAATAACTTTGCTGTGCATGATCCAACTAAGCATCCAATCAAATTAAGTCACAAAAACCTGTTTGTTTTTTTTCTGTTTGTGATCCCTAAAATGTAGTCTTATCAACACTTGCTAATACATCCCTCACTATATGGTGACTAATCGGGGCTTGGATTAAGTGTGGTTATGTAGTCAACCAGAAGAACACTGTTGGGAAATGATTGGCTAAAGGACTTTGCAGTGTGTGCAGTTTTAAAGAGGTTTTCAGTTAATATTGGGTGTTGAACCCAGTTTGGTGCTTCAGTTATTCATGTTTGTGTGTGTATGATCTTTATTAGTGCACAGGGCCTGTATTCATAAACATTTATGCAATACATCATGTACAGATTCCCACGATACTTTGGGCTATTTGTGAATATGGGTCCAGGGAATGTGTTTTTTCTTCAGTCTTTCATTGATTCTTCAGCAACCTCTGTAACAATGTAATGTTACATGCAAGCCTGTGGGTTTGCTATAAGGTTCAACTCAGCAGATTTAACCTGTGGTTTGACCGAAATGGTGTGTGTTTTCCATTTCTTTTGAAAGTATGAAGATCCCAATCCTTATTTGCTGAAATGTATACAATTTATGCACTACCTTGTTGTGAATAACTGAATGTGTAGACCCAGTGGACAAATACAACTGAAGAATTATGTTGTATGTAATGTACATATGGAAAAAAGACTGTATTTTGTTCAGTTTCTTTTCTTAATAAAAACAAAACCCTAATAAAGCAACTCTGTACTTTAATAAAAACAAGAAATGCTGGAATCACTCAGCAGGTCTGGCAGCATCTGTGGAAAGAGAAGCAGAGTTAACGTTTCGGGTCAGTGACCCTTCGGAACTGACAAATATAAGAAAAGTCACAGATTATAAGCAAGTGAGGTGGGGGTGGGGCAAGAGATAACAAAGGAGAAGGTGTAGATTGGACCAGGCCACATAGCTGACCAAAAGGTCATGGAGCAAAGGCAAACAATATGTTAATGGTGTGTTGAAAGACAAAGCATTAGCACAGATTAGGTGTAAATACACTGAATATTGTACAGCAAGTGCAAACCTGAAAAAAACAGTGGGTAAGCAAACTGAACAAACTAAGATGAAATGAAATAAATGCAAAAAAAGATTGTAAAAAATGTAAAAAAAGAATGTAGAAAAAAGGAAGAAAAAATAACTAAAAATGAAAGTAAAATGGGGGGCTGTCATGCTCTGAAATTATTGAACTCAATGTTCAGTCCGGCAGGCTGTAGTGTGCCTAATTGGTAGATGAGATGCTGTTCCTCGAGCTTGCGTTGATGTTCACTGGAACACTGCAGCAATCCCAGGACAGAGATGTGAGCATGAGAGCAGGGGGGAGTGTTGAAATGGCATCTGTACTTTAATGCTTGGTGGATAGAATTAAATTGAAGCTAAGACTGATTGGGATATCAATGAATCCTTAAAGATATAATTTTGGGGCCTTTTGATATGATCTATCTGTTGTGCCAGTTACTGATCGTTACAATTCTGGCTTTCCACCAATGTTTGCTGACATGCTCTGCTTATAGCAACTTCTGCCTAACTGTGCACAAGTCTTTAATGAACTAAAACTTGCATCATTGTTATGTACTGGATAGCATTGCTGTGTTTAAAATTAGCTCCTGATCATTGTAATATCCTTCACTGGAGAAAATAATAATTCAGAGCAGTGTAGACAGGTTAAACTGCTTGGTTGGAATTATTTAGACATAAAAACATGCAGAAGAATATGGGGAGGAGGGGGGTGGAGGTGGTGTTGGGGGGCAGGTTTCTTCAAGTCAGCAATCAAACTTGCACAATATAAAAATTCCTTCAGCGCCAGAGAATGTTAAATTCTTGTATTTTTCAGTACCTTCTGGTTAGCAGTTCTGATGAGAGATGCTAATCCTCCAAGACCAAGGAGTTTGAAGGCCTGAGGCTGAGAAGTCCAAATTAAATTGGCTTTGTGCTTGAGTACACAGACATGAGAACTCGCAAGGACTTTGTGGGCCTGTTTGGAGCAGATTGGAGATGAGCATCAGCTCTGCATTGTTTGCACCTTCCCACTTTATTGTTTTGACACCCAATAAAACGCAATGTTTTAAAATAGTCATCATCAAGAGGAACTCGCATAGAACAATAATGCTGAGGGACCCCCCCCCCCAGTGGCCACATGCATAACCTGTCTAATTCAATATGCATTAAACAAAGAACACTCATTTAAGACAGATATTTCCTTTTGAATGTGAAGCCTAAGTCTGATTGTATGTGGGCATTAAATGTTTCAAGGAACTGCTTGAAGTTTATTTCAATCCTAAAAGGATTAGAAATTAATCATGTCTCACGAGATAAATTAGTTTCCTCTGCAAATAGCATTGCTACCCTTGTGCCTGAATATTTGTGTTGAGTTATATCTAGATCCTTTTCCTTTTGCTAACTGACATATCCACTGTGTGCTGATGTTCCATACTTACTCTTACAGTACATGGAACTCCATTAGCCACACCTTAGCCCATGCATTTAATTGACCCAGACCCCTTTCAATGCTGTTGCTCTTACTGCTACCAATATTACAGGCAGTAGGATCTTCCATATCTCTTAGGATCAAGGAATCCAGCACAGATTTCTATATAATTTCAATTGTCACTGTCCCAAGCCAGAACAAAATACAAATCATCTTGTGCTTTCCAATCTTAAGGCTGTTTTCAAACAAATTGGTCACTAACCATATAAGCTGTCAGCATTTTCATAAGCTTCATTAGTGACAATTAACACCACGTCAAATTATATCCATTGGCTAATTTCTCAACCATTTTAATTACCTCCAGTAATTTGTTGGCATAACCTTTTGCTTCTGTATACTAATATTCAGTATCTGTGCCACAAGGAATAATTTTAAGCTCCTGTCCAAGAAAAATTGATAATTGTGTGGCTTAATCAGGTAGGGAGAGAAATTAATTTACAGTGGATGTTTTTATTGATATATTGGGGGTAAATAAGCTTTTAAAGCTCAAATGAAGTACAAGTCTTAATACTCAATTTATTCATTAAAACAACAGTGCCATCTCGTGCCTTATAATATATAGCACCCATCTGCTTTGTCAGTACTGCAGTGCAACCCGCAGGGGCGGTGCAGTGGTTAGCTCCGCAGCCTCACAGCTCGAGGGACCCGGGTTCGATTCTGGGTAGTGCCTGTGTGGAGTTTGCAAGTTTCCGCCGGGTGCTCCGGTTTCCTCCCACAGCCAAAGATAGGTAAATTGCCCATTGCAAGTTGCCCCTAGTATAGGTAGGTGGTAGGAGAATGGTGGGGATGTGGTAGGGAATATGGGATTAATGTAGGATTAGTATAAATGGGTGATTGTTGGTCGGCACAGACTCAGTGGGCCGAAGGGCCTGTTTCAGTGCTGTATCTCTAAATATAAAATAAAAAAATATATAAAAACCTCGTGCCCATTATCCACGCACTTAAATGAAAGAGTTTTCTTAGATGATTGTTCACTTTTTCCCCTTTCCCTTCTTCTGCCAGTGCAACCAGTTGCTGTTAGAACAGCTGATCAGTTCAAAGCTCTCCTGTGTGCCCATCCATTGGATACAAGAAAATTGGCAGCAAATGGCTTCACTCTCACCGTTATAATCATGGGCCCCACTTATCACCTTGTGCTCTTACAACAGCTCTGAATGCAGCAGGTGCTTCACATTCAGCTAACCCATCGGTAGCCTCTGCCATGCCTATTGCAGTAGAGCTGCCAATTTTAAAATTAATATAAAAGCTGCTTATTTAAACATGTTCCTTTGCTGGTACGTGGGCACTCAAACATCACATCAGCTGGGCCCAGTAATGATTGAGTTTTGCCAGGGAGTGGTGATGCTGCAGAGGCTGTTACCCATTCATTTTCATTATCCCCAGAGGGTTTTTTCCCCCTAATGATGCATAACCAGGTTTCCATCAATTGCAGAACATGCAGTCAACCTGGCCAAAAAAACAGGATAGGGAGGGATGAGCTGAATATTGATGGTTGCTGTTCAAATGCTTTTGATTAATCACAGCAACTTACCAAGGTTGCTTCAGTATAGCCTGCCATTGGGATCTTAACACCAAGAAGTTTGAGGGTGGCAATGCCAAGAGAACATGTCCAAGTGACACAGCATCTTGACTTGGACATCCATAGCCATTCCTTCATCATTGCTGGGTCAATCTCTGGAATTACCTACTTAACAAAATCGTGGGGAACCATCACGACCAGGAGTGCAGAAGTTCCAGGAAAAGGCCCACCATCTCAGGTCAATTAGGGTTGGACAATAAATGCAGCCTCGCTTACCTTCCAAGAACAAAGACAAAATAAATTTTTTTTTGAAATAAAAGAAATCTCAATATATAATGTTCTTCACCTGGTGGGATGGTGAAGGAGAGGATTCTAGTTAAGAGATCTTGGTGTGCAATAAATGTTCTTGTCTGTTGGCTTTTATAGCAGGTGCACCTAAATGATAGTGAACCAAAGGCTTGCAAAACCTTACAAAAATCTGATGGTTTCATAAGTGCTTGTTGGACACCAACTAATTCATTTTGTTGGAAATTAAAACACAAAATCTTGAGCATTTTCTCCTCTTATCAATTTCCATTATTCACAGACTTTCTTTTCATGTAATCGTGTGAGTTTAGAACAATCTGTGGGACTGATATTTGTCTGCACCATTCCTTGGTGCTTTGCTGTATCACCAAGCAAGGTCTCCAGAACTCCAGCAATATCAACTGTTACCTTGCATTAAACTCTTAGTGGTCATAGTGAAATGTTGTTTTTTTTTTGCATGTTGGCTCTTAAAAGGTATTTCTTCAAGCTGCAGAAGTTGCCTATCTGTCAATAGAAAGTGAAGGTGTTGTCCTTTTTGTCCTCCAACATCATAAATGACAATCTGAGGCAAATTTATACTCCACTTCTTCCTCCCCTTGCTGAAGCAGTAGTACTGGATGGATACCTCACAGCAAATGTAGAGTCTGGGAAGACTGGTATTCATTTGGGATGCGGATTGAGTGGAAGAAGTCACAAATGACATTCTATGTGACTGACAAAGGTAAACTTTCCCTCATCTTGATTGCCACCTTTGATGTGGTTGACTACACCATCCTCCTCCATGCCTCTCCACTGTTGTCTAGCTGGGTGGGACTGCTCTCACCTGGTTCCATTGTTATCCATCTAATCGTAGCCAGAGTATCTCTTGCAATGGTTTTACTTCCTGCTCCTGCACTACCTCTGGATTCCACAAGGATCTATCCTATTTTTCATCTACGTGCTGCCCCATCATCCAATGTTTTCACATGTATGCTGATAACACTCAGCTGTACCTCACTGCCACCTTTCTCAACTCAATTGTTGCTATCTTATGAGACAACTTATCCAACATCCGGTACTGGATGAGCAGAAATTTCCTCCAATAAAACTTTGGGAAGATTGAAGCCATTGTTATCAGTCCCTGCTCCAAACTCCATTCCCTAGCTACTAACTCCATCCCTCTCCCTGGCAACAGTCTGAGATTAAACTAGTCTGTTTGCATCCTTGGTGTCACATTTGACCCCAAGATGAGCGTCTAACTTCATATTTGTACCATCACTAAGACTGCCTGGTTCCACCTCCGTGACCGCCTGACTTCGCTCATGTCTCAGCTCATCTGCTGCAGAAACCTTCATTTATGCCTTCATTATCTCTAGACTTGACTATTCCAATGCATTCCTGTCTGGTCTCCCATATTCTATTCTCTGTAAACTTGAGGTCATCTAAATCTCTGCTGCCTGTGTCTTAAATTGCACCAAGTTCTATTCCCCTATTGCCCCTCCGCTTGCTGACCAACATTGGCTCCCAGTTGAGCAGCGTCTTGATTTTAAAATTCTTATCCTTGTTGTCAAATCCCTCTATGTCCTTGCCCTTCCCCATCTGTCTAATCTCCTACAGCCCCACAACCCTCCGAGATATCTGTGCTCCTCTAAATCTGACCTCTTGAGCATCCCCAAGTTTGATTGCTCCACCATTGGTGGCCATGCCTTCAGTTGCCTGGGTCCTGAGCTCTGGAATATCCTCTGTCTACCTGGCTTTCCTCCTTTAAGACACTCCTTAAAACCTACTTCTTTGCCTAAACTTTTGGTCATTTGACCTAATCTTATGTGGCTCAGTGACATATTTTGCTTTGTAATGCTCCTCTGAAATACTTTGGGATGTTTTATTGTGTGGAAGGTGCTATATAAAGTTAAGTTGTTATTGAAGAGGGAATAGTCATGCTGGGTTGAGAGAGAGTTCAGTACAATACCAGAGTGACTATGCTGAAATTTCTAGTTAGGGTAAGTTTGGGGAGGCAGGCCACGAATGGCCCATGTGAAAAGAAGGCAGACTGCAAAATGACTTTCCAGAACTTGCAAGGCTCCTTCGGCACCTCTACCACCTAGAAGGACAAGGACAGCAGACACATGGGACCACTTCCTCCTTCAAGTTCCCCTCCAAGCCACACACCAACCTGACTTGGAACTATATCACCATTCTTTCACTGTTGCTTGATCAAAATCCTGGAGCTCCCTTCCTAACAGCACTGTTGGTGTACCAACACCACATGGACTGCAGCAGTTCAAGAAGGCAGCTCACCACCACCTTCTCAATTAGTGATGGACAACAAATGCTGGCCTTGCCAGTGATGCTCACATCCGATGAACGAATAAAAAAAGCGTTATGAGCATCATTACCTCACAAGCTGTTTGAGAGACAAGACCAACAGGTAGATAGAAACAGATTGTAATCACTGATTTGAGGAGTCTAGGTGAGAACATAGAACACAGCACAGTACAGGCCCTTCGGCCCATGATGTTGTGCCAAACCTTTAACCTACTCTAAGATCAAATTAACTACCTACCCTTCATTCTACTATCATCCATGTACCTATCCAAGAGTCGCTTAAATGTCCCTAATGTATCTGCTTCTACTACCACTGCTGGCAGCGCATCCCACGCACCCACCACTCTCTGTGTAAAGAACCTACCTCTGACATCTCCCTGAAACCTTCCTCCAATCACGTTAAAATTATGCCCCCTGGTGATGGCCCTTTCCACCCTGGGGAAAATGTCTCTGGTTATCCACTCTATCTTTGCCTCTCATCATCTTGTACCCCTCTATCAAGTCACCTCTCATCCTTCTTCGCTCCAATGAGAAAAGCCCTAGCTCCCTCAATCTTTCTTTGTAAGACATGCCCTCCAGTCCAGGCAGCATCCTGGTAAATCTCCTCTGCACCCTCTCTGTAGCTTCCACATCCTTCCTATAATGAGGCGACCAGAACTGAACACAATATTCCAAGTGTGGTCGAACCAGGGCCTTATAGAGCTGCAGCATAACCTCACAGCTCAAACTCAATCCCCCTGTTAATGAAAGCCAACACCCCATACGCCTTCTTAACAATCCTATCAACTTGGGTGGCAACTTTGAGCGATCTATGGACATGGACCCCAAGATCCCTCTGTTCCTCCACACTACCAAGAATCCTGTCTTTAAGCCTGTATTCCGTATTCAAATTCGACCTTCCAAAATGAATCACTTCACACTTTTCTACGTTAAACTCCATCTGCCACTTCTCAGTCCAGCTCTGCATCCTGTCAATGTCCCGTTGCAACCTACAATAGCCTTCCACACTATCCACAACTCCAGCAACCTTTGTGTCATCGGCAAACTTGCTAACCCAGCCTTCCACTTCCTCATCCAAGTCATTTATAAAAATCACAAAGAGCAGAGGTCCCAGAACAGATCCCTGCGGAACACCACTGGTCACCGAGCTCCATGCTGAATACTTTCCATCTACTACCACCCTCTGTCTTCTATGGGTCAGCCAATTTTGTATCCAGACAGCCAACTTTCCCTGTATCCCATGCCTCCTCACTTTCTGAATGAGCCTACCATGGGGGAACCTTATCAAACGCCTTACTAAAATCTATATACACCATATCCACTGCTCTTCCTTCATCAATGTGTTTTGTCACATCTTCAAGGAATTCAATAAGGCTTGTGAGGCATGACCTGCCCCTCACAAAGCCATGCTGACTGTCTCTAATCAAACCATGCTTTTCCAAATAATCATAAATCCTGGCTCTCAGAATCCTCTCCAATAATTTGCCCACTACTGACTGACTGGTCTATAATTTCCAGGGTTATCCCTATTCCCTTTCTTGAACAAGGGAACAACATTTGCCACCCTCCAATCATCCGGTACTACTCCAGTGGACAGTGAGGATGCAAAGATCATCGCCAAAGGCGCAGCAATCTCTTCCCTCGCTTCCCGTAATATCCTTGGGTATATCCCGTCTGGCCCCGGGGATTTATCTGTCCTCATATCATTCAAAATTTCCAGCACATCCTCCCTCTTAACCTCAACCTGTTCGAGCATATCAGCCTGTTCCACGCTGTCCTCACAAACGACCAGGTCCCTCTCACTAGTGAATACTGAAGCAAAGTATTCATTTAGGACCTCCCCTACCTCCTCCGACTCCAGGCACAAGTTCCCTCCACTATCCCTGATCGGCCCTACTCTCACTCTGGCCATCCTCTTGTTCCTCACATAAGTGTAGAACGCCTTGGGATTTTCCTTAATCCTACCCGCCAAGACTTTTTCATGTCCCCTTCTAGCTCTCCTAAGTCCTTTCTTCAGTTCCTTCCTGGTTACCTTGTAACCCTCTAGAGCCCTGTCTGATCCTTGCTTCCTCAACCTTAAGTAAGCTTCCTTCTTCCTCTTGACTAGCTGTTCCATATCTCTTGTCATCCAAGGTTCCTTCATCCTTCCATCCCTTCCTTGCCTCATCGGGACAAACCTATCCAGCAGTCGCAGCAAGTGCTCCCTAAACAACCTCCACATTTCTGTCGTGCATTTCCCTGAGAACATCTGTTCCCAGTTTATGCTCCCCAGTTCCTGCCTAATAGCATTGTAATTCCCCCTCCCCCAATTAAATATTTTCCCATCCCATCTGCTCCTGTCCCTCTCCATGACTATAGTAAAGGTCAGGAATCTGACCACCTGGCCTGGTTCGTTGCCAAGCACCAAGTCCAACATAGCCTCCCCTCTAGTCGGCCTATCTACATATTGAGTCAGGAAATCTTCTTGGACACACCTGACAAAAACTGCTCCATCCAAACTATTTGCACTAAGGAGGTTCTAATCAATATTAGGGAAGTTGAACTCACCCATGACAACAACCCTGTTACTTCTGGACCTTTCCAAAATCTGCCTCCCAATCTGTTCCTCCGTGTCTCTGTTGCTATTGGGGGGTCTATAGAAAACTCCCAACAAAGTGACTGCTCCTTTCCTGTTTCTGACTTCCACCCATAATGACTCAGTAGACAAACCCTCCTCGACGACCTCCCTTTCTGCAGCTGTGATACTATCCCTGATTAGCAATGCCACTCCCCCACCTCTTTTACCTCCCTCCCTATTCCTTTTGAAACATCTAAACCCCGGAACATCCAACATCCATTCCTGCCCCTGTGATATCCCTGTGAGGTGGCAAGTTACAAGATTAAACGTAAGAGATTTAGGTGAACTAAAGAAATGGAACCAAAACTCAACTTTTCTTACTGAGATATATAAATATTCTTTGGAACTTTTAATTTTATATTTTTTGAAAAAACACACAAGACTGTTAAGCTGTGGAATGCATGACTACAGTGATTGATTGAAGCAGAGACTGTCAACATTTAAGGTGGTTGAAGGAAAGGGCGAAAAAGTGATTTGGAAATGCGGCAGGCACATGGAACAACAGCTCAAGTGCAGGATAACACAGACTGGCTGGGCTGAAAGGCCTGTTTCTGTGCTGCAATTTCTATGTCATCCTAGTTGTAGGTTTCTGTATATTTACTGTTGGGTTAACGTGTTACAAGGTATAACAAGGTGCTCAGAATCCTAGTCCAATTCAGAATTATGCTACAGTTAAAAGGGCACTGATATTTGGGGGCACTTTTATCCAGGGTTACTGACTGGCAAGGTAGAA
Source organism: Heterodontus francisci (assembly GCF_036365525.1). Lineage (NCBI taxonomy): Eukaryota > Metazoa > Chordata > Chondrichthyes > Heterodontiformes > Heterodontidae > Heterodontus > Heterodontus francisci. The sequence continues at coordinate 61,046,231 of NC_090397.1, read as the reverse complement.
ATTTCTGTATACCAATACTGACTAACTCCGATGAAGCCCAGGTGACAGCAAGAATCCAGTTTGCTGTGTACGTATATAATATATAGTGAACATTTTAGACTTCATTTTGGAACTGATCAAAATAAAGTCAAAAGTAGCTGTCATTTTATTTTGCCCCAAGCCTTTGTACAAAGGTTACAGACCTCTTTGTGATAGTAAACAATATGGAAAAGATAGATCAGCAGCAATACAAACTAAACTATTGACAAGGGAGGGAGGGAGATAGGGCTCAAACATGCAGCATTGCTGTCGGGACAGTGAGGCTACTCTGGACTCTCACTGCTGTCCTCCCATTTTTCACCTCATACCATAGGTAGAGTAGAGCAAGTCCGTCCTGGTGAATCTCATAAAGGCCCCACAAATGAAGGAGTGGGTCGCTACTAATGCTGGAATGAGGTAAGTCCAACAGTTTATATTGGTAACTGCAGCAAACAGTGAGAACATCACTGCAACTGAACTGCATGATTTCATAGAATGTACAGCACAGAAACAGGCCATTCGGCCCAATTGGTCCTTGGTTTATGCTCCACAAGTGCCTTCTCCTGTTCTTTGTCTCACTCCATCAGCATAACCTGTTCTTTACTCCCTTGTGTTTATCTAGCTTCCCCTTAAATGCATCAATGGTGGGGAAGGTTCTAGGATCATTGAGGTTTGATGGGCCAAATCGCCTTCCTCACCCACCTGGATTGAGTGAACAGAACTTTTTGTTCATGATTAGTTAGCAGTGATACTTTAATTCGATTACTTTTATCTTAATCTTTGGCTCAGGAGCAAACCCATTGTATAAAACATTACATTTTCCTGTAGTTTCATTTTTGGGCTCTCTTCAGGTCCTATCCTTCACAAAGCCACTTGGTCCTTTCACCTCTTCACAGAGGCACTTACCACACTCTGACACACTCCTCACTCCCAGTCCTACGAGCACACTCCAGTGTCATGCTGTCTCCACACCTCAGTAGCAAAATTAGCTTTAGCTAAAGCAGTAATTCCAGCATATAGTGCACGGTGGGTGGTCTCCCAGTGAGAAATTATCTGGGTCACAGAAGCAGAAAACTGCTCTCTACCAACATTAAGTGTCTGGAACATGCAAGAAAGATTGAGAAAATGTTAGTCCTAGTTAGGCATGAACTGACAAACAAATTTAATGTTGCCTTCCTGTTTTCTTCTAGTTAGTAGACAGTTTCCTTTAGGTTGTAGGTCCCACATCAAGGCCTGGTGCTCCTGTAGATGGGCAGCACTGAGGGCAGGCAGGTCAGTGCATTATTGGGAGATGTTCTTTTCCCGTTAAACCCAAGTCCCAGTAACCATTCAAATAGAGTTGAAGGCGTCAATCTCCCACATCCATGCTCCCGGCCGGCTGAAATTTCCAACATCCACTCTCAGCAGAGTATCCTGTTGGAAATTTAACCCTTTCATACAAGTCTTGTTTTCTGCTTATACTGAAGCAATCAGAACACCTGACACACAGTCTTAATTCAATTTGGAAATACTCGGGTTTAAAGTAATTTAAGAATTCGTTTATTGGCTGCTATATTTATTTGTTTACACAACTATTGATAACATGTACAGAAGTCTCTTTTTAACATACTATATCCTTCCATTAAAAATAGACGAATTACATTGACAATGTTTTATAGTTTAAAAGCTGATCGTTCAGGTACAGTCGCATTATTCATGACTGCCTCGTCTGGTGTATTATTTACAGTTCTCCTGTACTTTTCACTCACTATCCAATTTCCTTTCATCCTCGCCTGAAGGCGAGGATGCCCTCTGATGGCCATTCTTCATGATTGCGGGTGAACTACTCAACTACTGGGGCATCACAGACCAGCCTGATCTTGAAAATACATACACACATACACGAGTCATGGGATAACAATTCTGATTGGTAACACTGGCTGATTCGCCTCCTCTCTACCCCAACTGCTATTCTTGCTGACCTCAGCTAAGTCACCACAGAGCAAGGATTGAATCTGCAGCATGCACTGCCTGTCTTATTAAACAATCTATGGAACAGTAATAAAGAGTAATTTATTGATTAAAATCTGGCACTAAGATCTGTACTTGTCCAGAATGCTGCCAATTACTTACCAATTTGCTGATCCCAGTGAGTGGCCTGATAGTTGCTGAATTTTGGGATTGGCTATTTGAGGACTATTAAAAGGAATCTCTTTTACTTTCTGAATGTGCTGCGAGATGTAGAGCTTTGTACATTGACCTTGATCCCTTTGCATGCAGTAGTTTAGAATGTTCCTGCTTCACTTCAATTGCTCCTGCACGATGGATGAAAGACTTAATTGGGCAATAATGGATGAGCAGAGCCAGGTATGCAGCTTCGATTTTACTACATTGATGATTATTTTCAAGACAAAGAAGGAAATAGCACCTTATAAAACCTCGGAAACCATCCTAAGCATTGAAGACAGAATGAATTACAATGCACAGTTACTGTTGTTATGTAAGCAAACCTGGCAGCCTTTTTGTATCTGCCAAGGTTCCATAAAAGTAAGTGAGTTGAATGGCAGCATTGAGGATCGCATAGTGGACAACTGTCTTCTCTTCAGATACGAGCTCAGTGGGTAGCACTCTCACCTCCGAGTCAGAGGTTTTGGGTTCAAGTTCCACTTCAGACACACAAGCACAAATATCTGGGCAGACACTCAAGGGCCGTACTGAGGGAGTGTTGCATTGTTAGAGGTGCTGTCTTTCCGATAAGACGTTAAATTGAGGCCCTGAATGCTCTTTCAGGTGCATGTAAAAGACCGCATGGCACTATTTCAAAGAGAAGGGGAGTTCTCCTCAATGTCCTGGTCAATAGTTATGCCTCAATCAAAATCCCAAAACCAGATTATCTGGTCACATTGTTGTATGTGGGAGCTTGCTGTGCATAAATTGGCTGCTGTGTTTCCTACATTACAACAGTGACTACACTTCCAAGTTTCTTCATTGGCTGTAAAGTGCTTTGGGAATGCCCTGAAGTTGTGAAAGGTGATATATAAATGCAAATCTTTCTTCCATAGTGACATGCAGACACAGCTTGGTTTTTTTACCCCTGACAATGCTGTACTCCCTCAACACTACACTGAAGAGATAGCCTAAATTATGTGTCCAAGACTTAATGCGGGGTTTGAACCCATGACTTTCGGTCTCAGAGGAGACACAATACAGGGCCCAAGGCCGCCCTCTCCAATCTGTAAGTTAAAAATTTATCATTTTAAAATGTTTAAAAAGCAGGCCAGAATTCTCATTATAGGGCTAAATTGCTCTCAAAAAACAAGAGTTCCAACAATGATTGGTAATATAACTCATAGCAGCAGTGGTCACTAAGGAGGCATCCTGAAGGGGCTAATAAAATTCAAACCCACCTGAAGATTCATTCCAGTGCTTTTAAATTGCTGGTGTGGCCCTATTCATTGTGATCAGCTGACTGCTTTACACTGCATTTAAGTCTTAAATGTCAAACATCTATAAAAATAATTCAAATTCACAATTATTAGGACATTTTGGGAAAATTATGTTTTTTTACCAACTAATACTAACTTACTTACAAAAGATAATGGCCTTGAAAACCCATGGCCATTTGGCTTACTGCTACTGTTATTTTATTGGGGAGGGTGTGGGGGTGGGGGGGGGGATCTTTGAATGGCAGATTCTCCATGATCCAGGCCATCATTATTCAGTGTACGGATGCTGCAGGTGTATCATGTGAGATCTGGCCTCCCAGCAGTAGATGTGGAATATGACCAAATCCTTGAAAGTTTGACAGCATAATTAAAAACATTTTTTTCCCTTACAAAAGAGGACAGCCACACTTAGTTTGCAAGCCCCAGTTGTCCTACCCTCACTCTCCCCACTACCAACCCCAGCTGGGCCACCTCTGCTGCACATTCTAGCACTGCTGCAATGTCAGGTAGCCCAGATGCACCCTTGATGGCATGGGCATCCACCATGTGGGAGCATTCTCACCTCTGGAGTACAGTAGGTTGTGGGTTCAAATCCCACTCCAGAGACTTGAGCAGTGCGTGTAGAAATGCAGCAAGACCTGGACAATATCCAGGTTTGGGCTGTTAAGTGGTAAGTAACATTCATGCCACACAAGTGCCAGGCAATGACCATCTCCCCTTGACATTCAATGGCATTACAATCACTGAATTCCCCACTATCAACATCCTGGGGGTTACCATTGACCAGACACTGAACTGGAGTAGCCATATAAATACTGTGGCTACAAGAGCAGGTCAGAGGCTAGGAATCCTGCGGCGAGTAACGCGCCTCCTGACTCCCCAAAGCCTGTCCACCATCTATAAGGCACAAGTCAGGAGTGAGATGGAATATTCTGCACTTGCCTGGATGGGTGCAACTCCACAACACCGACAAATTATCTTCCCAAGGCGGTGGTGGGGAGAGTGAGGGTAGGACTGCTGGGGCTTGCAAACTAAGTGTGGCTGCCCCCTTTTGTAAGGGAAAATTTTTTTTTTAATTATGCTGTCAAACGTTCAAGGACACCATCCACGACAAAGCAGCCCACTTGATTGGCACCCCATCCACAACATTCATTCCCTCCTCCACCGACTCACAGTGGCAGCAGTGTGTACTATTTACAAGATGCAATGCACCAAGGCTCCTTTGAAAGCACCTTCCAAACCTGCAACCTCTACCACCTAAAAGGACAAGGGCAGCAGGCGCATGGGAACACCACCACCTGCAAGTTCTCCTCCAAGCCACACACCATCCTGACTTGGAACTATATCCCCGTTCCTTCACTGTCACTGGGTCAAAATCCTGGAACTCCCTTCCTAACTGCACTGTGGGTGTACCTACCCCACATGGACTTCAGCGATTCAAGAAGGCAGCTCACCACCACCTTCTCAAGGGCAATTAGGGATGGGCAATAAAAGCTGGCCTGGCCAGCGACGCCCATATCCTATGAATGAATAAAAAGAAACAAAACTCAGTGACTGGAAATAAAGCAGCCCAATCAAATATGGCTGCCAAGGTGACTAAAGAGTTGCCTTGGAAGACTATTTGCACCTATTTGTTTAAACATAGAACTTCACAATAAAATGATCTCTCTGGTCCCACTGTTTAAAAATACATCTAGTGTCCCAAATACTTAATATTAACAATCCGATTTGTCTCATTGGCATTATTCATTGTGTTAAAAGATGGCCTCAGTTCTGTCATACACCTTCCTATCTCACTGATGTTCAAGTATATTACCTGAAAAAAGATATGACCAAAAGTACAGTATTATAGATTTAAAGCCATGTTCTCTCTTTTGGTTATATAACTGCCGTCTCACCAATTTCTTTAAACTCAAAAGTTAGATCTGTTCAGGCGGATGTTAAAGGTGTAATGGGAAGATTATTGGGCTGGTATTCTGGAAGCATAAGATCAAATAACCTGCAGGGGTTTCTCCATCCATTGTGACCTTGGAAACCTATTTGTGTTTCTTTATTTGCAAACAAATAAATAATTAGTCAGAACTGCAGGATGACATAGATTGGGACCTGAATATTGAAGGGTAAATGGCATTTAGGAAGGACAGGAAGCTAGGAAAAGGTGGAAGGGTAGCTCTGTTAATTAATGATGGCATTAGTGCAACAGAGAGGGATGACCTAAGTTCAGGAGACCAGGATGTAGAAGCAGTTTGGGTAGAGATGAGAAATCATAAAGGCAAGAAGTCACTTGTGGGAGTGGGGTACAGGCCACCTAACGTTAACCACACTGTAGGACGGAGTTTAAAGGAAGAAATAATGGCAGCTTGTCAGAATGGTACAGCGATAATTAAGGGGGATTTTAACGTACATATAGACTGGAAAAATCAGATGGGCAGAGGTAGCCTAGATGAGGAGTCCATGGAATGTTTTTGGGATAATATGTTATGGAGCCAACCAGATATACTATACTAGACCTGGTATTGTGCAACGAGATAGGATTAATTAATGACCTCATAGCTAAGGCACCCTGAGGTAGCAACAATCATAATATGATTGAATTTTACATTCAGTTTGAGGGAGAGAAGAGTGGGTCCAAGACCAGTATTTTAAACTTAAATAAGGACAATTATGAGGGCATGAAAGCAGAGCTAGCTAAAGTAAACTGGAAAATTAGGTTAAGGGATAGGTCAATAGAGATGCAGTGACAGACATTTAAGGGGATATTTCAGAATACACAGAATAGAGACATTTCAACAAGAAAGAAAAATTCCAAGGGTGGGACCCGCCATCTGTGGTTAACTAAAACAGTTAAAGATAGTATCAAACTTAAAGAAAAAGCCTATATTTGTGCAAAGATGGGAGGCAGGTCAGAAGATTGGACAGAATATAAAAAACAGCAAAGAATGACTAAAAGATTGATAAGGAAGGTAAAATTAGATTACGAGAGAAAGCTAGCTAGAACTATAAAGACAGATAGTAAGAGTTTCTATAAATATTTAAGAAATATATAGAAAGTGAGTCTGGGGAATTAATAATGGATAATAAGGAGATGCAGATGAATTGAACAGATATTTTGCATCGGTCTTCACTATTGAGGAAAAAAGTAACATCCCAGTATTAGCTGTAAATCAGGAAATGGAAGGGAGGGAGGAACTCAAGAAAATTACAATCATCAGGGAAGTGGTACTGAACAAATTGTTGGAGCTGCGGGCTGACAAGTCCCTGGATCCTGATGGACTTCATCCTAGGGTGTTAAAAGAAGTGGCTAGTGAGATAGTTGATGCGTTAGCTTTAATTTTCCAGAATTCCCTAGATTCGGAGAAGGTTCGGTTAGATTGGAAAATAGCGAATGTAACTCATTTATTCAAAAAGGGAGGGAGACAGAAAGCATGAAACTACAGGCCAGTTAGCTTAACATCTGTCTTAGGGAAAATGTTAGAAATTGTTCTATTATTAAAGACATTATAGCAGAGCATTTAGAAAAACTCAAGGTAATCAGGCAGAGTTAACATGGATTTGTGAAAGGGAAATCATGTGTAACCAATTTATTGGAGTTCTTTGAGGGAGTTACATGTGCTGTGGATAAAAGGGAATCAGTGGATGTATTGTACTTAGATTTCCAGAAGGCATTTGGTAAGGTGCCACATCAAAGGTTATTGCAGAAAATAAAAGTTCATGGTATAGGGGGTAACATATTGGCATGGGTAGAAGATTGGCTGGCTAACAGGAAACAGAGAGTAGGTAATAATGGGTCATTTTTTGGTTGGCAAGATTTAATGAGTGGTGTGCCACAGGGATCTGTGCTGGGGCCTCAACTTTTTACAACTTATATAAATGACTTAGATGAAGGGATGCTAAATTTGCCGATGACACAAAGATAGGTAGGAAACTAACTTGTGAAGAGGACCGGCTACAAAGGGATATAGATAGATTAAGTGAGTGGGCCTGTGAAAACCTGTGAAATGGAGTATAATGTGGGAAAATGTGAAATTATCCACTTTGGCAGGAAGAATAAAAAAGAAGCATATTATCTAAATGGTGAGAGATTGCAGAGCTCTGAGATGCAGAGGGATCTGGGTGTCCTAGTGCATGAATTGCAAAATGTTAGTCTGCAGGTTCAGCAAGTAATTAGGAAAGTTCATAGAATGTTATCATTTACTGCGAGGGGCATTGAATACAAAAGTAGGGAGGTTATGCTTCAGCTATACAGGGCGTTGGTGAGACCACATCTGGAGCACTGTGTACAGTACTGGTCTCTTTATTTAAGGAAGGATGTAAATGTGTTGGAGGCAGTACAGAAAAGGTTTACTAGACTAATACCTGGAATGGGCGGGCTGTCTTATGAGGAAAGGTTGGATAGGCTAGAATTTAGAAGAGTAAGAGGCGACTTGAATTGAAACATATAAGATCCTGAGGGGTCTTGACAGGATGGATGTGGAAAGGATGTTTCCCCTTATGGGAGAATCTAGAACTAGGGGTCACTGTTTAAAAATAAGGGGTCGCCCATTTAAGACAGAGATGAGGAGAAATTTTTTCTCTCAGAGGGTCGTGAGTCTTTGGAACTCTCTTTCTCAAAAGGCAGTGGAAGCAGAGTCTTTGAATATTTTTAAGGTAGAGGTAGATAGATTCTTGATAAGCAAGGGGGTGGAAGGTTATCGGGGGTAGGTGGAAATGTGGAGTAATCAGTTCAGCCATGAACATATTGAATGGCGGAGCAGGCTCGAAGGGCCAAGTGGCCTACTCCTGCTCCTAATTCGTATTTTCGTATGTGCTCAGGGTGATGGCTTCATCACTCCCTTATTAGTGATATCCAGGGATTGACATAATGAAGGACAAGGAGCTCCTCTTTATTAGGGTTGCCAACTCTGGTTGGTCAGATTCTTGTAGATTTCATCACATGACCTGCTGATGGCAACTGCACCTCCCCCCCACCCTCACTCCGTCATTGGTCATCCAGCATGTCTGTCCTCATGGCACATCACGTTCCTATGTCAATTAGATAGCGAACGGGTTCTTGACCATCTCTTTGGAAAATTCTCGACTCAGTCAAACAGCCTTTTATCCCATACCCAATGGTTTTATAACTAATGAACAATAGGGTTGCAAAAGATGTTAAAAATAAAAAAAACAGTATTTTCTAATGCTGCTATAATTTTGCCTGCAGCAGTGCCCTGGAGATTAATCTTTAATTCCTGGAGACTCCAGGGCAATCCTGGAGGGTTGGCAACTCTACCTTTCCTCAGGGAGGTGCTGGGTTTACAGACCATCACCTAGAATTTCTTTGGGGTCACCCCGGTGGAAGAACTCCCCCCACTCCCCACCCCATCCCATTTTATGATGGTTGTCCAGGGTTCCCTTTAATTGGCTGCCAAACATCCTGCAGGGAAACGGGAGAAGTCTGTGGAAATTTGCCCCCTAGGAGTAATTTATTTTATTTTTCTTGTTCAGCACTTAGCTTTCTTTTTTAAGGAAGTGTTATCTGTAGACCTCCATAAATCCTGGAATTTCTCATTTCCAAAATAAAACCAACCCTATAATGATCCGGAGAGAATATGGCTTTAAGGAGGTTGCTGTATGGGTGACAGTTTGAGTTCGGTTCCTATCATACAGATGTGCAGTGAAGCTGTGATAGCAGTGGGATTATGTTTCAGCTGTTTTATAAATGTGTATCTTCTTCCTCCAGCTCATCCTTGGCGAGGCTATCCATGGGCACAATCCAACTGTCTGTGTTTTCCTGGAAGTTTGCCTTTGAGTTGGGCTTCTTCTCCTGCATCTCTGACTCACTCTCAGTGCTGTCCATGCCTGGGTTGTCGTGGCAGCCGTTGTCCACCGTGCGCATCTCTTCAGTCAGGTACTGCACAAGGGAAAAGAAAAAAGGAAACCGTGACAAAAGGATTTTACTGATTAGCTCACAGCACAGCTTGAAGAATTGAATCCAATCTCGGCCAGGGTGGTTTGATTGCCTTAGATGCACCAAGGCTGGATTGTGGCGGGTCGGGGGGGGAGGGGCAGAGTTGAGTACTGAGACCACCCTGGGTTCTTGCTCTGAATTACTAACCAGTGATGTCTTCTGGAATAAGTGTTTTGCAGATTTTTCAAAAACAGATTATTTGGTCATTTATCACATTGCTGTTTGTGGGATCTTGTTGTGCGTAAATTGGCTGCCACATTTCCTACATTACAGCAGCGACTACATTTTGAAAGAACCTCATTGGCTGTACAGCACTTTGGGATGTCCTGAGGTTGTGGAAGACGCAATAAAATTGCAAGTCTTTCCTTTTTGCATTGTGTTGTGGGTAATGAGCACAGGAAAGGCAGTCCTGAACTCATGGCAAATGCAAGATCCCCACCTGCTGATCATAGCCTGCAACAGCTTCCCAGCATATCCAGAAACAAGATGAGGAGACAAGGCATCGGGCAGCAGAAGAACCTGTTTCTGAACTGCTGCAGCAACAACTTGTGTTTATATAGCACCTCGAATGTAATAAAATGTCCCAAGGCTCTTCATAGAGACATACAAAAACAAAATATGACACCAAGCCACATAAAGAGATATTAGGTCTACGGGGTTGGTGTGAAGGAGCGTGTTAAAGGGGTAAGTGAGGTGGAGGGACAGGGAGGTTTAGGGATGGTATTCCAGAGCTTGGGACCCAGGTAACTGAAGGCGCGGCCAACAATGGTGGAGCGATTAAAATAGGGAACGTTCAAGAGGCCAGAATTAGAGGAGCGCAGATATCTCAGAGGGTTGTGGGACTAGAGTAAATTATAGAGATAAGGAGGAGCCACGCTATGGAGTGATTTGAAAACAAGGATGAGAATTTTAAAATAGAGGCATTGCTTGGCCAGTGGTAATAAGTGAACGGGAATTGGTGCGAGTTAGGACATGGGCAGCAGAGTTTTGGATGACCTTAAGCTTACAGAGGGTAGAACGTGGGAGGCTGGCAAGGCGTGTGCTGGAATAGTCAAGTCTGGAGGTGACGAAGGCATGAATGAGGGTTTCAGCAGCAGATGAGCTGAGGCAGGGTGAAGTCGGGTGATGTTATGGAGTTGGAAATAGTGGTCTAAATAATGGAGGGGATATGTGGTTGCTTGAAAGCTTATTTTCGTTTGAAAAGAGTTGAAGCTTACACCATGCTATTTTAGCGTGGACTAATGTTTAGCGTTACAAGCCAGTTTTGATATTGAGGGTTACAACTGAGGAGATGATTGAATTAATTTCTCTTCTATGCCGTTGTTCTGACTCTAGCAGTCTGCATGACTAAGCAATGAAATACACCTACAGATTTTCTGGTCATTATTACATTGCTGTTTGTGGGATCTTGCTGTGTGCTATTTGGCTGCCTCATTTGCTATATTACAACAATGACAACACTTCAAAAATACTTCATTGGTTGTAAAGCGCCTTGGGGCAGCCTGTGGTTACGAAAGGCGATATGTAACTGCAAGTCTTTCTTTTATTGGCAATGGTATGGGTAGAGAGAGACTGATTTTCCTTTACATTATAGTGTTTCTGCTGATAGAAGCTCTGACAGCACTGAACAGTGAGTAAATTAGCCGATATAGACGTCTTTGGAAGGACAGAATTCTGCTTTCTTCTGTGGAGACGTCTGGTAGGGCAGCTGCCATTTTCTTTCTGGCCGTGGAAGGGGCTGAGTTCTTCTTTCTTCCCCATCACCAACCCCCCCACCCCCCCCTCCCCCCTCCCCACCGCACCTACCTCGGAGAATGCTCCTTTGGCCAAGAACAAAATCCTCGAACACGACTTTTGACCCATTACTACTCTTCTGTCTTCCTACTCTCCAGTAACCATGCCAGACTTGAATCTAGTGGCATTTTATAAGAACCCCATCATAGTACCCGTTGCTGCCTCTTCATGTGCTGCAATCCCAAATGGCCCATCCTCCTTTCTTGAGGACCTTGGCGCCCAGTGTTTGCCAACAGGAGCCAGAAACTCAACATGATTCCTACTCCACTCTAGCCCAGAGGAGCTGAGCTCAATGCTTGGCAACCTTTCTGCTACCTTGCTTGAGGCGTATATAATTACCATCCCATTTTAAGTATAGTTCTATGTGGCTGTTACTGGCACCTGGCCAGGTATTTCCCACTAAAAGAAGCCCTACTGGCACTCACCGGATCCTTGTGCTGTGATTTGCATTGCAAACACCTGTAGATGATGGCAGACAGGAACACAAGCAGCAGCAATGAGCCAGTGACCACGATAGCAATGAGCATCTTGCGCTCTGTTGCCGTTTGCCGGTCATTGTCGGCTCCTTGTTCAGCGGGGAACACAACGTCCATCTGGAAGAATCGAGGGGACAATAAGTAGGACTGACAATTCAGTCAAACAGAATAAAGTGAAATACCACAGAGGCTGGAAATCTGTGCCCTGGCAATTTAAAAAAAATTATTCATTCATTGGATGTGGGCGTCACTGTTTAGGCCAGCATTTATTGTCCATCGCCAATTGTCCTCGAGAAGGTGGTGGTGAGCTGCTGCCTTGAACCATTGCAGTCCATGTGGTGTAGGTACACCCACACTGCTGCTCGGAAGGGAGTGCCTGGATTTTGATTCAGCGACAGTGAAGGGACAGCGATATAGTTCCAATTCAGGATAGTGTGTGGCTTGGAGGGGAGCTTGCAGGCAGTGGCATTTCCATGTGTTTGCTGCCCTTGTCCTTCTTATTGGTAGAGGTTGTGGGGTTTGGAAAGCCCTGCCGAAGGAGCCTTGGCAAGTTGCTGCAGTGCAACTTGTAGATGGTACACACTGCGGCCGCTGTGTTTCAGTGGTGGAGGGAGTTAAGTGGCATTGCAGGCACTAAGATGCAGCTCTGCTGCACCCATTGACCCAGTTCTGATTCGTTATCCACTTTAACACACATATTCTAATTTTTAGGTGGAATATTGAAAAATACTGAATGCTAAAAATGCACATCAGGGTTCGGGCATCACCTGAAAGAGATCAAGACTTAAGCAAAATACTGCGGATGTTGGAAATCTGAAATTCAAAAAAGACAAAAAGTGCTGGGGAACACTGAGCAGGTCAGACAGCATCTGTGATGAGTGAAACAGAAAGTTCGTGTTTCAGGTCGATGACCTCTCGTCAGAACTGCAAGAGATTTAACAGTTTTTAAGCAAGTGCGGAGCCAGGGAAAAAGAGGTGGAAAAGGTGGGGGGAAAGAACAAAGGGGAAGGAGGTCTGTGACAGGGTGGAGAGCAGGAGCGATGATAAAAGGGATTATGTTGCAAGACAAAAAGGGGATGGTAATGGGACAAGTAGGAAGCAGATGTTCCCTTGTGGGGTTCGATGTGACAATCCCACTCCACCCATCCCACTCCACCCATCCCACTCCACCCAGGCCACAAGGAACATACATGGGCCTACTGTGGCCAGGATGCTGCTTACCTGCTGCCAGCTTTTGCTGGCGAGTACAAGAAAATGTGGCAGTTAAAATGGCAAGTGCATCCCGATCATGATGTCCTCAGGACATGACTCTACCATTTACAATTAAGCCTCGACCCCTCTGGGGAGGGCAGCCTACCTGTTCCTGATTTCAGGTTAACGATAGTGGATGGAGGGGGAGGGGAGGAGGTGAGTGGGAGGATTAAAATACCCCCTTATATAAATGCAAGCTCTTCATTTCCCTCTCGTTAATGAATGGTTGGAAACATAATGCACCTGAGTTTCCTCTGTGCACTCAGAACAGGCAAGGCTCCCTGTCAAGAATGCAGCGCTTAAAACAATTGACCCCATTAGTGTTCTTGAAGTAGTGTGGGGAGCAGGGAGGTGCAGTCATGAACTGACAGAGCTGCGATCTGGGAGGGGAGTCCATGATTAAATAAGCATTCCTGAATGGAGTGGGTTCAATGGTTCTTGTCTCACTCCTTGTCTTTCTTATGACCTTGTTTCTGATCCTTTGAAGGAAGGCAACTGGATCAGTCCAGACTATATTGTATATTTTAAATGTAGAAACAGAATATGTAATAATATTGAAAATTACCTTTCCCAGATTATCCTTCATATCAGCCAGAATCTCGTTGATTTTGTTTTCGTCAACTGTGAGGGAAAAATAACATTTAGAAATGGTGAGCATTTTTGACCTGCTCTCCTTGTTTATGCTGAGGTTAGGTATCCAATCTGGTCAGGGGTTACACGCTACAAAACTCCTGGGTTCTCAGTTGATTGCCTCCATCAATGGCATAGCATGCTGAGAACATGCTTGGGCATTGTTGGGCGGGTAGAACCGACATGTAGTTCCATCTGCTCCCAGCTATTCCACTCCAGCAACCACAACCTACAGTTATTATAGCGCCTTTGATGTAGTAAAACACTTTGAGGGGCTTCACCAGCCCTTCACTAGCCAAATCTGGTTGGGTTTTTTACTGGAGGTTTCATCAGGTGACCTGCTGATTGTAACAGCTCTGCACCTGCCTCCATCCCTCCTCCTGCAAAGTGATGGAAGGTGTCATCAACAGTGCAATCAAGCGGCACTTGCTCAGCAATAACCTGATCACTGATGCTCAGTTTGGGTTCTTCCAGGGCCACTCAGTTCCTGACTTCATTACGGCCTTGTTCCAAACATGGACAAAAGTGCTGAACTCCAGGGGTGAGGTGAGAGTGACTGCCCTTGACATCAAGGCAGCATTTGACTGAGTATGGCATCACTGAGCCCTAGCAAAACTGAGGTCAATGGGAATCAGGGGGAAAACTCTTTGCTGGTTGCAGTCATATCTAGCACAAAGGAAGATGGCTGTGGTTGTTGGAGGTCAATCATCTCAGTCCCAGGACATCACTGCAGGAGTTCCTCAGGGCAGTGTCCTAGGCCCAACCATCTTCAGCTGTTTCATCAATGACCTTCCCTCCATCATAAGGTCAGAAGTGGGGATGTTTGCTGATGATTGCACAATGTTCAGCACCATTTGCGACTCCTCAGATACTGAAGCAGCCCATGTCCAAATGCAGCAAGACCTGGACAACATCCAGGCTTGGGCTGATAAATGGCAAGTAACATTCATGCCACACAAGTGCCAGGCGATGACCATCTCAAACAAGAGAGAATCTAACCATCTCCCCTTGATGTTCAATGGCATTACCATCGTTGAATCCCCAACGAACAACATCCTGGGGGTTACCATTGACCAGAAACTGAACTGGACCAACCACATAAATACTGTGGCTACAACAGCAGGTCAGAGGCTGAGAATTCTGTGGCGAGTAACTCACCTCCCATCTCCCCAATGCCTTCCCACCATCTCCAAGGCACAAGTCAAGAGTATGATGGCATACTCTCCATTTGCCTGGATGGGTGCAGCTCCAACAAGACTTAAGAAACTCAATACCATCCAGAACAAAGCAGCCTGCTTGATTGGCACCCCATCTACAACCTTCAACATTCATTCCCTTTACCACCGACGCCCAGTGGCAGCAGATTTTACCACCTACAAGATGCACTGCAACAACTCACCAAGACTCCTTCGACAGCACCTTCCAAACCCACAACTGCTACCACCTAGAAGGATAGCAGATGCATGGGAACACCACCACCTGCAAGTTCCCCTCCAAGCCATCCTGACTTGGAACTATATTGCCGTTCCTTCACTGTTGCTGGGTCAAAATCCTGGAACACCCTTTCTAACAGCAGTGTTGGTGTACCTACCTCCCAAGGACTGCTACGTTTCAAGAAGGCAGCTCACCACCACCTTCTCAAGGGCAATTAGGGATGGGCAATAAATAATGGTCTAGCCAGTGACGCCCACATCCCATGAACGAATTAAGAAAAACAACTGCCATTGGTCTTCTGACAAGTCCATCCTCGTGGTGCACTGTCCTCCTGCACCAATCGGAAAGTGAAGAGACTCTTCATCATCAAATTGACTGACAATCCAGAATCATCCAAACAACTTTTTTTCGCGTGTCCAATCTTTTTATAACTAATAAACAAAAGTGTTCAAAGAATATTTAAAACAATGCATAATTTTTTTAATTCCCCTATGATTTGTCCCCTGTGTTGCTTGCGGCATTGTCCTGGAGATTAATCCTTAATTCTTGGAGACTCCAGGGCAATCCTGGAGGACTGGCAACTCTACAGTTCACAGGAGCGTGATCAGATAAAACCTAACACTGAGACAGTTCAGGGGGTATTAGGACAGGTGACCAAAAGCTTGGTCAAAGAGGTATCTCTTTGCTCATTGCTTTTCTGAACTTTCCCCTATTGTTCTACATAAGGGCAGAAGAAATAAGAGTAGGCCATTTGGCCCTTCTAACCTGCCATGGCAGTCAGCATGGCTGATCTCCTACCTCAGCTCCACCTTCCTGCACTATCCCCACATCCTTAATACTCAAAAACCCAGCAACCTCTGTTTTGAATATACTCAATGACTGAGCATCAACAGCCCTTTGGGATAGAGAATTCCAAAGATTCACAACCCTTTGAGTGAAGAAATTTCTCCTCATCTCAGTCCAAAGTGGCCAACCCCTTAGTCTGAGACTAAGACACTGTGTTCTAGATTCCCCAGTCAGGGGAAACATCCTCCTAGCATCTACCCTGTCAAACCCCTTAAGAAATTTATGTGTTTCAATGAGATTACCTCTCATTCTGCTAAACTCCAGGGAATATAGGCTTAGTCTATTCAATCTCCCCTCATAGGACAATCCCCTCATCCCAGGGATCAGTCTCATGAACCTTCGGTGAATTCCCATGAAGTAAGGAGACTACAACTACGCACAGTACTCCAGGTGCAGTCTCACCAATACTCTGTATAATTGCAGTAAGACTTCTTCACTCTTTTGCTCTGTTCCCTTAATAACAAAAGCTAAGATACCATTTGCCTTCCTAATTGCTTGCTATACCTGCAATTTAACTTTCTATGATTCATGTACAAGGACACCCAGGCCCCTCATGCATGCACACACACGGCTGAGGTCAACAGCAGTATCTCTACTATCAACTGATTCAGCACAAACCAGGAATTGAATTTGGTTTGTGTGGAACATACCATCAGAGGCAGGGGCTGTGCATTTTATCGATTGAGCCATTGTGGGGAGTTCGTTCTCAGGCACCGGTTCACACCGAGTCTGGAGTGGAGTGTGGGTGAGCCATTGTCTGCACAAAGGAATTGTTATGTTTACGCCGTTTTGCTGGACACAATATGTATATCTGATTTATTTCGAAGCAATGCAGATATCACATTTGTATTAAATCACCAACTGATTTATTTACAGCACTTTAAACTATATCAGTTCTTACAAGATCTCAATACAATGTCTTCACAGAGCAGTGTGTTTTCTTTTGCTATAGAACCTTCTAGTTTCAGTTTTAACTCTTAAGCTCCATCCATAGGCTTAAGCAATCAAACACAGTGGACACAGATAAGTGGACAGACAGTACAATCAAACCCAGATTAAAGACTACAGGGATAACAAACTGCCCAAAGTGTTAACAAACAATCTAACCTTTAAAAGAGATGTCGATGTTTAGCTTCCTCTCTAGTTCCTTTTCAGTGCTGAGTTTGATCACGCAGAGATTAAACCCTTGGAGATTTTCTCTTTTGCTAATTGTAGAGCACAGCAGTTCACCCAGTAACCTTCCATTCTTCTCCTTATATGTTTTCTAGAATTATCAAACCAC
The DNA here is from genome assembly GCF_036365525.1 of Heterodontus francisci. Lineage (NCBI taxonomy): Eukaryota > Metazoa > Chordata > Chondrichthyes > Heterodontiformes > Heterodontidae > Heterodontus > Heterodontus francisci. Next base: position 61,029,128 of record NC_090397.1, on the reverse strand, counting down.
ATTAAGGCAGGCCATTAGAATATTTTCAAGTTGCACAGAAGAAATAACTGGCAATATTGCTGCCGCAGTTCACTAGCAGCAGGTCCTATGGTTATGTAGCGAGGTTGTAAAGGTTTCTTTCAAGCTATTTCCTCCCTTATCCTCTCATGGAGGTCCTGGTTGCTGCTGTGGTGTAGTCCTACAGGCATTGAGTATCTTCTGCAACGCCATTCCTTAAGTGTATGACATGATGATAAGCATTAAGTGAGATATTCTTAGGTAGAAACAGGCCATTCGGCCCAACAGGTTTATGTGGGCATTTATGCTCCACATGAACCCCCTCCCAGCCCGACTTCATTTAGCTCCATCAGCAAATCCTTCTATTCCTTTCTCTCTCCTGTAACTTATCCAGCTTCCCCTTAAAGGCATCAATGCTATTAATCTGGACTACTCCTTCTGGTAGTTTGTTCCACATCCTAACCACTCGTTTTATAAAGAAGTTTCTCTTGAATTCCTCATTGGATTTATTAGTGACTATCTTATTCTTATGGCCTGTAGTTTTGGATTCTCCCACAAGCGGAAACATTTTCTCTATGTTTACCCTTCATCTTTTTAAAGACCTCAAATTAGGTCACCCCTCAGCCTTCTCTTTTCTCGAGCAAAGAGCTCCAGCCTGTTTGGCCTTTCCCGATGGCTATAACACGCGCTACCACAGTGGGCGTGGCAGTGATACTTATATACATAAAACTTTCCAGGATTGGTTCCTGAATAGCACCAGTCAGGACTGGCACCCTGGGTGATTTTGCTCTTTTCTAGGCCAGAAGGCACTGAGGCCAATTGTTCCATCCCGAATGGCTGGTCCAATGGCAACCAACTAGCTTGGTACAAATTGAGGGGTGGTGGAGGGGACGAAAAATTCATCTTGGGCATTAGCAGAGAACTGACAGCATCTCAGCTGTCCATTGCACATCCAGTCAATATTTCATTCCACTGACTGAACCAGAACTCAATATCAGCTCCTGAATTTAAGATGGATCGCTTGCTAGCACTGGAGTCCAAACACAATTTTTACCTCTGCGAATTGAACCAATTACCTTTTTTGGTCCATATGGCTTGGTATGACAACACATCCTCACTCAGCCAACTGGACAGCTTATGAAGTGAGTGATGCCTCCTATTGAGGGTCCTCTTCTCCATGCCTTTAATGGGCAGGCAGTTGGATGGGTTGTGCAAAGGGTTGGTGAAAAGGTGTAAATTTATCCCCACAGTGCCCTTCACAAAGGCCTTATCCGAGCTCCTTGCTGTCTAACAGGAGACAGAGTGGATTGCCGCTTTTCTCTCTCTTACCCCCCAACCCCCCTGTAGATTCACCAAGATGATAGCTGAGCTAAAACATTTAAATTATGAGGTTGCATAGACTAAGCTTGTATTCCTTCAAATATAGAAGATTAAGGGGTGATTGAATTGAGGTGCTTAGAATGATGAAAGGATTTAGTAGGGTAGATAGAGAGAAACTATTTCCGCTGGAGAGAGAGACCAGGACAAGGGGTCGGGGCCTTCAAATTAGAGCTGGGCTGCTCAGAGACGAAGTCAGGAAGCTCTTCTTCACACAAAGGGTGATGGAAATCTGGAGCACTTTCCCCAAAAGGCTAACGAGGTTTGAAAATTACAAAATTAATAGGTATATTCGTGTTAGGAAAGAGTATTAAGGGTTGTGAGGCCAGGGCATGTAAATGGAATTAAGATGCAAAGCAGCCATGATCTAATTGAATGGCAGAACAGGCTTGGAGAGGGGGGTGGGGGGGTGGGGGGGTGGAGTGGGGTGGGGTGTGGGGGAGGTGGTGGAGGGCCTTTCTTGTTTCTATGTTCCCCATTGTCAAACCTCCAGTTCTAGACTGAGAACTCTTTGTGTGGGAATCCTGGCACTGATTTGATCAACAAGGCACATTGCACTGCCAAGTTACTGTGTCACAAGTTAGAAAGTTGTCTTTTTAATAGTGTGCCCTCTATTGTGCAAGCAGCCAACTGGTCTGTTTCACATCATCGTACAGACTCCAGTGTTCTGCCAGAAGGTTAAAAGCAGCATTTAAGAATTTGAAACATTTTCAGGGGCAGAAAAGGCCATTTAACCGAAGAAGCTTGTCCCTTGTTGATTATCAAATCCTACCTCACCATATCCCTCCAATCCGCCTCTTCCCCGAAACACAGTTAGCTACATCGTTAATTTACCTGGCTTCACTGCTGCAGCTGCCGACTTTCGAATGAGATGTTAAACAGAGGGCCGCTCTGGTGGATTTAACAGATCCCATTGCATAATTCCAAAGAGGAGCAGGGGAGTTTATCCACCCCTTCATGTCCTGGCCAATATTTATCCCTCAACCAATATCACTAAAATAGATTATCCGATCATTATCTCATTGCCATTTGAGTGATCTTGCTGTGTGCAAATTGGCAGCTGCTGTAGTATAATATACATAAGCTGTTGCTGGGTAGATTATATATATAGACCTTGAACATCATCACAGGATGTGATGTCACAAGTCTGAACCTTGTGTTGCTCAGTGTTAATGTAGATGCCTTAGACATAAGACCCCTGCAATAAATTCCTGTTACTTTGACCCAAAGTCTACTATCCTCATTTAATATTAATGGCACACTGACCAGTATAATATGGTGGCAGCAGTAAAAATGACTTTTGTAGGGTAAAGTCAGAAGATACTGAAAACATCGGAGAGAAGTATGGAAAGGTTGATACCCTTACTGAAGAGCTTCGAGTGAGCGGCGGAGTCCAGCCATGGATCTGAAGATTCGACAGGTACCGTTCTGTGTCAGGTCTAGCAGCACGACCAGACAAGGAGCAGATCAGTACTTTATGCCATGGGAAAGAGTGCGGATGACATTTTAACTACCCTGGGGATTGATGAAAAGGAAACCCTGTATGGTGAAGTAATAAAAGCCTTGGAGGGATACTTTAAGATCAGAAACAATGTTATTGTAGAAAGGGTGAAATTCAACAAACGTACCCAGAAAGATGGTGAAAGTATCAATTCATTCATTAATGATCTATATAAAATAGTTGAGGATTGCTACGGGAACATGCGAGAGGAACTGATTTGGGACAGAATAGTAGTCCGGGTCATAGATGAAGCACTGTCAGACCAGCTTCAGTTGAATGAGGATTTGACTTTGCAAAAGGCCATTCTGTTGAGCAGGCAGACAAAGGCCCGAAAATTGAATCGACTACTAGCTGGGGGAGGGGGCGTGGATTGGGGCAGTCCAACATTGAAAATTCTAAAATCAGTTGAATCTGTGGAGAGGACAGAGGATAATGGCGCCAGAAAGCCCAAGAGGTGGGAAAGACACCTACAGGCAGCAACAGTGAATTGCAGTAGGTGTGGCTGGGAGCAGCATTGGCAGGAAATTGCCCAGCCCAGGAAGCTGAATGTTTCTGGTGCAAGAAAAAGGGACACTTTCAGCAGGTTTGTTGCAGCAAGAAACAAACACTGCAGACTAGAAAAAAATAGATGAAATAAAAAAACACATGATCAATACTCCCTTCCTTGGTAAGTGCAAGAGATAAACAATTGTTGGGAAGCAGAAATCTTAGTGGGGAAAAATAAGACCAACTTCAAGTTAGCTACAGGAGCAGCAGTTTCTGTCCTATCCATCAAAACACAATGGTTGAGGAAGGAAAGGCTTAGGAAAGCCAACAAGATGTTGTACGGGCCGGGAGGAATTCGATTAAGGGTTGTAGGAGAAATACAAATGACCTTAACACACAAGAATGACACCATTACAGAAACCCGATATGTTATAAAGAACTAAGCCTGTTCACTACTCAGTATGAAAGCTTGTTTAGCCTGACAGTTGTTATGCAGGGTGGAAGAGATCAAGGAACAAGAGAAACAGTTTAGTGATTTTAGAGCTGAATTTCCCAAATTATTTGAAGGGTTGGGAAAATTAAAAATAGAGCATCTCATTACTCTCAACAAAAAGGCAGAACTGGTATGTTTGTTCACACTGAGAAAAGGTCCCACACCCACTCCTGGAAAAGATAAAGAAGGAAATTGATGCCATGCTAAACCAAGGAGTTATTTCTGCAGTAACTAAACCCAGTAGGTGGCACTCTGGAATGCTTCCAGCAGACAAACCAAATGGGTCTATTAGGATTTTTTTGTGGAGCTTACCCAACCATCTAGAAGGACAAGGGCAGCAGATACATGGGAACACCATCACCTGCAAGTTCCCCTCCAAGCCACACACCATCCTGACTTGGAACAATATCGCCGTTCCTTCACTGTCACTCGGTCAAAATCCTGTAACGCCTTTCCTAACAGCACTGTGGGTGTACCTACCTCACATGGACTGCAGCGGTTCAAGAAGGCAGCTCACCACCACCTTCTCGAGGGCAATTAGGGATGGGGCAATAAATGCTGGACTAGTCAGCAACACCCATGAACGAATTTTTAAAAACTCAATTAATCTGTAGAGAGAGAGAGAGATTCACCTTATGGTGTCAGTCGACGACATCCTTGCCAAATTAGAAAAAAACTCTATATATTCTCTAAACTAGACACAAATAGCCAATTTTGGCAGCCAACTTTAGATGAAGAACCTAAAATGTTAACTACGTTTGTTACACCCTTCGGTAGATTCTGTTTCAACAGATTGCTATTTGGTATTGCGTCAGCACCAGAGATATTCCAGCAGACATTGTCAAGAATCCTGGAAGGCTTAGAGGGAATAATCTGCCACCTGAACAATGATCTGATTCATGAAGCAAACCAAGAAGAACATGACACAAGGGTAAGAGCTGTATTGCACAGATTACAAGAGGCTGCTCTCATATTAAATGAGAAGTGTGTATTTTCACAGTCGACAGTGAGGATCCATGGCCACATAATTGATGGATCTGGTATCAAGATAGATCCACAGAAGACAAAGGCAATAAAGGATTTTCCAGAGCCAAAGAACATAACAGATTTACAGCGATTCATGGGTATGGTTAACCTGGTAGGGAAATTCCTACCAAATCTAGCCACTATTAACGGGCCTTTATGACAACTGCTGAAGAGTAGCAATGCCTGGTGCTGGGGAGACTGCCAGAAAAATTCTTTTTAAAAGATCAAGGAAATGTTAACTTGACCAGAAGTATTAGCACACTATGATCCAGAGCTAATGACCATTATTGTAGCAGATCCATCAGCAACAGGATTAGGTGAAGTCTCGTTTCGAATTCAAAAAGATGGACGATGCAGGCCGGTTTACTTTGCTTCTTGTTTGTTGACAGAGACAGAACAAAGGTATGTAGTAATTGAGAGGCAGGCATTGGCAGCAACATGGGCACGCGAGAAATTTTCAGACTACGTACTGGACCTCAAGGTCAAGATCGAAACTGACCACAAGCCACTAGGGATGTTGTTAAATTCAAAGCAGTAAGCAAAATTACCCCCAAGAGTACAGAGATTTCGACTACGACTAATGAGAGAAGACACAACAATGAATAAGTCCCAGGTAAACAGCAGGTTACAGCTGATGCATTATCTAGAGCATTAATTGCTATACCTGAAGTGGGAGATGTCTCCTTCCTGGAGGCAGTGCAAGTCTTTGCTTTAGCTATAACCGAAGGTTTGCTGGCAACTGCTTAAAGATTACACCAAATTAGAAACCTACAGAAAGAGGACGCAGTCTACAAAAATGTAAGACAGTTTTGCCAAGAAGGTTGGCCAGAATATATGCCTAATAACCTGGTTTTAAGAAATTTATCATGAGCAAAGAAGCCATCTTACTATTGTGGACAAATTACTAGTCTACGACGAAAGACTAATTGTTCCAAGGGCTTTAAGTTTGGACATCCTGGAGAAACTGCACCAAGGGCACTTAGGAATCACCAAATCTAGAGCAACAGCGAAAAACTCAGTAAGGAGATCGTAGACATGATTTCCAGGTGTATCCTGTGTGCTACTACCAGACAAGACTCGAGAGAGTCACTGATGTTGTCTTCATTTCCATCCTGGCCATGGGAGTGCCTGGAAATGGACCTATTTGAACATAAAGGGAATATTTTCTTTATTGTTGTTGACCATTACTTCAAATGGGTTGAAGTCAAACCAATACATGGCCAGAGTTCTGAAGCCATAATCAAATCATTAAAAGAAATTTTCACCACACATGGCACTCCAGACCTAATGATCACCAATAATGGTCCACAATATGCAGATGAAGCCTTCAAAGATTTCACAGAAACATATGGGTTTGCCCATGTTACAAGTTCACCGAGGTACCCCCAGGACAGTGGAGAAGCAGAGCGGAGTGAGGCGTTCAAACCATGAAAATGCTACTGAAAAAGAATGAGGATTTTAAGCTGGCACTATTAAACTAGCAATCAACACCACTCCAGAACGGGTTGGCCTCATGTGAATTGTTAATGGGTAGGAGATTAAAGACGCAACTACCCACACTCTCAAGAACCCTTCAGCCATGAATCAGTGCAGAATGCTGGGAAAGGGTGAGGGTGACAGAAGAGAGAGAGGTCAATCCAAACAGAGAATCATGATAGACGTTGCAGAGAAAAAATCAAATAGCCCCCCGACCTGGAGATTTGGTTTGGATTAAAGATCAGAGTCGATGTGGGGAAGTGATGGAGAAATCTCCATATCCTCAATCTGACAGTCTAGACAGATCACAGATGGGGAAGGAGAAATAGAAGATCATTCGTACTGAAAAAAATTCAAGAGAATCAGTTACCAGAGAGAGAGTTGATGAACCAGTGATACATCCAACAATGGATCACCCAGACGACAGCAAGTGCAGAGAACCCGAGTCATCCAGTAGTTCCACTCATCCGCAGGAAAGTGAGGAAGAACTGAAAGACCCAACACCCCAAACAAGTGAAAGAGCACGCTATGGCGGAGTCATGAGAGCCCCACAGCATTACAGACCTGATGAATGAAGTTAGAGACTTGATGAGATGTAGTATAATGTATATAAGCCGTTGCTGGGTAGATTATGTATATAGACCTTAAGCATCATCACAGGATGTGATGTCACGAGTCAACCTCGTGTTGCTCAGTGTTAATGTAGATGCCTTATTGATAAGACCTCTGTAAATAAACTCCTGTTACTTTAACCCAAAGTATACTATCCTCATTTAATATTAATGGTACACTGCGTAATGAATTCTTTTATATTGTCTGATGCAACAAAAATGAGATGTGGAGTCCAATAGATCTTAAACAGGCTTATTAACAGTTTTTTTATTCATTCATGCGATGTGGGCATCACTGGCCAGGCCAGCATTTATTGCCCATCCCTAATTGCCCTTGAGAAGGTGGTGGTGAGCTGCCTTCTTGAACCACTGCTGTCCATTTGGGGTAGGTACACCCACAGTGCTGTTAGGAAAGGAGTTGCAGGATTTTGACCCGGCGACAATGAGGGAATGGTGATATAGTTCCAAGTCAGGATGGTGAGTGACTTGGAGGGGAACTTGCAGGTGGTGGTGTTCCCATGTATTTGCTGCTCTTGTCCTTCTAGTTGGTAGAGGTCGCGGGTTTGGAAGGTGCTGTCTAAGGGGCCTTGGTGCATTGCTGCAGTGCATCTTGTAGATGGTACACACTGCTGCCACTGTGAGTCGGTGGTGGAGGGAGTGAATGTTTGTAGATGGGGTGCCAATCAAGCGGACTGCTTTGTCCTGGATGGTGTCGAGCTTTTTGAGTGTTGTTGGAGCTGCACCCATCCAGGCAAGTGGAGAGTATTCCATCACACTCCTGACTTGTGCCTTGTAGATTGTGGACAGGCTTTGGGGAGTCAGGAGGTGAGTTACTCGCTGCAGGATTCCTAGCCTCTGACCTGTTCTTGTAGCCACGGTATTTATATGGCTACTCCAGTTCAGTTTCTGATCAATGGTAGCCCCTAGGATGTTGATAGTGGGGGATTCAGCGATAGTAATGCTGTTGAATGTCCAGGGGAGATGGTTAGATTCTCTCTTGTTGTAGATTGTCATTGCCTGGCACTTGTGTGGCGCGAATGTTACTTGCCACTTATCAGTCCAAGCCTGGATATTGTCCAGGTCTTGCTGCATTTCTACATGGACTGCTTCAGTATCTGAGGAGTCACGAATGGTGCTGAACATTGTGCAATCATCAGCGAACATCCCCACTTCTGACCTTATGGTTGAAGGAAGGTCATAGATGAAGCAGCTGAAGATGGTTGGGCCCAGGACACTACCCTGAGGAACTCCTGCAGTGATGCCCTGGAGCTCAGATGATTGACATCCAACAACCACAAACATCTTCCTTTGCGCTGGGTATGACTCCAGCCAGCGGAGGGTTTTCCCCCTGATTCCCATTGACCTCAGTTTTGCTAGGGCTCCTTGATGCCATACTCGGTCAAATGCTGCCTTGATGTCAAGGGCACTCTCACCTTACCTCTTGAGTTCAGCTCTTTTGTCCATGTTTGAACCAAGGCTGTAATGAGGTCAGGAGCTGAGTGGCCCTGGCGGAACCCAAACTGAGCGTCACTGAGCAGGTTATTGCTAAGCAAGTGCCGCTTGATGGCACTGTTGATGACACCTTCCATCACTTTACTGATGCCATGTTGAACTATTATGTACAGTACAGAGTGAATTATTTATAGAACCTGCCTCTAGATATTATAGTTGCAGAGTGACTCTAGCTCCAAGTCACATGACTACCTACTGGTATTCAGCTCATTAGCATACTAAGATCTTTAATGCAATCATATAACATCCACTCTTTTTCCAGAAAGGTCTCATATGCAAAGAGTAACAACACATAACATTAGATAATATCAAAATTATTTACACATGAATAGAGACTATGAAATTTACAAATACAGAGGCTTAAGAGTCCATATGTCATTTTGGTGATATGACAACTGTTGCTCGGAGAATTTGTGTCTAAGCTGTTGCTGTTTTTTCTGAAGTTTCTCCCTTTCTGCACTCAGTTTCCATTGCTCTGCCTTCAGCCTGCTAACATACTCTGTTGCGTTTCTCAGGATGACCACTTTTGAGGCCTTGTCATTCTTGGAAAGTTCCAGCACCTCATCTCGAAGAGCCAATAGACAATGCTTCAACTCATTCCTCCTCTGCTTCTCTTCAGGCCATTGTGTGCCCTTCGCCTCTCCTCATCCTCTGCGTCTGAAGGCCTGGGGCTCAAGGTTGAGGACTTGTTGGGGGAAGGAGTACTTGGCCTCATAGAGGTACCTGTCCATTCTAGCTCATTGTGGTACTGGCGGTTCTCTAGGGAGCAGAAGTGAAGGTGCGGCATAGTTGTGCTGTTGCTGTGAGCAGGTTCTGGTCCTTGGAGATTTCCCCTTGGCAATGCTCTTGTGGATAGTTATGATGTTGTGGTCCTTGCACGCTGGTAGTCCTGCCACTGCTGGTCCGCTCATGTCTACTAGGTAGAATGTGGTTTCCATGCTGTTACGAACAGGTAGCTAATTTTGAAAACAAATTTCTCTATACTTTCAACAACCTGTCTGTAAGCAGATTGTGATTTAAATTTTTCCCTTTTTTGTTTAAGAAAAGGAACCCTGATGGTGTATTTTTCCACTTGCTCAGTTTGTGAACCCTGACTTTTAAAGGACCGCAACAACACTTTTTAAAGTTTAAAAAAAAGTTCGGTTTATTAACACACACTCAAACTCGGGAGGGGGTTAACTTCGCAATGCATGCTCACAAACATACAAGTAAACATAAAGGTATCGAAAGGGCAACGATGTTTACCAAGTAGAAAATTGCTTAATTGCAAACTGAGGGGGGTCCCAGTTCAAACCAGAATCTGTTTTTTTAAAACTAACATAGAAGTCCAAAGCTGGAATTAACTGACTGGAAATGCCGAGTGGAGTAGGAGTCGTAGGAAATCGCTTCCTTTGCACTGTCGGAGATAAGCTGAGGCAGCTTAGTTTCTGATTTCACCCTTTTCGATGAGAGAGAAACTGGCAGAGAGCAGAGACATTTTTGTTTGCTGCTTTTCAGACTGTGGCGTTTCTTCTTGCAGGCCCCAGAGATAGAGAGGGGTGCAGGGCTTCAAGGCAGCTGTTTCTTATACAAACTGTTCTCTAACGGAAACTGTTTCAAAATTCGACAGGCTCGAAAGGGTAGCTTCTAGGTCATGTGACCAGACCCCTTCAAGTAGCTGTCCCACCTCCTGTTTGCCTTACTACATGTTAGAGCTGATGAAGTGATCTCTCTCTCCATTTTAAACAAGTTGAATACAGAAGTAAATCTTAACATGCTGTGTTAAGAGATCAGAGAGAGAAAAAATGGCTGTTGTCATACTCAAACGATTCTTCAGTAAGAACATACCGTACCCAGAACAAAAAGGGTCAACATGCACATTAAGAACTGAGTTTTTAACTTATTTGTATCTTAGTTCCTACTATTTTCACGGTGTCTGATGGCAGCTGACAATAACGCCCAAATGCACAAAAATATTATAATTTACAGTTGGGTTTCATCTGTTTCCACTCGGGAGTGTCAGCCTAGATTTTGTGCTAAAGTCCTGGAGTGGAACCTGAACTCACAACCTTTTGACCCAAGAGCAGTGGAAGCTGGAACCCACCCACTCTGTATGGTGCTGTCCCACTTTGGACGAGGGAAGAACAGGTGGGATGCCATAGCTTTAGAATACGATCGTGTCAGACGACAATTTGCCACTGGCATAGCCTCTTGTATAGAATCATCTATTACATTCTGTCACTGTTGACATTAGGAACACTTCCCCAAAGCTAAATGGGTTTGTAACGACTGCTGTGGTAATGAATGATAGTTCAGTGACATGGCCTTATCACACATGCTGAACTCTCAAACAAAACATTTACCTGCTTACCCCTATTCTGGGAAAAAAAAGAGCAGAAGGAGACTTCTCTGTTAGGAGGGCCGAGAGGCTTGAATAATTAGTACTGATCACCGGCAAGCTGGCTTGTGATAGCTTCATCAGTAAACACTCGACTTCTTATCTCTTTCTGGCAGCTGTACATGATATTACCATAAAGTGGCCATTGGGGCTGTAAAAGTGTTAAAGAATGGAATAATTTGAGCGGTAGAAGGTTTTACTAATATTCAATCATAGCTGCAGCTGACCTTTGGTAGTCTTGAGATACTGTAAGAGGTGCCTGTATCTTAACTCAGTTGGGAGTACTCCCCTTGCAGAGCAGTAAGGTTGAGACTTCGGGATTATTTCTTAACTTCACATTACACTGTAGGTGGTGCTGTCGTGATTCACTATGCTTCTGTCTGTTGGACCTCTCTGCAACTCAAACGTTCCCTCCCCCTCAAACACCACCCCACCACACCCTGCCCCCCCCCCACCCCCCACCAAACACTATCACCTCTTGCTTGCACCTTGGCCCCCATCTGCATGATACCTGCTCCAAGTTAAAATCAGGCCACTTGCCCCTCTCTACCTCAGTTAGGCCTGAGAGTAAAAATAACTTTAAATTCACCTATGAAGTGATTTCCTTGAGTCAGCTTGATTAAATTGCATAAACAAACTGTTACAAAATAGGCATTTTATCAGCAAACCAAAAGCCATAAACTAAATAACCTGCCTTACTATTCCTTCTACAGCTCTTGCCTGTAAAAAATATATATTTCAAAGAAGAGCAGGGGTGTTATCCCCAGTGTCCTGGCCAATATTAGTCTCTCAACATCACAAAAACAGATCATCGGGTCATTATCACATTGCTGTTGTGGGACCTTGCTTCATTGCCTTTTAGGATCTCGTGAGGTCATACAAAGCACTATATAAATGCAAGTCTTTTTACTTGAATGGCCTTTCCAGGATTTCTCTCTGTGAAGTTAACCTTTTTTCTGCTGTTCTCATGCTCTCGCAGATCCACGTGAATGACAAAGTCAATTACCCCAGATTCCCACATCATAGTGCAAAAACAAACATGTGATGCAGATTTTCAGATATGAAGTTTCCATCATCACACTTGGAAAGGTACCCAGGGGGCTGAGAATCAAACTTCCACTGCTTGCCTGACAGCTGGCATATAGACATAGCAACAAGTAGTCACCGGATCAAACTTTGCAAGGCAACCTCTTTTCATGGATATCATGCAAACCCTCACATTACCTTGCACGGTAAGACTGGATCAAATATTTGCACTGCCTACTAATTCATCATTGGCTGTTTAAATGATTAATAAAAGCGAATTCAGAGAATACTGTGGGTTCACTTTACAGAAAAAGCCTAAAAAATTGGGAAGTTGGCTAGTCTCATTTACAATGACAATTTTAATGTAATAGAATATCCCAATGCCCTTCACAGGAGCGTTATAAAGCAAAATTAGACACTGAAGCATATAAGACAATATGAGAGCATATGGACAAAAGCTTGGTCAAACAGGTGGGTTTTAAGCAGCGTCTTAAAGGAAGAGAGAGAGGTAGAGAGTTGGACAGGTTCAGAGACGGAATTTTAGGGTGTTGGCAGCTGAAACCACCGCCACTAGTAGTTAAAAATTGGGATGCTCAAGAGGCCTGAATTAGATGAGTGCAGATATCTCGGAGGGTTGTGGGACTGGAGGAGATTACAGAGATAGGGAGAGGTGAGGCCATGGAGAAATTTGAAAACAAGGATGAAATAGTCAAGTCTAAAAGTCATGGGATGGCTGGTGGGGGAACTAGACGATGCCACATTGGTGAGTGGATGAGGATTACTCATCTGAGGTTCAGATTATGACATTGTTGCAGAATAGCAGAAGAAGCTTCACTTTAAGTCTAAACTCCCTTTACCCTGGCTTGGGAATACCTGAAGCTGTCACTGGGGTGGGAGGCGAGGGGTGAACAAAGAGGAAGAACATCCCTTTCCCCAGCAGCAATTCCCACCCCTATGAAACAAAGACAAGTCACACTCAGAATGATAGTACACCTCTAATCCTTTGAGCTAGAATGGAAAATGTAACTTGTTGAGTTTATCTTTCCAAATTAAATTGTAAGCAGGCTCCCCAAAGCCAATGTGCTCACAAACACTCTGTTCCATGCTCCAACATAGTATGATAAACCTTTCCCCAAAGCCAATGTGCTCACAAACACTCTGTTCCATGCTCCAACATAGTATGATAAACCTTTTTGCCTCTACCTCTCTCTCCTGGATTAAGCACTCCTTAAAATCGATCTCTTTGACCAGGCTTTTGGTCACCTGTCCTGATATCTCCCTACGTGGCTCTGTGTCAAACTTTGTTTATTAAAGTGCCCTGGGATGTTTTAACTCCATATAAATGCAAGTTGTTATCATATATATAAAAAAAGTCAGAGTTTTGCAAGAACTAAAAAAGTCAAAGAGTTTTGCAAGAACTTTAAGTACGTTAATCTCGAGCAGTGGACTCCCTGGTTTGCTAGGTATCTTCCCATGTCAGTCTGTGTGAGGCAGAGCAGCTCACTTTGGAATGCACATTGCTATGGGTAAAATCCTCTCAGAAACAGGCAGTGTTTCTATTGTGAGGGAGTAGCCAGTTCCTCTGATAAAATGGAGAATGCTATCTAACCTAGCCAGATCCCTGCAGAAGGAATGTTCAGCAGCACTGTGCCAAGGAATACTCTAGAATCAGACCGCTTATACTGGAGAACTTAGTCCCTTTCTTTTAGCTGGTGCTGATTTAACCCCCATGGCGCTGACTCCCCAGTAATTGTCCTCACTTTTCTCTCCAACTCTCCTGAAAGAAAGAACTTGCATTTATATAGCGCCTTTCACAAACTCAACGTGTCCAAAAGTGCTTTACAGCCAATGGAGTACTTTATGATGTGTAGTCATTGTTGCAATATAGGAAATGCGGCAGCCAATTGGTACACGGCAAGATCCCACAAACAGCAGTGTAATAAATTACCAGAATATCTACTTTTTAGTGACATTGTTGTAAGGATGAATACTGGCCAAGACACCATGGAGACCTCTCTTACTTTTCTTTGAAAGGGTACCATGGCACCTTTCACATCCACCTGAGAGGGTGGATGGGGCCCTCGGTTTAATGCCTCATCTGAAAGACAGCACTGACTGGAGCTGGAGTACGGTTCCGTCGGCACAGGCTATTCGTCGTGCCGGAGACCGGTGACTGTCACTTTGCTGTGCGACCTTGAGGAGCATTCCAGCCAAGCCTTTGCCTGATGTTTCATCACAGGTCAGCGGACAGACATCAGGACCGGGGTCTCTAGCCGTTTGTTCCATCCCATAACCCGGGGTTGCTAAGACCTGTTTTCCCAGCAGAGTGTCTCACTGGGGTTCTTTCAGCACACATCATGGGTCTGAGAAAACTGGAAATGCCGACATTGTTAAATGTCTACATTAAAATAAAATCAAAGGTTCCCATTCAAAATTCATGGACAGGTCCTGGCTGTCTGGAGTGTGGGTGTGGGGGCTGGGGAGGAGGGAGGGAGGGATTAATCACTGATCCTCTGGATATTTATAATTTTTTTTTAAACAGGCAAGAAAGAAAGCTCTTTGAAAGATTTAAATCTAAGGGCTTATAATGCTGCTGTCCAAACAGTAGCATAGCAATGCTTAATGCATTCATGTGCAATTCTTTTGTTGGTTATTTTAATAGAGAAATGAATCCAATTACAGGACAAAGGAGTTGCACACAAAGATGTCAAGCCTTTGTACACTAATATTACTGCCGCCATTCCAAGGTTTCCTTTTTACTCAGTACCACTCCCTTGGCAGCTGATTATTCTCCTTGCCGTTTAATAAGTTTCCGTCTGTGGGAATCTTGAGTTTGGAATGGAAGAGATCTCTGAAAAATGGGGCCCTCTCTCTCACTCCAAGGAACTTTAATGGTGGACACCCTTAGCTACGAGCAATGTCTGCCCTATGCTCTCACCATCAGGTGGAAACTTCACCTGAATAGATGACAGTTATTCAGGTTAATGGAATGTCTAGGATGCGAGAAGAGTTAAACTTTTTCAGTAGGTTGATGAATGCAACCTTGCTTTAGGCTGGAAATTTTACCCCCCCCCACCCCCACCCCCCCCCACCACAGGACCGGGCTGGTGGTGAGGGGTGGCCGTAAAATTGAGTGGGAGGCGGTGGGGTGCTGCTCCTGATGCCTTCCCGTCCCCGCTACAATTTTATGAGGGGCAGCGGCAGCAGCAAGGAATGGCCTGTCCTCCCCAGGCCAATCGAGGCCCTTAAGTGGCCAATTAACTGCCACGTAAGGGCCTCCTCCTGCCGCCGCTGTTGGTATTTTACCAGCGGCCAGCACAGGCCCCCAGAATACTGCCAGGTAAAACCTGGTGGCCTTCTTGTGGGCGGGCGAGCTAGCAGGGGGCCACCTCATCAGGAACCCTGTACCCCATGGAGGGCATCCCCCACGGCCCAACCGCCCCCACCGCACAACACTCCCCCACCCTCCTCCCTAACCGACCCACTTGCCTTGGCGGGGCCTGGCCAACTGACCCCGGCGAGGCCTCAAAATCTTACTTTCATTCCGGGGCCGGCGTCCCTCTTCCTCCTATTGGTTGGGTGCAGTCCCAGCAGTGGCCACCGCTCCCAATGGCGCTGCTGGAACTGAGAACTGCCGACCCGCTGATTGGCCGGCAGCTCCATTAGGTGGGACTTCCTGCCTCAGAGAGGTGGAAGACCTGCCCATGGCCAATTAAGAGCTTGGGGACCATAAAATCAAGGTGTGGCTCCCCAGGCCTGGCAGAGGCGGGCTCACCACTGACTTTTTGGCTGGTGGGTGGGGCCTCTCGCCCAACATAAAGTTCGAGCCTTAAAGTCTGTGGGAAAGCCCTGATCAAAATCCTTGAAATAAAGGCCCACCGAGGAAGTCAATGTTTTGATTGCACAGTTTCATCAATAATGGATTACATTTACTTCACCTTACTGCTTCACCCTTGCTCTACCGTCCCATCCTCTCAGCTTTGTTATAGGCATTGACTCACGCTGGGGTACAGTCCGCATGGTGTCTGCTGCCAGATGACCTGTTCTTCACATATGATTCTGAACACTGGATGCCAGTCTGGTCCTGCCCCCACTTGGCATTAACACTTTGCAGCAGTGAGCACTGTCTAATTACCAGTCATACCAGCCCCATATTGTCTTCTTCCTTCTTAAAGTAGGGATCCTGTGGTCAGTGGTAGTACTGACTAAGATCAGCTGAATCAGGACTGGCTGGAGATGGAACGTGGTGTTTTCCATGTCTATATTGTTCTTATGAGCGTGCATTACAGATGGCATGTAGGGCCTGTTACACTCTGGGATGTACAATTATTGACAGATCTTTATGGGACAGCCTGGCCCATTACTTTATGTTTTTCTATTTTCTCCTTGATGTTCCTCAGTTTGCTATCTCCCTTGTCAAAAACTATCCCTGAGAATAATGGGCAGAGGCCTTGATCTTGATGGCTAAGGAGCAATGCAAGAATGAACTTTGGTGTGACGCTCCCTCCTTCCCTTTGCAAGAGTTCCCGGCCTCCATTCAGCAGTTCTTCACAGCACCATGACTGCATTTGGGAACTTGGCACATGTGGAACTGCAGGTGAGAACCTGTATTTCCACATTAGATGGGAGCCTTGATGTGTTGCTCCACGTTCTGAGACAGGTCGGCATGGCAACAGACCTGCTATAAGGAACGGTAAGAAAGGTATACAAATGAAATTCATTTCTTAGTGAGAAAATTTGGCAGGATTTATAAAAATCTTTAACGAAATTCAGCAAAGAATACACATTTAAAGGGGCATTGTTGTTACTGTTAGAATTCTTTCAGTGCCCTGGCTAACACTTTTCCTGCATACCAATACCAATAATGCAAATTAACCAATCATTTATCTCATTGCTGTTTGTGAAATCTTACTGTGCGCAAATAGGCTGCCATGTTTCTCTACGTTGCAACAGCAACTACACTTGAAAAGTACTTCATTGGCTGTAATGCATTTTGGGACAACTTACGGTTGTGAAAGACACAATATAAATGTAAGTTCCTTTATCTAATGAATCCACTAAGGAATTCAGAAGAAATTTCTTCATCCAGATTGTGGTTAGAATATGGAACTGGCTACCACATGGAATAGTTGAGGTGAATAGTGTAGATGCATTTAAGGAGAAACTGGATAAACACTAGAGAGCAAGGAATAGAAGAACAGGCTGAAAAGGTGAGATGAATGAACGTGGGATGAGGTTCCTCTGGAGCATAAACACCAGCATGGACCAGTTGGGCTGAAAGACCTGTTTCTGTGCTGTACATTCTGTGCAATTCTATGTAAAAAGTTACTTCTTTCTACATTAATATCATAGGTGCTCCATTCATGCTGAACTCCAGTAATTCCATGTCATCACACACCACTGAGTGTTTCATTGTGATTCAGAAATACACGATGGTCATTAGGTCACTGATACAGTATCACCCGTTTAAATTTCAGGCTTAATCTAAGAGTACAGTTATACAGCAGCGACCAATTGAAGAGCAGCATTTGCCTGCAGACTGAACACTACCATAACTACCATAAGGCTGGGTTAGCAAGTTTGCCGATGACACGAAGGTTGCTGGAGTTGTGGATAGTGTGGAAGGCTATTGTAGGTTGCAACGGGACATTGACAGGATGCAGAGCTGGGCTGAGAAGTGGCAGATGGAGTTCAACCTGGAAAAGTGTGAAGTGATTCATTTTGGAAGGTTGAATTTGAATGCGGAATACAGGCTTAAAGACAGGATTCTTGGTAGTGTGGAGGAACAGAGGGATCTTGGGGTCCATGACCATAGATCGCTCAAAGTTGCCACCCAAGTTGATAGGGTTGTTAAGAAGGCGTATGATGTGTTGGCTTTCATTAACAGGGGGATTGAGTTTAAGAGCTGCGAGGTTATGCTGCAGCTCTATAAGGCCCTGGTTCGACCACACTTGGAATATTGTGTTCAGTTCTGGTCGCCTCATTATAGGAAGGATGTGGAAGCTTTAGAGAGGGTGCAGAGGAGATTTACCAGGATGCTGCCTGGACTGGAGGGCATATCTTATGAAGAAAGATTGAGGGAGCTAGGGCTTTTCTCATTGGAGCGAAGAAGGATGAGAGGTGACTTGATAGAGGGGTACAAGATGATGAGAGGCATAGATAGAGTGGATAGCCAGAGACTTTTTCCCAGAGTGGAAAGGGCTATCACCAGGGGGCATAATTTTAAGGTGATTGGAGGAAGGTTTAGGGGAGGTGTCAGAGGTAGGTTCTTTACACAGAGAGTGGTGGGTGCGTGGAATGCGCTGCCAGCGGTGGTAGTAGAAGCAGATACATTAGGGACATTTAAGCGACTCTTGGATAGGTACATGGATGACAGTAGAATGAAGGGTAGGTAGTTAGTTTGATCTTAGAGTAGGTTAAAGGTTCGGCACAACATCGTGGGCCGAAGGGCCTGTACTGTGCTGTACTGTTCTATGTTCTATGTTCTATAACAGGGGAATTCTGCACAGTGGTTGAAGCTCCCTTGGCTGCACACATTCAGAGTTAGAGTTCAGGCAGCGGTGGGGAAAGCAAACACTCCGGGCTGATGTTAAAAATTTGAGCTGCACATTTAGCAAAGCTCCTTCAAAATGCAACTTGGAACAGCCTGGAGCTCCACAGCAGCTCACGTGACTTTGAAATGGGGTGAGGCAGTCTCTGTGCATCTTGGCTTTAGAAGACATGGCACCCGGTTGGGATCTTTTTATATCACTGCACCTTACGTTGATGTGATAGTGCAGTATAACAGCACACTGGAAACTGCCAGGGCTTTGCAAGGTTTCTTTGATGCATTCCTTTAAATGCTTGCAAACACAAGATTAATATAACTCCCAATCTCCCACACCCCTGTACAAACGTAATTAACCCTTATCCGGTCAAATAAGCACAAGCACAACAAATGTAGTGACGGCTTTCAAAAGATGTTCGTTCCCACACTGACCTAAGGTTCATGCCTGGAACTCCTGACCACATGGGCTTCTGTGGGCGTGTGAGTAATTTAATATGGAAAAATAAACTCAAGATTTAAATTACACGCTCAGAAACTGAAAGTGCCCCTTTCCCACAGTGACAAATATCTAAAATAAACATCCTGCAATGAAACAAGAACTGAGGCTCGAATGAGCAGCTTACTTTAATCAGACGCTGCCTTACAGAGAATGTAAGCATAAGACCGATTAAGTCACACAGGCTAAGGTCCAATTAAAGCCAGGCAAGGACTGATGGGAAGCCCAAATCTCACATGTCAGCCACACTTCATAGCAGTGGAGACATTTCTCTGGTGAAAATTCCAATCTTTTCAAAGACCGTGAAGCCAAGGTCCAAAGCGAGCAACATTTAACACCATTTTATTAAAAATATTAATGGTGAAAAGCAGATATTCAAAGTTTTTTTAAGATAGTGTTTTGTAGATTTTCCTCTCTCCGAGTCACATGCCTGTATGGCTCAGAAGGTTGATTTAATTGCCATCTGTTGTACGATTGCCTTAAGAGTGATGTCCCTTTAAGATCTCAGTCTGCTAATGGGTTAAGGACCAGGATGTAGTCATGTGACTCGAAGCCAGAGTCACTCTGTAACTGTAACACCCAGGTGAAGGTTCTGTAAATAGTTTGGTCTGTACTGTATATAATAGTTTAGTTAATGAACTGGTTTGAGATCTTCAACGAACTGGACTCCACGCATCTCATTTATGTTGCATCAGACAACATAAACAACTCATTACACTATCAGTCATCAGAAGGCATGTGACAACAGTTGAAAGGGAGCCCTCCCACCGCCCCCACCAATGCTATTAATTGCCAATGTACCCTTCCAACCACATACCATTATGCAGTTAACAAGTTGAGTCAATGTCCCACTTGTTGTTAGTGGATGCATTTGAGTAGAATGTGAGGAACTGGTTAAAAGCAGCCCCTGGGTTGACCTGGGACTCTGTTTTTCTAAGCCTTCCCCTCTAGTTATTGTTGCCTTGAAGGTCAAGATGGTAAAAAGCACCAGAAGTTGTCATGACTACAGGGAAATATGCAACTGCCTCCAGCCATAAACGGAGCACAGATTTACTTCATGTTGATTGGCTGGATATCAAGTGAACTCTATCTGTCATCTGATTGGATAACTCTGGTATTATTTTTGAACATTGTCAGAAATTGTAACAATGAATTAGAGCTAGGCCATTCGGGAGTGATGTCAAGAAACACTCTTCACATAAAGGTTAGTGGAATTCTGGCACTCTATCTCCAAAAAGCTTTTGAGGCTTGGGGTTGCGGGGGAGGGGGGTCAATAAAATTTTAAAAACTGAGATTGATACATTTTTGTTAGGCAAGAGTATTAAGGGTTACTGAACCAAGGCAGGTTAATGGAGTTGAGAAACAGATTAGCAATGATCTAACTGAATGTTTCGAGGGGCTGAATGGTCTCCACCTGTGCCATAAGATTCTATGATCCTACGAGCTTTGTGAAAACTGCTGAGAACTTGTGTTGCCTTGTGGAAGCAAGTAGCTACACTGAGAGTGCAGTGGAACATGACTGCACTGTAGCCACTATGTATTATATACATTTTATTTATATATGCACCACAATTTAACTTGTTGTGGCCTGTGGCTTTAATTCAGCAGTTCTGATTTATGACAGGATTTACCTCTGACTGTGGTTGTGTTTGCAGAAGGTGAGCACGAGGTAAAAGTGGCTCAGTGACAGGCTGCACTAGGTAGTAAGTGTGAGGCCTGTCACAGTGGCATACAAAGCAAGGCCTGTAACCTGTCAAAATAAAGCATGGTTGTTTAATGAAAAATTTGGAACTAAACTTTAAAAAAGAAATTTGTACACAGCCAAGTCTGCCTAAGTGTGTGCATGTCTCATTTTGACTGTGTTCGATGGCTTGAAACACACCTGTCACTGCCTAAAATGCATACAGTACGAGGTTCTGATGTTTGTCAGCTGTGGCACAGTGGTAGCACCTTCGCTTCCGATTCAGAAGATTCACGTTCCACTCCAGAGACTTGAGCACAAAATCCAGGTTTACACTCCAGTGCACACATTTTGTATTACTGTGATCATTTAGGAATGCTCTGGATCAGAAGGTGGTGCTATTCCAGCCAACATTAGCAGCATCCAGGTCTTGGAACATGATGTACATCCTGTCTGGAGAAATGTGCAGGTGCTTGTTGACCAGCTCGAACAGAATTTTGGAGTAAGTTTTGTTCTGCTTGCTGCCGATTTTGCCGATGCACATTTGGAGGTGCCATCTTCCCAATGAGACATTGAATCAAGGCCCCGTCTGCTGTCTCAGGTGGATGTAAAAGATCCATGGCACTATTTTGAAGATCAGGTGACCTCTCCCGTGTCCTGGCCGATACTTAGCTCTCAACCAACACCTAAAGGCAGATTATCTTGCCATTTACTCCACTGTTATTTATGGGAGCTTGCTGTGCAGAAATTGGCTGCAACATTTCTACGTTATAACAGTGCCTACACTTCAAAAGTCCTTCATTGGCTGTAAAGCGCTTTGGGATGTCCTGAGGTCATTAACAGCACTATACAAATGCAAGTCTTTCTTTTAGTGTGGATTGGTTTACTTGGCACTGGTGGCAGTATAACTGGCAGTGATGTGAAAGCTGCCCTTCTATTTCCCAACAACAGTTTAGGTGAAGAAGGCCTTTCATCCCGCCTGATCTCTTCTTTCTAGAAAGCCAACCTGTCCATCTTCCCATCACTCTGTCTAGCTGTTTCTTACTGGAGCCCAGTTTCTGGGCCTCACTCATCCTTCCAGCTCCTTGTTGCAGCTCCTCATCACCCCTGTGCAAATATTTCCTGATGTTGCTCCTAAATTTAGCCTTCACAACCCTGAACTTGATCACTATCCTGAGATAAGTGAGATTAGAACAGATAACTCTGATGTGGAAATAACGCTAACTTTGACATGATGGGCTCCGTGTCTTCCCTTTGTGCTGGGATGTCTATGATTCATTGGCTTCTACCAGATGATGTGTTTGAGATTCCGACTGAAAAGCTTTTTACTCGTTGCCATGGCAGAGTTTCAGCATCTGGCCCCCAGTATGCGAGATCTTTAGAAACCAGAAGACTAGGCATAAATGTCAATGGCAGGCAGGGAAAAAGCTGTTGCTAACCAATATCTTTAACTGAGCAATGCAGCTTGGACTCTCACCTCCAGGAATGACAACAACTGTAGCAAAGAGGTCAAGGGAGTCTAAAACTATGATGGATCTGGATAAGCAATTTTATTGGGACACGCACCAGGAGCTGAATGACCTATTCCTCTTCCCATTTTAAACTGAATTCAAATGCATGGTGGGATTCAAAATCATATTCTGCTGAATTTCCAGTCCAGGTGTTTTGATCACTAATCCAGAAACCTAATCAGTACACTACCATACCCTACTTGCTTACTTGTGTACTTAAAGCAGTGAATAGTTTATAATGGTGAGGCAGGGGTTGCCGAAAGGTGGACAATTGCAAGGAGGTAATGTTAGCAACTGCCCCTTACATCCCTTTTGGGTTTGCCGTTTTAAAAATTGGGACAATTAGGCTATGTTCATTCAAGATGGTAGATGGTCAGATTGTGAACCAAACCAAGGTGGAGTGTTACAAATTGGGTCAATTCAGATTAATATGCCAAAATATGTACCCACTCAGACCCTTTCAGATGTGCTTGTATCTTTAGGAACATGGTACAACATTTTGACAGCCAATGTGTACTTTCTCTGTTAGCATGAACTCCTTAAAATGACAGTGCTTCGTATCTCCATAGGATTTGGCAGAGAAGACTTCATATTTTGTGATTTTCTGTCTCAATTAAGATGATTCATTAAATTAGTTTTCCTGGCTGACGAAGGACATATCTAACCCATATCCCGGTTCATGGTGATCTCAGGAACTATCTAACCTCTGAATACCTTTTCAAGATATTTCCCAGCACCTTAGTGGTGAGGCTAGATACATGCATTTGTTTGATCTCCATTTTGTGCTGTTCCACCTAAACTGTATATACACATCCTCCTCACTGAATCCTAACTGTCTTGACATTAAGATTCATTGCAATGTCTTCTACCGTACCTCATTCTTTCATAGCATCTCTAAACTATAGACTCCTTCCTCCTACAAAGCCTTCCATAATCACTACTTCTGAATTAAATACTTGGCAACTCACAAAGGCACCATGCAGCTTCAAAACAACTTGATGTCACCTCAAAGAGTTAACAGCTTTGAATACAAGCCCAGTGGATGACTGAGTAAGTGAAATTTTGTTTTCACAACTTGCTACTCTAGGTTTTGCTGTGCATTATGTTTAGCAATTAGTTATGTTTTTCTGTCAAGACTGAAACCTTAAAACCTTACCTATGACATGTGGAAGCAAGTAACTACACTGAGAGTGCAGTGGGACATGATTGGGTTGTAATTTGAGCAGGAAGTGTACTGACATGCCACCACTTGTATTGCAGCGAGCTAGACAAAAAGTTTGTTGCATTGATGAATCTAGAAATTTCTGAAGGGTAAATATGTGCATTGAACATGTAAGGTTAATTTGCTGGGACCTAGAGGGAACGGAATGGGGGTGTGCCTCCAAGGACATTTATTTCTTGACACATTTTTGGCACGTATCTTAGCATTTTTGGAGTGCACTGTAATTCTACCGAGGAAACTAAATGTAATTTATTCATGGAAAGATTACAGGTATTTTAAAAATTAAAACAGTTGTCACAAGTTGAACTCACTCTTGATTTTGGAACCATTAATGGTTAAGACACAGAAGAATTACATGGCAGATCACTTCCACATTAAGCATCACACTTATCCATTGAAACCCGAACTTTTCTTGTAGACACTTTAATAGATTCACTGCTATTCAACGGCATTAATTAAAGCAGCTAAATACAAGGGGAAAATAGTTGAATCGGTATCAGAAGTTAAAGAATGGTATTCAGAACAAAGCCTATTTTTGTCATACGATATGGCAATCACTTATTTTTCTAGTAACATCAGATTGCAACCAAATTTCAGGTTCCCCCAGAGAGTGTGGTCACCCACTTCCTTCTTGTGGATTGTTACAAGGACAAAAGAAAAAATTCTAATAATAATCCTGCACAACACAAGAGAATGGTTTTTCATTTTCGGAGCACTTGGCTGGTGGACGCCAATCACGAGTCAGTGTGGGACTTGGGCATTGTGAGAGGTGCACAGATGGAACTCAGTAAACGCTTCCAATCAGCGTATCAGTGTGAAAGACTGATATTGAAGACAAATGGACTAACCTCATCTCCTAACTCATTCCATCTTTGGAGGTGTCCTGGCGTCTACAGGAATTAAACATTAATCTCCAGGATACGGTTGCAAGTGACCCAAGAGAAACATCATTGCAGCATTGAAAAATGTTGGGAACACTTTTTTTTAAATTTGTTATAAAAATATTCAAGACAGGAATTAAGACTGGGTTGGCAGGGGCGGAGGGGAAGTGGGGCGGTGGGGGGAGGATGCGGAACGGTTGGAGGTCATGTGTTACAACCTCCAGCCAAACTTGCATCCCCTATGCCCGAATGAGGGCCTTGACCCTTCACTTAAATCTCTAATTACAAAACTAAAGACGTCAAAGGAAGGCCTTCCTAAATGGCACATTGCTAGCTTTTAAATGGACTGGGGATTCAGGTTACTAAATAGTGGGCAATTCCTAATCCAAGAAAGATTTCCTGTCCCTAATGGCTTGTGAATTGTTAAGAAGCTTAGGTAACAGGGAATGGCTGAGTAATGGAGGGTATGACTTAGGTGGAAAAAGTAGGGAGATACAAGGGGAATCAAGGAAGTAGTGGCTGAGTAACCCCAACAGTGTCCTAGACTAATC
Source organism: Heterodontus francisci (assembly GCF_036365525.1). Taxonomy (NCBI): domain Eukaryota; kingdom Metazoa; phylum Chordata; class Chondrichthyes; order Heterodontiformes; family Heterodontidae; genus Heterodontus; species Heterodontus francisci. The sequence continues at coordinate 61,004,357 of NC_090397.1, read as the reverse complement.
TCTATCCCTCAACCGACATCATTAAAACAGGTTATCAGGTCATTATCATGTTGTTGTTTGTGGGAGCTTGCTGTGCATAAGTCGGCTTTTCCTTAGAGCAGAGAAGGCTGACAGGGGACCTGATTGAGGTATACAAAATCATGAGGGGCATTGATAGGATAGATAGGAAGATTTTTTTTCCCCTTAGCGGAGGGATCAATAACCAGGGGGCATAGATTTAAGGTAAGGGACAGGAGGGGATTTGAGGAAAAATTTTTTCACCCAGAGGGTGGGTGGAATCTGGAACGCACTGCCTGAAGAGGTGGTAGAGGCAGGAACCCTCACAACATTTAAGAAGTATTTAGATGAGCTCTTGAAATGCCATAGCATACAAGGCTACGGGCCAAGTGCTAGAAAATGGGATTAGAATAGATAGGTGCTTGATGGCTGGCACAGACACAATGGGCCGAAGGGCCTGTTTCTGTGTTTTATAACTCTATGACTGCTGTGTTTCCTATATAACAACAGTGAAAACACTTCAAAAGCACTTCATTGCCCATAAGTCATTTTGGAACATCCTAAGGTTGTGAAAGGCGCTATATAAATGCAAGTCTTTCTTTCTTTTGGGGTGGAAAAGCCTGTGGATATTAGGAAGGAAGGAAGGATGACAGAGGTAAGGAGTTCCATACTTCTGAGACACTGAATAGGTAACAGCCTGGATCTTGTGGTAGGTATGAGGGCATAACTGTTAGCGTTTTCCATCATTACTCCTGTGAAATTGACTACAACTTCTGGAGTCCCGCATGTGTGCAGTTAAATCCAGAAGTTGCTGTCTGATTCTATGCTTCTCCAGAGGTTGTGCTGTTGAAGTTCCTACAGACTGCAATCAATTAGAAATCACCAAACTGATAAGAACTTGCCCTTTTATGCCAGTAGCCTCACTGTAAAAACCTCTGAAAAAGTTACGCCGTTTGACTGAGTTGTAACTGACTGTTTAACAGTTCATAATTGCTGCTGAAAATCCTCTCTGGTCCTGAAGAAATAACTTTATATTCCTCCTTTATGGTTACAATTTTTAAAAAAGTTTATTTATAATATTTCAGCTTCTACATTAATCCCACGTATATGCAGGGGCTGGTAACACGTTGGTGGTAAAAATTCTGAGGTCTGTGTAATTTTAAACCAGGAGCAAAAGTAATTACAAAGGATCAGGATCACTGGGGCATTGGGCTAGGTTCTACGGCCCACCAAAGTTTTGTATCCAGCCCGCCAATCCACCAATCAAAAGTGCAAATGGTTTGTCTGCATGTGGACCTTCGTGGAATAGCAGTGCGGCAGAGGTGGGACTCGCTGGGAAAACTAATGCCGTCAATCAAGTGCTCCCTGCCCGTGACTTGTGGAATCAGCCTGGAGAGTGTTGGCTTCAGTAGAACAGATAGGATGGTGCACAGGAAAGCAATGCTTGAACTGGAAAGGGAAGACTCCTTTGAGCCAGAACAAGCTGTTTTTATTTAAGGCAGACAGTCCATGTTCTCAGCTCTCCAAAGGCCCTGGTTTCTCTGAGTGTGGAGCTGGTGCCGGGGCCGGGTGGCAATGTGTTTCTGCTCCTGGTGCGTTTGTGCGAAGAGGCAGACGGGGCGGGGAACACAGAAGTGGGATGGGGGGGTGGGGGGCGGTGGAACAGAGAGGGGGGGGGAGGAGATCAGGGGAAAAAAGAGGGCGGGGAAAGCGAGAGGCGGGGAGGGGAAGCGAGAGTGGGAGGTGACAGAGTGGGAGATGGGGGGAAAGGGAGGCAGACATAGAGGGGGAGGAAGAGAGAGAGTGGGGCACAGAGGGGACAAGAGAGAAGGGAACACAGAGGGGGAGAAGGGGGAGAGAGGGGGTCAGAGAGAGAGTGTGAGGGGGACACAGAGCAGAGAGAGGGGGGGAACAGGGATGGACAAAGAGAAGGGAAAGGGATGGACATAAAGAAGGAGAGGGAGAGAGAGCTGGGAGAGAAAGAGATTAAGATGACTTGTGACAGATGGACAGCCATTCAAATTCTCTGCAATGCTACATCAAGTATGCGGGTAGACATTGACTACTTGTGCAAGCCAAAACAATGCCAGATATCTCACTAAATAAGGAGAAATGTGTTTTAAATTGGACTATGTTTTGATGGCATTAGATTGGTCATACAATTTATATACAGATTAATTGCCCCCATGTCTGTGGCTGAGTCAATAATTTTGTCAAATATCCGTGATGCAACATGTTGATGCCTATCCCCATTTGTATATCCCAATCATTTATTTCCTTCTCTGTAAAATTATATTAAAAAGTGAAGGATAATTAGTACATTTTACTTCCTGTTTTGCTGTCTGAGAATACTTAGTTTAGCTTGTTTGATAACTTCACTTATGCTGGATACCTGGAGATCCTCTTGGCTTGGTGCCAGATTCAAATTAATGTCGGGAAAGAGGAAATCCACACCAGAGAGATTGCTGGATCTTTGTGGGCTGCTTTCTTTGAGGTCAGTGAAGAACAATGTCACTTTGCCACTAAAGAAAAATCTGGACCAGTGAATCATAAATCCTTTTGACTTAAATTTTTTTTTTGGAGGAGGAACACTCCTGGCAATTAAAAAGCACAGTTGTTCAGCACAAGCCTGATGTTTTCTGATTAAGTGTGAACACACAGCAATAATTCCCTGTATGGTCGGTAAATAACTCAATCCTGGGACCAGCATCTTTTTTTAAATGTCCTATTTAAAGTTTTCCCTTTGTGGTGAGACACAAACCAGAGGCATTTTAGAGGTTCATTTATCAGGTTCTTATTCACTTGAATTACATCACCCTGTTCTCTTAATTGGCATCTAAGTGACCCTTCATCCAAAAGGTCACCTGTGGAACTCACAGGAACCACAGATATCAAGTGGAGAGTTCTGCAAGCTCTGATAAATCACACTGGTACAATGTGTACCATGCTGTTGGCTTTCACCGAGGCTACGAGGGTGCTCAAAATTCCACTTCTGGTAATCTTTGACCCAAGCAAGACCCTTCACCTTTCTCTTTGAGATTAGAGCTGCCACATCTCAATTTATCGCAAATTGGTATGCTGCTTTGGAGTCAGGATTTATAGTTAAATTTAGCTAAATCCATTCTTGCACAATATAGCGCTTGCTTTCTCTTCAACGTCCTGTTACCCATAGGTCAAATGTAATCACACATCCTTCTTCTACCAGTAGTGAGGACAGACCTACAATTTCCCTGACTGACATTAATCCTCCAACCCACTCACTCATGATCACTAGAGCAGGGTTCAGGCAGAAGAACATCTTACATTGGTAAAGTTACTTTTTCTCCTCTCTAAAGTGGTTCACTCCACCTAGTGGCCTGGCTGAGAACTTGGGTCGGAAGATTAAAGAGAGAGACGACCCATGGATATGAACCCGGGATCCTTTACCTGGAATCTAAATGCTCCCTTTTACGCTGCACAGTGCAGCCAGTGCTGGTTTGGATAAATACAAACCTCAACAACTTAAGGCTGTGTCCACACTGGACAGCAAAGAAAATCAAGATAAAAGCAAAATACTGCAGGTGCTGGAAATCTGTAATAAAAACAAGAAATGCTGGAACCACTCAGCAGGTCTGGCAGCATCTGTGGAAAGAGTTGCAGAGTTAACGTTTCGGGTCAGTGACCCTTCTTCGGAACTGACAAATATTAAAAATGTCACAGGTTATAAGCAAGTGAGGTGGGGGTGGGGCAAGAGATAACAAAGGAGAAGGTGTAGATTGGACAAGGCCACATAGCTGACCAAAAGGTCATGGAGCAAAGGCAAACAATATGTTAATGGTGTGTTGAAAGACAAAGCATTAGTACAGAAGAGGTGTTAACGAACAGCAGCAAGTGCAAACATGAAAAAAACAGTGGGTAAGCAAACTGAACAAACTAAGATGAAATGAAATGAATGCAAAAAAAAGGTTGTAAAAAATGTAAAAAGGAAAAAAAGAAAAAAGAAAAAACAACTAAAAATGAAAGTAAAATGGGGGGCTGTCATGCTCTGAAATTATTGAACTCAATGTTCAGTCCGGCAGGCTGTAGTGTGCCTAATCGGTAGATGAGATGCTGTTCCTCGAGCAAAGAAAATCAAGAGCTTGCCAGGAACACCTTTAAATTGTTTGCCATTATCTCAAGTCACTCATGACTGTGCTTTTCAGCTGCATCAGAACCTTTGTGGCCTTTGGCTGTCTTCTCTGCTTAGTTTAGTTCAGTTTAGAGATACAGCACTGAAACAGGCCCTTCGGCCCACCGAGTCTGTGCCGACCATCAACCACCCATTTATACTAATCCTACACTAATCCCATATTCTTACCCCATCCCCACCTGTCCCTATATTTCCCTACCACCTACCTATACTAGGGGCAATTTATAATGGCCAATTTACCTATCAGCCTGCAAGTTTTTTGGCATGTGGGAGGAAACCCACGCAGACACAGGGAGAACTTGCAAACTCCACACAGGCAGTACCCAGAATTGAACCCGGGTTGCTGGAGCTGTGAGGCTGCGGTGCTAACCACTGCGCCACTGTGCCGCCCAAACGTTTCATGTGCACCCAAGGTCTTTCCTTGAAGAACTTGTAGTTTGAGATTCATCAACTCTAGTACAAATTCAATGAATGAATGAATGGATTTAGGTGAGGTTAAAAAGAAAGTTCATAAAATCATAGAATGATACAGCACATAAAGAGACCATTCCGTCCACTGTACCTGTGCCAGCTCTATGAAAGAACTATCCAATTAGTCCAACCCCTCTTGCTCTTTCCCCATAGACCTGCAAATATTTACCCTTCAAGAATTTATGCATGATGGGGCTGATTTTTACCTTCACCTCATAAATAAGCAACCCTTTGATCTTAAAAAATACAATAACCAACAGATCTGAAGATAATCCCTTCTAACCGGTGACTTTGGAGTGATGGTCCCAAAACTCTCCACCACTGGGTGTTTTCCTCGTAATAGGTCCGGGTTTGTTGTAGACTACTGGATTGAGGTTGATTGCTACATTAGTCAACAACCATATTATCATTGTATTGTGCAACTACTAGCTTGGGGAACTAGATGGACTGTGGACCTTTTTCATCTCGCAATTCCTATGTTTCTATCTGTTGTACACAGAGTTACTTACACAGTCCATGTTTTCCTTCAGCATCAGGAAGTTCTTTTGGTTACTGGATTCAGCCACACAGTCAACCTGGGAAACAGATAAACACAAAATGGTCAGAGAAGATTTTGTTCAATGCGATTTTTACAAAAAAATTACATCTCCAAGACATAGCTCGTTAGGAGCAAAGACCAAGATAGACTTCAGGTAAGGCAGAGTTAGACAGCATGGAATAATTGGCCAAGGGCAAAGGGACATAATTCAGTTCCCATTTCAAAGTCATAAGTTCTTATTTTTATATAATGTTTTGCTTTTATATTTTTATTCATTATTAAATAACAAAACATATAGCAATTTGGGTGGGATGCGGAGAAATAGAGTTGGTTGGAGCAGAAGAGCATTTTCTGCAGTATAGGCTGAGGATCGGGGAGATGTGAACCTGAGAAACTGCATTGCCGCTACTGTTGGGAGTGTGTAACTATAATATGACAAGTTTACATAGGTAGTTTTCATTATAACTGTGAATGTAGGACATAAGAATCACATAAAAGTGTGAGAACATCCTGACAATAGGAAATAAGGTTCTTGAAAAGTGTATGCAGATATAATATTGTTACTATATTGTAGATTACTAGAATAAAGCCTAGTTGGTAAATGCACTGTCCTTGGTGGTAGTGAACCGTATAGGACATGATCCTTGGTCTGAATTGGAGCAGCAGTAGGGAGTGTTACAACTGTTAGGGAGAGGTGGGAGAACGAGTCAGGATTCTAACTCCTTTGCTGGGAGTGTTTTTGTGTAGATTTTGCATGAAGACAGCATCAAGTCTGTCTGATCCCAGGAGCCTGCTGACTGTTACTAATGGAAATTTTTGGGAACAATTTGCATTACCCTGAGATATTATTCTTGGTGGGACAGGTCTCGACCCAGTCAGACATTGGTGTCTGAGAGACAGTGAAAGGGAGCATTAGCGATAACCTTGGAGTAGGCCGCGTGGCGACCATCCTAGATGCAAAGGCTCAGGCCAGACAGATAAAAAGCAAAAGTAAGCCAATCATTTTTTTTTAAAAAGGGAGGTGGATAAATGTTTGAAAAATAAATATTTTAAAAGGGTCTGGGAAAGAGGAAGGGAATTAGGACTAAATGATTAGTAGGGAAGTTATGCTGAACATTTATAGAGCTCAGGTTATTCCCCAACTAAAGCATTGCATCCAGTTCTGATCACCACCCTTCAGGAAGGATGTGAGGGTCCTTGAGGGGATGCAGAGGAGATTTACCAGAATGGTTCCAGGGATGGAGATTATAGTTACAAGGTTAGGTTGGAAAAGCTGGGTTTGTTCTCCTTGAAACAAAGGAGATTAAGGGAGATTTAATAGCAGTGTAAAAGATTATGACAAGCTTAGATAAGTGAGACTAGGAAAAGCTGTTCCCATTAACAAATGGTGCAAGGACTAGGGGACATAGATGGAAAGCTCTGAGCAAAATATGCAGGGAGAACATGAGGAAGCACTTAATTATTTTACGCAACAGGTGGTAATGACCTGGAACTCGTGGCCCACAAGGGTAATGGAAGCGGAGATGATCAATGACTTCAAGAGGAAGTTGGATGGCCACCTGAGAGAAATAGACTTGCAGGGCTACGGGGATCGAGCCGGGGAGTGGGACTGATAGCAAAACTCTGGAGAGTGTCGGCCTGGACCTGATGGGCCGAATGGCCTCCTTCTGTGCTGTAAATGACTCCATGACTCTTTTGGAGAGCCAGCATATGTACAGTGGGTCAAATGGTCTCATTCTATGCTGCAATATTCTATGCGTTTATAATTTTAGGAAAACAGAGGAACCACAGCTAAATGGAGGAGACTGGCTGGTATGGAGCAAGATACCACTGGTGCAGACACTTATCAAATATGGCCAACAAGGAGGGAACATCCTTGTGACAGCAACAAATAAGCTATTTTATAAAGGTTGGAAAGTGTCAAAAGTAATTAGAAAAGAGTCACTGATGGAAGGTATGGAGAGATGGTAAAATACTAACCAAAGAATTATTCTGTGTCCGTGTGGAGCAATTAAGTAAATTAGTGTCAGGGTTCATGAGACTGTATAACTTGAACCAAAGCTTCACCTAATTTTCATTGGGTCCAGAGAAAATTCGAGAGAAAACTTGGGTGCAAAGTTTTGTGTTTCCCTCATGTAACTTGATTTCAAGAATGCCAACATTTAAAAAAAATGTACTTTATTTCCTGAATTGTACACTCGTCAGGTTGAAGGTTCCTGGTGAGGGAGAATGAAACCCTTTCCACTATAGACACCAACTTTCATTGCCTGTTAATTCCAGATTTGGCCCAGCAATATGTTTTAAACCCGCGTTAGCGTTAAATAGCTTGTGCCCTCTCTGAGTGAGGTCATCAATCAGTGCCAAATTAGGGCTCGTTTTATGCTCAGGAATCATGGACGAAATGGATTGAGACTTCCAGCAATCATTCACAATTTTTTTTTTAACCGCACAAAATATCACTCTTGCAAAAGGTGGAATGACCAGAATATGAAAATATCTCAGTGGCTCTGACAGTCATGCAGAGACTAGAAAATAAGACGTCAAGAATAAAGAAAAATATTTAGGAAAATGCGGGGACTGTGCTAGTGCTGAGAGCTCACTCTTACACTACTTTGTTTTACCTTAGATTGTATATTTGTCTTTGATGCATTTTTCTGTGTCTCTGTAGTCACACTTTTCTGTGTCTCTGTAGTCACACTTTTCTGTGTCTCTGTAGTCACACTTTGTGTCTCTGTAGTCACATTTTGCTGTGTCTCTGTAGTCACATTTTGCTGTGTCCCTTCAGTCGATGCAGTTTTCTGTGTCCCTTCAGTCGTTGCAGTTTTCTGTGTCTCTGCAGTTGCATCTTTCTGTATCCCTCCAATTGCTGATGTACTTTGGGAAAGCCCTTCAGTTGATGTATTTTGCCGTATTGTTGGACTAGTCTGAAGGCGGTCTGTTGTTGCTTGTGTGACGGTGATATTGGACAGTGTGCTGCTGGACCATGTGAAATTGGATGCCTTAGCAGGTTGTGTTACTGTTGGTGGAATTTGGCCAGAAAGCTCTGGTGTTACATTGTTGGTACTGGCAGTAGGTTCAGTTTCATTTACACTTGTGGTATTTTTATTTTCTGTAATGACATAGGTTTAGAAAACATTAAAAAAAATCCCAATCCTCATGACTATATTGTATCCTATGCCTCTGATTTTAACTCGCCCAGTTGAAATATTAAGGTAAAATGTACAAATTGGCACTCCAGGCATTAAGCTTTGCCTTGTTGGGAGCACCTATCAAGGGTTAAGTGGACCCTGCACCATGGTAAATTTTGAAATTGTCATTATTTCCTTGGAGCAGAGAAGGCTGAAGAGGGACCTGATTGAGGTATACAAAATTATGAGGGGCATTGATAGGTTAGATAGGAAGAAACTTTTTCCCTTAGCAGAGGGGTCAATAACCAGGGGGCATATATTTACGGTAAGGTAGATAGACAACACATGTTGTCGGGTCCCGTCGGGGTCGGGGTTGGGTCGGGTAGCAGGCCTTTACCCATGTACTGACGTAAAGGCCTGCTACCCGACCCAGATGGATCCCGACGACATGTGTCGGGTTCGGGTCGGGTCTGGCTGGGTTTCTGGATCCGGCATTCCGGCTTGGGTCGGGTTTCCTTTGCAGACCTTTACTCTATGACTCTATGATTGCTTTCACACTGCATTGTAACTGCCCATGGGTAGTTTGTTAGGGCCGTGGCTCAGTTGGCAACACTCTTACCTCTGAGGCAGAAGGTTGTGGGTTCAAGTTCCACTTCAGAGACTTGAGCACAAACTCTAAGCTGACACTCCAGTGCAGTACTGAGGGAGTGCTGAACTCTTGGAAGTGCTGTCTTTTGGATGTGACATTAAAGGGAGGCACCATCTGTCTTCTCAGGTAGGCATAAAAAGATCCCTTGGCTTTATTTCAAAGAAGAACAGGAGAGTTACCCCCTTTGTCAGATCCTGCTGTGTGCAGATCTGCTGCCATGTTTCCTAGATTATAATAGTGACTACACTTCAAAAAAAGTACTTCATTGACTGCTAAGTGATTTGGGATATCTTGAGGTTGTGAAAAGCACTATATAAAAGTGTGAGTTCTTTCTTGAAATATGTTATTTAGGTAGGTAGAGCGTATGAAGCTGGGCTATTTAATTTGTCAGTTTGGATTTGGGCACAGAGTTAAGGGAAATGTTAATCTGTAGTTGTGGTGACACATGCACACAGACGCAAAGACACGCACGTGCACACACAGCGACACACCGACAATCAGCAAGTATTCAGAAAGAGGCCTCAGCAGTCCCCAGAGCCACTACCCCCTGTATATAAATTGATGTGGCAAGGAAGGGAAGCTGAGAATTTGTATTGATCCATTGGGGCAGTATGCACTGGGGCTCCAATCTGTAGCATCACAGAATGTAAATTGCCCCTAGTGTAGGTAGGTGGTAGGAGAATTGAGGGAAGGTGGGGATGTGGTAGGGAATATGGGATTAATGTAGGATCATTATAAAAATGGGTGGTTGATGGTCGGCACAGACTTGGCGGGCCGAAGGGCCTGTTTCAGTGCTGTATCTCTCTATGACTCTAATGGTATGAGGTGGCCGATTCCCTGCATCTCCTAAACATTAAGAATTATCAATAGAGCTGTGTCCAAGTGTGGAGGCTGAAAATTTCTCTTGGTTAAATTTTTGTGCTCCTCAGAGTGAGGGGAGTAAAACTGTTACTTTCTGCAGGCATCCAGTGTCAGTATAAAGCCCTGCCAGGCTTAGTTAAATATACGATGAAGCCCCTTTAATTCAGCCCCAACCTCAGGAGTGCCATTTAAGACATGTTGAGGAAGGTCCCCACCATCTAGAAGCAAATGATAAATAATGCACATCTGTGACAGAACCAAGGTTCAAATTTTCATTGTCTTTATGGGACTTCCCATGGCCAATGATCTCAGGGTTTCTTCCTCATGTCAATAGTCTAATAAGGAATTTCAATGTAGAGATAGGAGCACTCCGAGTGTAGTCTCTCAGAAGCACATTTAGCTTCAATACTGAATAGTTTTTGTTTCTGGAAAGTGATACAGAAGTATTGATATACAGGATGTGCTGAGTAAAAAGAAAAAAAAATGCATTTATATAGCCCTTTCATGACTTCGGGACACCCTGAAGTGCTTTATAGCCAATGAAGTTTTTTTTGGAGTGTTCACTGTTGCAATGTAAGAAACCTGTTAGTTGGGAAAACTTCCACACAGCAAGGTCCACTGACTGCAATGTTTTAACGATCAAATCATCTGTTATAGTGTTGATTGAAGGACAAATATTCGCCAAGATACTGGGAAGAACTCCTTGGCTCTTCTTTGAAAGTGTCATGGGATCTTTTACATCTGCCTGAGAGGGCAGATGGGGCCTTGGTTTAATGTCTCACCCAATAGACAGCACCACTGACAGTGCAGGACTCCTTCACTACTGCACAGGGAGTGCCAGTCTATATGTTTGTGCTCAAGTCTTGAACCCACAAGCTTCTGATTTAGGGATGAGAGTGCTACCCATTGAGCCGCTTCGAACATGTCAATTCCAGAATTCGAGAAGAATATTGCATTCCTGAATTCCGTTTTTAAAAATAAAAGCCATGCACTGGGGCCTTGGATTTAAAGAGAGCTAGTGTGGTAAACAGAACATAAGCATCACACTGGTGCAAGACTCTTCAGAGAGCCTCACTCTGCAGCAGGTCGATGTCATACCTGAACAGGAGGACAGGATGGTAACACAGACACAAAGGAAGTTCCATTCTCCAGTACTGACATCCCTTACACCGATGAACATTGAAAATATATTTTTAGGACATGTATTTATCAAAGTAAGCAGCATGGTTGCAGTGACTTCACTGTGTTTAAAAGGAGAACAAGAAAATAATACAATATATTTTTAAAAGCAGCAGACAATTGTCAACAACTGACAATATTTGCCAGTCTTTCTGATTTTTGGCTTGGGGTTTTATTTCTCTTTTTGCCCGACTCAAGGTCGCTTTGTCACATGCTGCACATCCATTTGCTAAAGTTGAAGTATGTATTTTGGTGACCCTGCAAATGAGCGTAATGCAGAGAGAGTGCATTAGGCTGGATTATTGGCCCCCAAGGCAGGGCCAGGAACAGAGGCAGGTGCATGGAAAAATAGCCCCACCAGCCGGGGCACCGGTTCCCAATGGCTCCATCCTGCCTCCGGGCCATTGTTTGTGGAAGTGGGATCAGAGCCTGCAGGGCTACCCACCTGCTCTTGGCAGGTAGCTGATCAGTCTCAATAAGAGCCTAATTGAAGCCATTTAAAGGAGGCCAGCTGGAATTTTCCATTTGGTCTCCAGGTTCCAACACTGGTGGGTGTCGGCTTAGGTGCCTGCAGGTCGGGGTCCAGGTCTCCACGCAGGCCTAGAGGCCCTCCCAGCCTGCCTGGGTGCAGGAACAGCCATAGGGTGACCTGCAGAGGGGCTCCCCACTGGCCCCTGCCAACACCAGTCCCCGCCCCACTCCACACACACAACAGTGGTGACCCAGCTGATGCAGCTTTTTTTTTAAAGATTTTAAAAAGTTGGTGAGAGGGTGCCTCCATCTTGAAGCTCCCTCTTTCAGTTACCTTCCTGCTGCTCATCTCAATTTGGAAGGCCTCTGATTGGCCCTCCAGCTTTCAGAGCCCACCCACCGATCTTAATTAAACAGAGAACCTGTCTCCGATTAAGGGGACGCCCCGGTGAAAATCATGATTAGTGACTGTTCCCCCCCCACCATCCAGCCCCGTGGGTGGGTTTAGAACCCAAAAACAGTCCCTCCTCTGTTTCCCACTCCTAGTGGGAAAACCCAGCCCATTGTGTCAGTCTGCTGCCTCTCCTGTCCATTATGTTACAATGATCAATATGAGGCGTTCAACATTATGAAGGGTTAAGGCGATAGGGAGAAACTTTACACTGACAGGAGCGTCAGTAACCCGAGGACACAGAATTAAGGTATTTTGAAAAAAAATTAGAAGGGAGATGAGTTTTTTTTAAACACACTGAGTTATGAACTGGAATGCGCTGCCTGAAAGAGTGGTGGAAGCAGACTCAATATTAATTTTCAAAGGCCAATCAGATATATACTTGAAAAGGAAAGAATTTGCAGAGCTATGGAGAAACAGCAGGGGAGTTGAGGCTATCTTGAATGCACATTTATAGAGCACGATGGGCTGAATCCTTCTGTGCTGTATGATTGTGTGAATTTATGATTTTAAATGGTACATTCTCCTTACCAGACACTGTAGTATTTGAAGATTCCTGTGTCATGGAGGCACTGCTATCATTCTGATGAGGAGCAGATAGTGCTGTGAAACTTTTAGGTTGAACAGTTGTGGCATGACTCTGAGCAGGAGATGGCACAGTCATGACGTTAGTCAGATTCTTCTCTGCTGGTTTGGTCACTTCAGGAGTTATACTGGGATTAGTTTTGGTCACTGTGGATCCCTTGATTGTAACAGAGGTACTTCCCTTATTATCAGCAGTAGAGGTTGGTACTGTGCTTTTTTCTTCTTGTTTTGCAGTGCTGGAAGATGTGGCAACATTGATCGTGGTAGGCTGAGTGAATGAGTTGGGTTTCTGTGTCGTTTCAGAGATGTTGATGCTATTTGTTGTTGTATCCATTGAGGTTTCTATGGTGCTGGTGGGTGAAACAGTGGCTGACCTGGAGCCTGCTGAAGTAATGAGAGTCTGAGGTTATTATAGGAAAAGGAGGAGTCATGCATCCCCTCGAGCCTGCTCCTCCATTCAATGCGATCATGACTGATCTGTATCTTATCATCTACCCACCTTGGTTCTGTAACTCGTAATAACCTTGCCCAACAAAAATCCATCAATTTTAATTTTTAAATCTTGAATTGATTCCCCCAGCCTCAACATCTTTCTGGAGGAGAATGTTCCAGATTTTTTTTTTAGAACATTACAGTGCAGTACAGGCCCTTCGGCCCTCGATGTTGCGCCGACCTGTGAAACCATCTGACCTAAACTATTCCATTTTCATCCATATGTCTATCCAATGACCACTTAAATGCCCTTAAAGTTGGCGAGTCTACTACTGTTGCAGGCAGGGCGTTCCACGCCCCTACTACTCTCTGAGTAAAGAAACTACCTCTAACATCTGTCCTATATCTATCACCCCTCAACTTAAAGCTATGTCCCCTCGTGTTTGCCATCACCATCCGAGGAAAAAGACTCTCACTATCCACCCTATCTAACCCTCTGATTATCTTATATGTCTCTATTAAGTCACCTCTCCTCCTCCTTCTCTCCAACGAAAACAACCTCAAGTCCCTCAGCCTTTCCTCGTAAGACCTTCCCTCCATTCCGGGCAACATCCTAGTAAATCTCCTCTGCACCCTTTCCAAAGCTTCCACATCCTTCCTATAATGCGGTGACCAGAACTGCACGCAATACTCCAGGTGCGGTCTCACCAGAGTTTTGTACAGCTGCAGCATGACCTCGTGGCTCCGAAACTCGATCCCCCTACTAATAAAAGCTAACACACCATATGCCTTCTTAACAGCCCTATTAACCTGGGTAGCAACTTTCAGGGATTTATGTACCTGGACACCAAGATCTCTCTGCTCATCTACACTACCAAGAAGCTTCCCATTAGCCCAGTACTCTGCATTCCTGTTACTCCTTCCAAAGTGAATCACCTCATACTTTTCCGCATTAAACTCCATTTGCCATCTCTCAGCCCAGCTCTGCAGCCTATCTATGTCCCTCTGTACCCTACAACATCCTTCGGCACTATCCACAACTCCACCGACCTTCGTGTCATCCGCAAATTTACTAACCCACCCTTCTACACCCTCTTCCAGGTCATTTATAAAAATGACAAACAGCAGTGGCCCCAAAACAGATCCTTGCGGTACACCACTAGTAACTAAACTCCAGGATGAACATTTGCCATCAACCACCACCCTCTGTCTTCTTTCAGCTAGCCAATTTCTGATCCAAAGCTCTAAATCACCTTCAACCCCATACTTCCGTATTTTCTGCAATAGCCTACCGTGGGGAACCTTATCAAACACCTTACTGAAATCGATATACACCACATCCACTGCTTTACCCTCATCCACCTGTTTGGTCACCTTCTCGAAACACTCAATAAGGTTTGTGAGGTACGACCTACCCTTCACAAAACCGTGCTGACTATCGCTAATGAACTTATTCTTTTCAAGATGATTATAAATCCTATCTCTTATAACCTTTTCCAACATTTTACCCACAACCGAAGTAAGGCTCACAGGTCTATAATTACCAGGGCTGTCTCTACTCCCCTTCTTGAACAAGGGGACAACATTTGCTATCCTCCAGTCTTCCGGCACTATTCCTGTCGACAATGACGACATAAAGATCAAGGACAAAGGCTCTGCAATCTCCTCCCTGGCTTCCCAGAGAATCCTAGGATAAATCCCATCTGGCCCAGGGGACTTATCTATTTTCACACTTTCCAAAATTGCTAACACCTCCTCCTTGTGAACCTCAATCCCATCTAGCCTAGTAGTCTGAATCTCAGTATTCTCCTCGACAACATTTTCTTTCTCTACTGTAAATACTGACGAAAAATATTCATTTAACACTTCCCCTATCTCCTCTGATTCCACACACAACTTCCCACTACTATCCTTGATTGGCCCTAATCTAACTCTAGTCATTCTTTTATTCCTGATATACCTATAGAAAGCCTTAGGGTTTTCCTTGATCCTATCCGCCAATGACTTCTCGTGTCCTCTCCTTGCTCTTCTTAGCTCTCCCTTTAGATCCTTCCTGCCTAGCTTGTAACTCTCAAGCGCCCTAACTGAGCCTTCACGTCTCATCCTAACATAAGCCTTCTTCTTCCTCTTGACAAGCGCTTCAACTTCTTTAGTAAACCACGGCTCCCTCACTCGACAACTTCCTCCCTGCCTGACAGGTACATACTTATCAAGGACATGCAGTAGCTGCTCCTTGAATAAGCTCCACATTTCGATTGTGCCCATCCCCTGCAGTTTCCTTCCCCATCCTACGCATCCTAAATCTTGCCTAATCGCATCATAATTTCCTTTCCCCCAGCTATAATTCTTGCCCTGCGGTATATACCTGTCCATGCCCATCGCTAAGGTAAACCTAACCGAATTGTGATCACTATCACCAAAGTGCTCACCTACATCTAAATCTAACACCTGGCCGGGTTCATTACCCAGTACCAAATCCAATGTGGCATCGCCCCTGGTTGGCCTGTCTACATACTGTGTCAGAAAACCCTCCTGCACACACTGGACAAAAACAGACCCATCTAAAGTACTCGAACTATAGTATTTCCAGTCAATATTTGGAAAGTTAAAGTCCCCCATAACAACTACCCTGTTACTCTCGCCCCTGTCGAGAATCATCTTCGCTATCCTTTCCTCTACATCTCTGGAACTATTTGGAGGTCTATAGAAAACTCCCAACAGGGTGACCTCTCCTCTCCTGTTTCTAACCTCGGCCCAGACTACCTCAGTAGACGAGTCCTCAAACGTCCTTTCTGCCGCTGTAATACTCTCCTTGATTAACAATGCCACACCCCACCCCTCTTTTTCCATCTTCTCTGTTCTTACTGAAACATCTAAATCCTGGAACCTGCAACATCCATTCCTGCCCCTGCTCTACCCATGTCTCCAAAATGGCCACAACATCGAGATCCCAGGTACCAACCCATGCTGCAAGCTCACCCACCTTATTCCGGATGCTCCTGGCGTTGAAGTAGACACACTTTAAACCAAGTTCTTGCTTGTCAGTGCCCTCTTGCGTCCTTGTAACCTTATCCCTGACCTCACTACTCTCAACATCCTGTACACTGAAACTACAATTTAGGTTCCCATTCCCCTGCTGAATTAGTTTAAACCCCCCCGAAGAGCACTAGCAAATCTCCCCCCCCCCCAGGATATTGGTACCCCTCTGGTTCAGGTGAAGACCATCCTGTTTGTAGAGGTCCCACCTACCCCAGAAAGAGCCCCAATTATCCAGGAAACCAAAAGCCTCCCTCCTACACCATCTCTGCAGCCACGTGTTCAACTCCTCTCTCTCCCTATTCCTCGCTTCGCTAGCACGTGGCACGGGCAACAACCCAGAGATAACAACTCTGTTTGTTCTCGCTCTAAGCTTCCACTCTAGCTCCCTGAATTTCTGCCTTAAATCCCCATCTCTCTTCCTACCTATTTTCATTACCTTTTGTGTGAAGAAATGCTTCACAACATCACCCCTGATGGGTCTAGCTCTAATTGTTCCTTGTTCTGCACTCCCCTACCAGAGGAAATAGGGCAGATAGAGAAACTTCAAATCCTTTAAATCATCTTAAACATGTCAATTACATCACCTTTCACCTAATAGTCTTGACCATTAAGGGGGATACAAAATAGTTTATGCAACATGTCCTAATAAACTAACCCTCTAAGCCCCAGTCTCATTTTAATGAATGATTATAGATGTTTGTAGATTATTTTTAGAGACCGTTCAAATCTAGTTTGAGAAGGAGGACTTGTCTCCTTCATGGGAGATGAGAAAAACTCACTTATAAGAACATAAAAGTCCAGGGCGGGAGAAGGTCATTTTGCCCATCAAGCCTCCTGCTTTAATGTATGATTATTCAATGATGTACTCCCCACCACAACCCCCATACTGATAATTGATTTGGAGCTGGACCCATATCTATGCGGAAGGAAGATTGAGAGATGTTCAGAAACTAGTTTGCTTTATTTGTTCACACAAGTTAGGAATGGATTTTACCAAGTGGTTTTCTCAACAGCCAAATCTTCAGTTCTGGGTCCTGATGGCGAGTGGCCGCAGGCTTTTCATTTGTGGACAGCCCTGTAGGATGATCGAAATTTGGAGCATAGAAGGAAGCCATTCAGCCAGCCTGATCTTGCCTGGACTTAATGTCCATTGGTCAATGGATAGTGATCAGCAGTAACGTACAGTTTAATTATAATGAACATGAGGTATGATTTGTAACCCACTTGTGGCAATGGGCAGACATCTGTTGAAAGAGAGTGTCCTCCATTCATGGAATATAAACCATAATCCCACATCCATTGCAAAGCCTAATAATAATGTAACAGCAGCCAACAGTTCAGTTCAACCATGCCCTACCAAAAAATGTGTCCTATACTTGATACGTTCCCTTAGGAACCATGTTGTAACCAAGGAACAAAAGACCCGAGGCAACCAATTAAAATGGATCCAGATGGCCAACTCTGTGCAACAACCAATGATTTAAAAAAAAATGTCAAACCCACTGTGGTGTCATGGCCTCGCATCATATGAATTCACATTGACTTTTACTGCTTTTTACTCAGCCCTTTAGAGCTTAGAATGAGTGAGTAATGGGTGAATACTTCGAAAAGCAGGAAAGATGTCTTCTGCCCATGGTGGTTACAGCTGAGTGCATGGAGTTGATTGCGCTTGAAAAGGTGGTCAGCTGCCTTCTTGAACTGCCGCAGTCATCCGGTGCTGTTCGGAAGGGAGTTCCAGGATTTTGACCCAGTGACAGTGAAGGAACGGTGATATAGGTCCAAGTCAGGATGGTGTGTAGCCTGGAGGCAAACTTACAGGTGGTGGTGTTCCCATGCATCTGCTGCCCTTGTCCTTCTAGGTGGAAGAAGTCACGGGTTTGGAAGGTGCTGTTGAAAGAATCTTGGTGAGTCGCTGCAGTGCATCCTGTAGATAGTACACACTGCTGTCACTGTGCATTGGTGGTGGAGAGAGTGCTGATCAAGCGGGCTGCTTTGTCCTGGATAATGTCAAGCTTGCTGAGTGTTGTAGGAGCTGCACTCTTCCAGGCAAGTGGAGAGTATTCCATCACACTCCTGACTTGTAGATGATGAACAGGCTTTGGGGAGTCAGGAGCTGAGTTACTCACCACAGAATTCCCAGCCTCTGACCTGCTCTTGTAGCCATAGTATTATATGGCTGCTCCAGTTCAGATTCTGGTCAATGGTAACTGCCAGGATGTTGATTGCGAGGGATCCAGCAATGGTAATCCCATTGAATGTCAAGGGGAGATAGTTAGTTTTTCCCTTGTTGGAGATAGTCATTGCCTGACACTGGGATGGCGTGAATATTACTTGCCACTTATCAGCCCAAGAATGAATGTTGTCCAGCTCTTGCTGCATATGGACACGGACTGCTTCAGTATCTGAGGAGTTGCGAATGGTACTGAACATTGTGCAATCATCAGCGAACATCCCCACTTCTGACCTTATGACCTTATGATTCAGGGAAGGTCTTGTTGAAGCAGCTGAAGCTGGTTGGGCCTAGGACGCTACCCTGAGGAACTACTGCAGCAGAATGCTGGGGCTGAAATGATTGACCTCCAAAAACCACAACCATCTTCCTTTGTGCTAGGTTTGACTCCAAGCACAGGGGAGTTTTCCCCCGATTCCCATTTACTTCAATTTGTCTGGGGCTCCTTGATGCCATACACAGTCAAATGCTGTCTTGATATCATGCATAGTCACTCTCACCTCACCTCTTAAGCTCAGCTGTTTTGTCCATGTTTGAACCAAGGCTGTAATGAGGTCAGGAGTTGAGTGGCCCTGGCGGAACCCAAACTGAGGATCGGTGAGCAGGTTTTGCTGTTTATGTGCCACTTGATAGCACTGTCAATGACACCTTTCCTCATTTTGCTGATGATCGGGAGTAGACTGATGGGGCAGTAATTGGCCAGATTGGATTTGTCCTGCTATTTGTGGATAGGACATACCTGGACAATTTTCCACATTGCAGGGTTGATGCCAGTGCTATATCTGTACTGGAACAGCTTGGCTAGGGGCGCAGCCAGTTCTGGAGCAGAAGTCTTCAATACTATTGCTGGAATGTTGTCAGGGCCCACAGTCTTTGCAGTATCTGATGCCTTCAGATGTTTCTTGATATCACGTGGAGTGAATTGAATTGGCTGAAGACTGGCATCTGTGACGCTGGGGACTTCAGGAGGAGGCTGAGATGGATCATCCACTCGGCACTTCTGGCTGAAGATTGTTGCAAATGCTTCAGCCTTGTCTTTTGCACTGATGTGCTGGGCTCCCCCATCGTTGAGGATGGGGATATTTGTGGAGCCTCTTCCTCTTGTTAGTTGTTTAATTGTCCACCACCATTCATGACTGGATGTGGCAGGACTGCAGAGCTTAGATCGGATCCGTTAGTGTGGGATCGCTTAGCCCTGTCTATCGCATGCTGCTCCTGCTATTTAGCATGCAAATCGTCCTGTGTTGTAGCCTCACCGGGTGGGCACCTCGTTTTGAAGTATGCCTGGTGCTGTTCCTGGCTTGCCCTCCTACACTCCTTGTTGAACCAGGATTGATCCTTTGGCTTGATGGTAATAGTTGAATGGGGGATATGCCAGGTCATGAGTTTACAAATTGTGGTTGAGTACAATTCTGCTTCTGATGGCCCACACTGCCTCATGGATGCCCAGTTTTGAGCTGCCAGATCTGTTCTGAATCTATCCCATTTAGCATGGAGGTAGTGCCACACAGCATGATGGAGGATGTCCTCAGTGTGAAGACAGACTTTGTTTTCACAAAGATTGTGCGGTGGTCACTCGTACCAATACTGTCGTGGACAGATGCATCTGCAACAGGTAGAGTGGTGAGGACAAGGTCTAGAAAGTTTTTCCCTCTTGTTGGTTCCCTCACCATCTGCTGCAGGCCCAATCTGGCGGGTATGTCCTTCAGGACTCAGCCAGTAGTGGTGCTACTGAACCACTCTTTGTAATGGACATTGAAGTCCCCCATCCGGAGTACATTCTGTGTCCTTGCCACCCTTAGTGTTTCTTCCAAGTGGTATTCGACATGGAGGAGTACTGATTCATCAGCTGAGGGAGGGTGGTAGGTGGTAATCAGCAGGAGATTTTCTTGCCTATGTTTAACCTAATGCCATGAGACTTCATGGGGTCTGGAGTCAATGTTGAGGACTCCCAGGGCAACTCCCTCCCGCCTGGATATTGCTATGCCACCACCTCTGCTGGGTCTGTCCAGCCCGTGGGACAAAACAGGAATGGCGGTGTCTGGGACATTGGATGAAAGATATGTTTCCGTGAGTATGACTATGTCAGGCTGTTGCTGGACTAGTCTATGGGACAGCTCTCCCAACTTTGGCATAAGCCCCTAAATGTTAGCAAGGAGGACTTTGCAGGGTCAACAGGGCTGGGTTTCCGTTGGCTAGGATGACGCCAGGTATTCTGCCTGGTTTTATTCCTTTTCAACTTTTGTGTAGCAGTTTTGTACAACCGAGTTTCTTGCTCGGCTATTTCAGAGGGCAATTAAGAATCAACCACATTGCTGAGGGTCTAGAGTCACATGTAGGCCAGACCAGTGAAGGACAGCAGATTTCTTCCCTAAAAGGCAATTGTGAACTGGATCGCTTTTTACAGCAATCAATGGAAGTTTCATAAGTCACCATTACTGAGACTAGCTATTCAATACCACAATTTTATTAATTAATTGAACTTAAATTCCAAAGGCTGCCATGGTGGGATTTGAATCCATTGCTCCAGAGTATTAGCCTTGGTCTCTGGATTACTAGTTTAGTGACATTACCACTACGTCATTGTATCGCCTTGATGGTGCAAGTTGACTGTTAGCTCCTTAAAGCATCAACTAAGCAATGTGGTTCTTTGGCCTTAAGTGCAGAATATAAGGCATACCAGATTATCTAAAGGAGCAGAAACTCATACTGGGTCTGCCAGAGAATCCTCACCAGAAATGGGCACTTTATAACCAGTGCATAGGGATTTCCTGTTCTAATTAAAATATCTCGATGACTGATGATTGTCAGACCATGTTGTGCTGGTAACTGTGAATCAACCACTCACATGTTGAAGAAGTAGCTCGTTACAGATTAAAGGAATAAAGCTTTTACATAGGGCCTTTCATGACCTCAGGACATTCCAAAGTCACAGTTAATAACGTATTTTTGAAGTGTATTTATTTAATGTTGGGAAATGGCAACAGCCCAATTCGCACAGAGCAAGGTCTCATGAAGAGTGGATAGATAAATGACCAGATAATCTGTTTTAGAGGTGTTAGCTGAGGGATATATACTGACCCGGACAACAGATGAACTCCCCTGCTGTTTCTTGCATATTCATAAGGGACCTTTCACTTCCACTTGAGAGGGAAGATGAGGTTTAACGTCTCATGTGAAAGATGGCATTTCTGGCACTGAAGAAATTCTTCAGTACTGCACTGGGAGTTTTAGCCTAGATTCTTGAGTGGGACTTGAAGTCAGAACTTTAAATAGAAAGATTTATTTGTGGTCATTACATTTTTACACAGTTAAATTGCTAAACAAGCACAGCTGTATTAATGAGAAGGATTGCTGTGATTTAATATTGTTAAAATAATTCATAAATGCTAATTTTAGTTTAAGTAGTGGTTTAACCATCTTCTCACTTCTCACCCATTAACCCCAGGGCTGCATTGAAAGGAGAATCCAAGAGTTACAGAATAGTTGAGAAAGATGGGCGAATGTTTTTGGTTGTTTTTGGGTAGAAAGAAGTACCTTGCTAGTCGGAAAGTAAATCTGGGAAAGGGGATTTTGTGAATGCTGCCTGATGGGGAGAACTGGGACGATGGAAGGGGGTGGCAGGGAGGGTGAATGTGGGTTGAAGGACAGCTGAGCCCTGGACCTTCTTTGTGGGTCACTCCATTGAGGGACTCACTGGCTTCAATGGTGGGCTAAATCTGGTGGGAGCTCAGCAACAGGTTAAATTGGTATTGGGGTCCCATGTATTGTCATGGAACCTTGATTTGTATTTACTAATGAGGTTTCTGCCAGAACCTAGTCTGCCACCAAAAGCAGTGGTATTAAAATAGCAGAAGTGGAATGCATTGCCTTAAGAGTGTGGTGGAGGCAGATTCAATAGTGGTTTTCAAAAGGGAATTGGATAAACATTGGAAGAGAAAAAAAATTGTAGGGATACGGGGCAGTGGGACTAGCTGAGTTGCTCTTGCAGACAGTTGACACGGATATGACGGGCCAAATGGCCTCCCTCTGTACTGTAACCATTCTATAATTCTCGGAACGAAATGGAGCTGTTCCATTTTAATTATGTCCCTGTCCCTTGCTCCTTTCCCGCCATTTGGAAGGGGGGAAATAACTCTCCCTACTGTTTTAATGATGCCCCCGTCTATTATTCTACTGCTAAGGTTCATCTGTGTTTAAAATTTCCTGTTCCTTCAAGGCCACAATGCCTAATTATTGTAAATAGGGACATCCAGAGGTCAAGCAGAGATTAACTGCTTTTGGTGCGGGGAGTTTTGCAGATTGGCAGTGGCTTGAAAATTTCTGGCTGCAGCTCAGAATAAACCAGCATGAAATCACCACCTTTATTTTTTTCTGTTTCTTCATTCTTTGGCACTTTGAAGTGTGGCAGTTGATGTGCTATTGAAAGTGTGGAAAAGTCAAATCATTAAACATTATTGGGGATGTATCAAGTCACTCTTGTTGCCGATGCAGTAAAACCTTTTCAAAGATAAGTAATCTCAAACTACCCCAAATATTCCCAATGTGGCATTACATAAACAACAACAACAACTTGTATTTATATAGTGTCTTATGTACACGGAACACAAAAGTACGAGTGTATCAGGCCTGTGTCCTCAGTACCTTGCTCTACGGCAGCGAGGCCTGGACAACGTATGCCAGCCAAGAGCGACGTCTCAATTCATTCCATCTTCGCTGCCTTCGGAGAATACTTGGCATCAGGTGGCAGGACTATATCTCCAACACAGAAGTCCTTGAAGCGGCCAACACCCCCAGCTTATACACACTACTGAGTCAGCGGCGCTTGAGATGGCTTGGCCATGTGAGCCGCATGGAAGATGGCAGGATCCCCAAAGACACATTGTACAGCGAGCTCGCCACTGGTATCAGACCCACCGGCCGTCCATGTCTCCGCTATAAAGACGTCTGCAAATGCGACATGAAATCGTGTGACATTGATCACAAGTCGTGGGAGTCAGTTGCCAGCATTCGCCAGAGCTGGCGGGCAGCCATAAAGACAGGGCTAAATTGTGGCGAGTCGAAGAGACTTAGTAGTTGGCAGGAAAAAAGACAGAGGCGCAAGGGGAGAGCCAACTGTGCAACAGCCCCGACAAACAAATTTCTCTGCAGCACCTGTGGAAGAGCCTGTCACTCCAGAATTGGCCTTTATAGCCACTCCAGGCGCTGCTTCACAAACCACTGACCACCTCCAGGCGCGTATCCATTGTCTCTCGAGATAAGGAGGCCCAAAAGAAATGTACATAGCAGTAGATGAGCTGAGGCAGGGGTGAAGTTGGGTGATGGTAGAGGTGAAAATAAGCAGTCTATAGAGGGTCAAAAAACTAGGGGCCATAAATCTAAGATAGTCGCTGATAAATTTAATAATGAAAGTGGTTAGAATGTGGGTTTTGGGACCACAAGACGTAGTTGAGGCAAATAGCATAGCAGCATTTAAGGGGAACTAGACAAGTACATCAGGGAGAAAGGAACAGAAGAAATATGCTGATAGGGTGAGATGAAGTTGAGTGGGAGGAGGCTTGTATGGAGCAATAACACCTTTTTTTAATTTCCAAAATATACTTTATTCATAAAAATCTGTAAAAAATACATTCCCAAACAGTTTAAAACAGCATCGTCAAAAAATACAGACATTGCAGGGCAGATCAGTTTCCTTCAATACAATCATGAGTTGCTTCACAACCCTTCCATTTCACATTTGTCATGCCAGATACATTTTTACATTTTACCGGTGACAGAATTTTCCCGATACAGGTCGAGGGGTTTCCCATGGATCCAGCCCCTCAGTTCAGCTTGGTGGGGGGACCTTACACTCTGGTCTTTCCCCATTGAGCCTTTGCTGTGGCTGCCCCAAGCTTTAGTGCGTCCCTCAGCACGTAGTCCTGGATCTTGGAATGTGCCAGTCTGCAACATTCGGTCGTGGACAACTCTTTGCACTGGAAGACCAGCAAGTTTCGGACAGACTAAAGGGCGTCTTTCACCGAATTGATAGTCCTCCAGCAGCAGTTGATGTTTGTCTCGGTGTGCGTCCCTGGGAACAGCCCGTAGAGCACAGACTCCTGTGTTATGGAGCAATAACACCAGCATAGACTAGTTGGACCACACAAGCAGTTTCTACATATGTAAAATAAGCTACTTCAACTTGAATTGAGAACAGACTCACATCACGGATACAGTGAATTCTTGGAAACCCCACCCAAATCATCTTCCTTTCCCATCTTTGCCTGTGGTCAGTTAATGAAGAACAAGGTTCACATTTCCTGTTACAATGTACATTAGCTTACGTTCATTCATATTTTAATCTGTTGGTCACCTTAGACAATCTACTGAATTTGCATGTAATTAATCTCCCTTTAAACTGGCCACCTGACCTTTTAGCTGATATCATATGCATATTTTATATTCAGATAGTACTACTTTCCTCCAAATCATTGATGAATAATGTAAACAAGAAGGACTCTAAAATTGCCACCTGTGGTCTCCACTATCCATCAATATCGGCCACCACGCTCTGGAAGTGGTTCAAGAGTTCACCTACCTAGGCTCAACCATCACCAGTAACCTGTCTCTTGATGCAGAAATCAACAAGTGCATGGGAAAGGAGTCTGCTGTCCCCCCACAAAGCTGAACTGAGGGGCTGGATCCATGGGAAACCCCTCGAACTGTATCGGAGAAATTTTGTGTGCTGTAAATGTAAAAATGTATATGGCATGACAATGAAATGGAAGGGTTGTGAGGCAACTCATGATTGTATAGAAGGTAACTGATCACCTTTGCACTGTCTGTATTCTTTGACTTGATGCTGTTTTAAACTGTTTGGGAATGTAATTTTTACAGATTTTTATGAATAAAGTATATTTTGGAAATAAAAAAAAAGGAGTCTGCTGCTATGTCCAGACTGGCCATGAGGGTGTGGGAAAATGGCGCACTGACATGGAACACAAAACATAGAGAGATACAGCACTAAAACAGGCCCTTCGGCCCACCAAGTCTGTGCCAACCAACAACCACCCATTTATACTAATCCTACATTAATCCCATATTCCCTACCACATCCCCACCATTCTCCTACCACCTACCTACACTAAGGGCAATTTATAATGGCCAATTTACCTATCAACCTGAAGTCTTTGGCTGTTGGAGGAAACCGGAGCATCCGACGGAAACCCACGCGGTCACGGAGAACTTGCAAACTCTGC